>NW_023602073.1:134206966-134469134 GCF_014898055.3 Talpa occidentalis | reverse complement strand
GATTTATGGTCAACTAATATTTGACAAAAGAGCAAATAATATGCATTGGAGCAAAGAAAGTTTGTTCAACAAATGGAGCTGGGAAAACTGGGTTGCTACATGCAAAGGAATGAAGCTTGACCACTACCTCACACCATGCACAAAAATCAACTCAAAATGGATTAAAGAACTAGACATAAGACTTGAAACCATAATATACATAGAAGAAAATACAGGCAAAAAACTACATGACATCCACATCAAAGACATCTTTATGGACACATCACCCAAAGCAGTGATAGTGAAGGCAAAGATCAACAGCTGGGACTACATCAAATTAAAGAGCTTCTGCACGGCAAATGAGACAATAACCAAAACAAAGAGAAACCACACAGACTGGGAGAACATTTTTGCACACGACACTAATGATAAAGGACTGATCACAAAAATCTACAAAGAGCTGATGAGACTCAATAAAAACAAAGAAAATAATCCAGTCAAAAAATGGGCAGAAGAACTAAAAAGAAACTTCTCTGAAGAAGAAATGCAAATGGCCAACAGGCATATGAAAAAATGTTCAACATCATTTGTAATCAGGGAAATGCAAATCAAAACTTCACTGAGATACCATCTCACACCAGTGAGAATGGCACATATTAAAAAACAAAAACAAAAACAAAAAACTAGCAACAAATGTTGGCGAGGTTGTGGAGAAAAAGGAACTCTCCTACACTGCTGGTGGGAGTGCAAACTGGTCCAACCACTATGGAGAGCTGTGTGGAGATTTCTTAACCTACTAAAGATAGAGCTTCCATATGATCCAGCAATTCCACTCCTAGGTATTTACCCAAAGGACACAGAAACAGTAATTCAAAGGCAACTGCACCCCCCTATGTTTATAGCAGCACTGTTTACAATAGCTAAGCTTTGGAAACAACCCAAATGCCCAAAAATGGATGACTGGATCAAGAAGATGTGGTACATATACACCATGGAATATTACTCAAGCAATCAAAAAAGATAACACATGCAGTTTGCAGCAACATGGATGGAGCTGGAAGGGATCATGCTCAGCGAAATAAGTCAGAAAGAAAATGAAAAATGCTGGATGGTCTCACTTATAGCAGGCATTTAGAAAACCTAAATAAGAGACCAGTAAAAAGACTAATCAATACAAAGTAAAAATCAAAATCAACAAGCAACTATAAACCAGAAACACACTGGTGGGAGGGGTGGGGAAGAGAGGGACGGGGAAAGTAAGGACTAGAGTCAAAATAAGGTGGGGGGGGCAGTTGTATGGGAAATATAACCAAAATAAAAATGTATACATTGTGTAAAGATGAAAAAAAGATGTAAGAATTATATAAAATAAAATATTTAAATAAAAAAAGTAAAATTATTATGATAGCTCTTCAGAGAGTTTCTTAACACTGAAAGGGTCTTTTAAAAATTCTTTCTCTCTCTGGGCCTCCCGGGTGGCGCAGCGGTTGAGCGCTGGGTTGCGAGGCTGCCCGCGGCCTCTGCGGCGCCGGTTCGATCCCCGGCTGCTCCCCAGCCACCGGAGGAGGGTCCCACATGGCTCGCAGACCTCTCCTGCCGCCCGCTGCTCCCCTCAGCAGTGTACTTCGGTCCTTCTGCCCGCACTGCTCCCCTCTCTGGCTCTGGTGGATTCTCTCACCCTCCCGCGCTTCTGACTGTACCCAGTGCTTGTATAAATAAATAAAAGTAAAATAAAATAAAAATTCTCTCTCTCCAGGTAGGAACCATTAATATGAGTTTCTCATTTTCTTCAGATTTACTTCAAGCTGTTCTTGTTTTGTTAAAATTATCAATTCTATTAAATAGCATTATACTATAATTATTATTATAAAATCTGTATATAGGAAAATGTTAGAGCTATGTTAATTAGATATGAGCTAACTCATTTGTAGATGGTTTAATTTTGAGTTGTATGTATTTATTCATTCATGGGCTTGTTTCCTGCCTTAAAATACTATACTTTAAATCATGATTTGAAATTAAATTAAATTAAAATACTGTAGCTTACTGAAAACTATGTCAATAATAAATTAAAGCAGGTGATTCTGCATTTTTAAAACAATCCTTATTGAGGTAACATTGGTTTACAACTCTGTATATGATTCAGGGGTAGAGGATCACTCCTCTGCAGTTGTGTACTGTCACCAAGGTGCCTATAGTCCTTCACTATAGACCACTGGGGCCTCTCCCCACTTTGCTACACATCCAGGGGCATAGCTCCAGGAGCCTCAATTCTACAATCACATTTCTAGCACTTGTTTAGGTTTAGTTTTGTATGTCTTTGTTACTGATGACTATAGGACAAATTGAAGTGAGTGGATGTTAGTATGGGAATTTTGTTTTTCTCTCCCCTTCTATCATGAAGAATTTCCCTTAAGTCAACATCGGAATATGCCAAATATTAAAATTTTATTCTGAGATTTTTCTGTGTAATGACTTTAATTCCATGGAGAAATATCACATGTTATCCTGTCTCACTGAGATAGACTTGTTCATACACCTAAAGAAATAAATATACAGCTACAGTGACATTACAGAACAGAGTCATACTTTACATGTGTTCTTATAGTAAATCTTAAATTCCCCTCTGACTTTCACCAACTCCCTCTGAGATATATCTTTATGGGGAATAAAATGTTTACAGTGCAAAATATTTTGCTTTAAAATTTCATTTATAGAAATAAGAAAATAAAACAAGGTTTTTTTTTCCTAATTGAAATAACACTCAATGAATCACTTGCATTTTTACCACAAAATAATCTTTTTTATCATTTAAGATACAATATTTTCTAAATAAAATTGAGAGATATATGGTCATGAATTTCTAATTCTTTAGGTAAAATTATTTGCCCTATCTAGTTCCAAAATATAAATTTATTTTTAAATCCACAATTTTTGCCATTTCTTTTAGTAGTCAAAGTTCATCTTATGTAGTCATCCTTAAATGTTGTTTCTAAAACAATCCTATTTAACACAGTTATTATTTAATATCCTTTGCAACTCATTTGCTTATCATCTAATATTAGGTGTTAGTATCAAGTTATTTGAAAAATCTTTTACTATGTTTTTTTTTTAATTTTAGAAAAAATTCTATTATTTTGTCTTTACTATCTAGCTAATGTGGGATGTATGTTTATTTGTATATATGGCTGGAAGGTTTTAAAGTTTAATATTCCCAATATCCTGCAGGTTACAGGAGAATGCAGCGATGAAGGCACTGCAATAAATGGGTTGTAATATCAATTTATTTAATGTTTCCTTGATTATTTCACTCTTGGTATTTTAATTGTCTCAATTCTAATATGTAGATAAAAACCCTTCCTTACAGTGATGTATGACTTAAGAACAAGAGGGGATGCTTGAAAAAACACTTCAAAGTATATACAAAGTATATATGTACTATTGATAGAGTATTGCTTATGATGATAAGTCTAGGATTGCTAACTGGGATATATTATAAGTTGAAAATAATATGATTATACACATTTGTTTTCCTTCACAGCTTGATGATTGCTGTCTTAGTGGCAGTTTTCTTGTTTAATACAAGATCAAGCATGTGGATAGATCAATTTGATATTGATATAACTCTTCTGTGAATAAATAAACTCAGTGTCCCAGAGCCAGAAAAGTCATTTTCTAATAAAACATGATTTTTGCTTAGGATTTATCACTTTACTTTTAATCTACCTGAACTCTGAACAATCTTTAAAATTCTTTCAGGTTGATCAAGGAAATTTGCCATCTTATCATGTCTGGAATTACGTTGTCATAACAATTAAGAATAAAAAGAGAATGAACTTGAAACCAAACTCATTCTCAATTACAAAATCATTTAGAATTTACATAAAATTACGCTCATCTGAATTCATCAGTTAGGTGATCGTTTGATATTTTTTGTTTAATTTCACCTGGGAGCACGGTAGAAGTTCAAAATTGGTATATGTTCAATTTTACAATTGAGTTCAAAGAAGTAAGAGTGGTAAATTATTCATAATGCAAAGGGGGCTTCTGCAAAGAAAAAAATTATAATTAAATTTATGACTCTCTACTACCTAGGTAGTATATAAATATTTCATGCAGCTAGAAGGGAACTCTATCAAGAGATCACATGACATCTTTTAGGGCACAGGATAGCTGGAGTTCAAGCTATTCCTTTATCAGGGATAGGCTTTGCATAACAATATGCTTATCAGATTGATATTCTCATAATTTTAAGAATCGTGATAGAAGAACTCCAGCATAAAACAGGTTTAAGGCAGCAGGAAATTCACTACGCCTCAAAGTCTAACATATCCCATAATGCACACTTTCAAATGACATTAATAAAGACTCCCCAAGGAAGAATTTTAAAATTTCAGTTTCTGGAGCATTACAAATTCAGATTCTCATGTAAATGCTGAAGTTGCACAGGTCTCTGTCCTCAAGGCGATCATGAGCAGTGGGGAAACAAAATTCTCAAAAGATAATTATTATAAAGATCCTATATTGCACACTACATGATGTGCACATCAAAGACATCTTTACAGACACATCACCCAAAGCAGTGATAGTGAAGGCAAAGATAAACAGCTGGGACTACATCAAATTAAAGAGCTTCTGCACAGCAAAAGAGACAATAACAAAAACAAAGAGAAACCCCACCGACTGGGAGAACATTTTTGCACACAACACTAATGATAAAGGACTGATCACAAAAATCTACAAAGAGCTGATGGGACTCAAAAAGACAAAGAAAATAATCCAGTCAAAAAATGGGCAGAAGCCAGCAATTCCACTCCTAGGTATTTACCCAAAGGACACAGAAACATCAATTCCAAAGAGCACCTGCACCCCTATGTTTACAGCAGCTCTATTTAAATAGCTAAGCTTTGGAAACAACCCAATGCCCAAAATAGATGACTGGATCAAGAAGATGTGGTACATATAAACCTTGGAATATTACTCAGCATTCAAAAAAGATAAACACATGCAATTTGCAGCAACATGGATGGCGCTGGAAGGGATCATGCTCAGCAAAATAAGCCAGAAAGAAAAAGAAAAATACCGGATGGTCTCACTCATAGCAGGAATCTAGAAAACTTAAATAAGGGACCAGTAAAAAGAATAACTATAAGAAAGTAAAAATCAAAATCAACAAACAACTATGAACCAGAGACACTCTATGGGGAGTGGGGGGTTGGGGAAAGGAAGGCTTGGGGTCAAAATAAGGGGGTTGTAATTGTATGGGAAATATAAAAAATAAAATTTAAATAGAAAAAAATTCCTATATTGCATAGATGGGCACAGCCTTATGGGAGTATGAAATGAAAATAAATTATTATACATTTAGTAGTCAATGTGATCTTAATAGAGTATAAATTTTTAAATGCTTAAGAAACCCAGTCTACTAGATAACTAAGGTTCTGTGTGTGTGTGTGTGTGTGTGTGTGAGACGGAATGGGGGGTTGGGGGGAGAGGGAGAGAGAGAGAGAGAGAAAGAGAGAGAGAGAGAAAGGCGAAGGCTATAGCTTAAACTGTACAATATGCAATATGCAGCAAGTGGCCCTCTTGCTTGGTAACTGTTGTTGACCAATTTACTAAACCTACTTTAAATGAACTTCATTATACTTTTCAAGGTTGTACTTCTTCATTCCTCTCCATGGTCAGCTCATAGCCATCAATAAAACCCCTAGGGAAAGTGGCAGTCTAGTGCTTTCCTCCAGGCTCAGGGATGCTGCACTACTCCCAGTCCTGTGCAGATCCTTTATCCTAAAGGTGCTCTTGATTCCAAAGTAGACCATATACTTGTTCATATGCACAACAGTGCAAACATCATCCTATATTTCATTTTTTTAAGATTTATTTATGCATACAAGACCTGGGTTACAGGCCAGAGACAGAGTGGGGAACAGAACAGACAGAGTGACTGAAATACCCTGCTGAGGGGAGAAGCTGGGAGACAGGAGAGTTCTGCCGTGCCATGTGGGTTGCTCCGCGGCTGGCGGGGATTGAACCGGCGCTGCAGAGGCTGTGGGCAGTTTCACAGTGCTGTGCTCAACTCCCTGAGCCACCAGGGAGGCTCTTCATTTTATATTTCAAAACATATTCTAATTTTTCCCCTTATATAGGTTATCTTTCATATTTATTGCTGGATGAGCTCCAGAGAGGTTCTTTTCTGGAAAGAACAAGATGATTAAATGGACCTTATTACAAAACCATATCAAAGTCTGAAAGGAAAGGTGGATTTGTATTAGCAATCTTCTCCCCTGAGTTCAAAAAGGCTATTTTAGCATTAGTGCCAAAAGATTTTACAATTAAATATAACAAAACATATTTTATGGAATGTTGTATCGGTAAGTGAGAGACTACACGATAAAAAACATGATAGGGCCTCCCTGGTTGCGCAAGGGGTTAAGCACCACACTATGAAGCAATCTGCAGCCTCTGCAGCATGAGTTAGATCCCCGACCAGCCAGGGAGCAACCCACATGGTGCAGCAGACCTCTCCTGACTCACCCGCTGCTCCCCTCAGCAGTGTACTTCGGTCAATCTGCCTGCTCTGTTCCCCACTCTATCTCTGGTGAATCCTCTCACCCCACCCCCTGCATCTCTGGCCTATACCCCAGCTCTTGTACGCATAAATAAATAAATCTTTAAAAAAAAAAGCATGATAACATGACCAATCTAAATGAGTAAGGAAGAAAGAAAGAAAATGAGCTATATGAGGGTAGCAGGCCACAAGATGTTCTATATAGCAGTTCTAGATGTCTTCACTAGGAATATCATGCCAACTTTAACACTCTGAAGTGTAAAAAGGAAAAATTAACTAAGGTTAGTGATGGAAATAATTCAAATCATATTTCACTAACAACAAAAGAATAAAGCCACAGCTTGTCTTTAAAAACATATAACCATGAGAAAGGCAAAAATTCGACTCAATAAAGTACAGAAGGGATGAAAAATGATGATGAAGATCTGGTAAAAATTATGCAAGCTACTGCCAGCCACTACAGCATGAATTTGATCCCTGGCCAGCCAGGGAGCAACACACTTTGCACAGCAGACCTCTCCTGTCTCGCCTGCTGCTATCCTCAACAGTGTATTTCAGTCAGACTGTCTGTTCTGCTCCCCACTCTGTCTCCGGTGAATCCTTTTACCTCCTGCAGCTCTGGCTTACACCCCAGTTCTTGTATGCATAAATAAATAAACCTTTTAAAAAAAGAAAGACATTACTAGTATAGAGTTACATTATTACAAATACTATCATATAGGCAAAGAAATACCCAGAAAAATACATTGAAATAAAAAAGGAAACACTCCAATTTAAATAGGAATTTAACTATATATATAATAAAATAATGATGTTTCAGTTAGTGGGAAAATTTGTATTATTTACTAAAGATTTGGAAAAACTCACTAGCCAGGAAATAATCTAAATTTTCTTACAACATGTAATTGCTGAAGTATGTCACTGATTTTCATGATTATATCAAACCATGCAAAAAATAAAAACAAATAAATTTATTTAATGAAGAAAAAGTTGAGAATCAAAACCTCAAGATTAAAGGGCAAGGGAGATAACTGGAGACTCTCAAAGTATTGTCATTCACAACACTCAACTACAACAATTTACAGTTTTTAATGTAAATTTTGTAATTTCAGGAGAGAAAATCCAAATGACCCAATCTTGATGGGGTGTGTTTCCTGGAAAGTCAGCTATGGTGGGCCAGAGTCCTCCACTCACAGACAATGGTCCTTTAGATAGTCTGATGGCCTTAGACACATATCTTTGTGAGTCAGGATTCATCTTGGGTTCTAGAATAACTCAAACTCTATATCATCAGTAGAACATAGAACAAATAAACACAATAAAAAGTCAAGCACAACATATAGCAGAAAAAGGGAACGCTGTACAAGTATGATAGTGACTAAATTTCCACTTGTAAGAAAGAACACATAAACCATATTAAATATTATATGCAGTGTAGGTATATATATATATGTGTGTGCATGTGCAATATAAATTTTTTAACAAAAATAGAAAATTCTCATATCTTGACACTTCTACCTCAGCAATATCTGACCACATATATTTCTCTGTAAGTTCTTCTACTCAAAGTTTTATTATATTATAATTCCCTGTACAATATATAAAATATTTATAATATATTGTATGACTTTACAAACTTATTACATGATATTACTCCATCTGAAATTTTCTTCCTTTTTCTAACTTTTATATTTAGCAAATATTGTGTTCATTCTTCGGAAGCTTATTCATAAAGTATTTGCTCGTCATGAGTGGTTTCTGTTATTTCAAGCTTTCCATCTTCCCAGTAGTGTGGAAGCATGCCTTCTAAGCTATGGCTGTTTACTACATCCTTTTATTAAGTATGCATCCCTTGAGTTATTATTTAATAGAATGTGTCCTGTAGAAGGACATTTCCTTGAGGGCAGAAGAAATGGCTGATTCTCCATACTATCACCGGTACTATGTAGAACTCCAGAAACAAATTTGGCTCATAGCAATACTTTTTTTTTTTAATTTTATTATTTTTTTTGTGTGTGTGTGGGACCTTCGCTGACGGCCAGGGAATGAACCGGCGCTGCAGAGGTTGCAGTCAGCCTCCCAGCCCAGCGCTCAACTTCTGTGACACCAGGGGAGGCCCATAGCAATACTTTTTAAACTGTACTGACAGAAGACATTTAATTTTGTGGTCAGTCTGTATCTCACCCTGAAACCTAGAATAAAAGTAATAACTACTACTTATTGAGAGCTCATTATCACATATCCTAAATATTGGATATGCATTATTTCACATAAAACTTGAACTGTGTAAATAATTATTAAGTTCATTTACTAGATGAGGAACTTGAGGTTCTGATTCATTAAGTTTGTTGGCCAAACTTTAAGATCTAGAATTTAATTATGAGGTCATGGGTAAGGATGTAAACTTAAAATAAAGATAAACATGGATTTACTCCAAGCTCCAAGAAAGCTTAAACTTAAAATAAGGTTTTATGTTCTAAGAAAGATAGTTTACATTCTAAATTTTTCAGGTTTACAACATAGAGAGAGAATTTTGCCTCAATAGGACAATGAGTATTTGGAAATATCAAAATTTAAAAAAACAATGTAAGGCATATGTAGGTGATTAAGAAAGCGGAAGAAAGAACCCAATGAGTACAAATTAATTGTTTTAAAGTTACACATAGAATGTGCTAACATCATAATATATACTACCACTGTAATACATTACTTGACTACTAGAACATTTATAGTAGGGATAAAGCTCAACCAAGAAGATAATATAGATACATGAGAAAAACGAGTAATTAATTTTTAATGATAAAAGGATCTATAGTGATAAGGATCAAAAAGAGTATAAAGTGTGATTTTTAAGAATCATCATCACAACATTCTCAAAATTGAAAACACAGCATAAACAGCTTACAAATAGTTTTGCAAAAAAACCCCAAAAACAAAAAACAAAAAAGCCTTTAAATAAATCTTTGAAGAGATCATAGAAAAAGGGCCTCCCTGGTGTCACAGCGGGTTGAGTGCTGCACTGTGAAGCTGTCCACAGCCTCTGCAGCAAAGGTTCGATTCCCAGCTAGCCAGGAAGAAACCCACATACATGGCGTGGCAGACCTCTCTTGACTCTGCTCCCCTCTGCTCCCCTCAGCAGTGTCATTGGTCAGTCTGCCTGTTCTGCTCCCCGCTCTGTCTCTGGTGAATTCTCTCACCCTCCTGCACCTCTGACCTGTACCCCACTTCTTGTATAAATAAATAAATCTTTTTAAAAAAAGAGATTATAGAAAATGAAAATGTCCTAAAGCAAAAAGAACAAGAAGTGCTTAAGTTGTAGTGTTTTAACATCAGATAAAAATGGGGAAAGAATTGAAAGTTGATTTTATTAGGGTACTTGTTTACAGTAATGGAAATATATTTTAAATAGAATGAGAATTTTCAAATTTAAAAAATCCAATACCAGACCAGACCATGTTTAAACAGTAGAAAAAATGTATGAACTGTTTTCAGTCTCCACTCCAGATTACTAAATTTAAAAACATGGTCAACTACAATTCCCTTAGGTTCTCAGAAAGGGTATAAAATGTTATCTAGAATAGGAATTTACATTCTTGAACTTGAATCATGAAATTCTCCTTCCCACTTTAAAGAAGGGTTCATCTTATCATTTCCTTTGCCCATTCTGATAACAATTGTGATGTAGAGGATTAAGCAAGAACCTCATTGCCATTAATTTCTAATAACAAATATAAGGCATAGAAGCAAATTAAAAAAGATCAGTACGACTTCTGTCCCTTAGTGTATTTATATAAGAATAAAGCATCCCCTGAGAAAGGCACCACTCTATACTAAATGACCTGCTTAGGGCCTTAAGGCTCATGGTCTCCAAGCTGTTTAGTGGCCTGTGTCAAAAAAATTACTTGTTTCAGTCCAATTTCTCTCAATTCAATAACCCCTAAGCCTCTCAAAACAAAGCAAAGTTAAAATGATTTTCAATTGCTTTGGACTAGGATGTGTCAGGCAGTCACCAACATTTCATGGACATCAATAGAACAAAGCATTCACCCTGAAACCTTTCTCCTTTTCTCATTAATCAAAATTCCAATGAGCTGATTTCTTTTTTAGTCTAGTCTAGAAGAGATTTATGAGAAAAGGGATTTTTCTGACTCGTGACTTTGAGCTAACTACTCTGGGTATATATTCTAGAGAAAAACATCACAGCTAATCATCCCACCTAAAAATAATGCATACTTGATTATATATGATATTCCAAATGTCCAGCAGTCAAGAAACTTGGCATAAATGAAAACATGGTTTTGTGTTCAGGATTCTATCTTTTTTAGTGAGTGGTTTTTCTCAATGCGGTTTATTTAGTCACACATTCTAATATTAGTTCATTGTGTCAGAAAGGTAGAATCACACGAATTAACGATGAAGGATTTCACTTACTCAGCCGCCTGTCATCACCTGTCAACTTTCTACCCATTCATCAACTAGCCTGTCACACTTGACATAAACTTCTGAAGGGCTGGGCGAGGGGAGGCAGGAGAGGCTGGATAAATGTCTTCATGATCATCTTTAGCAATGTCAGTAGCTCAGCACTCTCAGTATTTTAGACTTGCCTGTGACAGCTTTTCCACTAGCGCTGAAGCTGCATTCCAAATTGATATTTGTGGCGGCTTGGATTCTGGGCTCCAGCAATGCCTAAGGCAAGCCAAATTCTGCAGTTTGATACCAGTAAACAATATGATCTCTCTTTGTGTTTATGTGGATGAGCTGGAGTGGAATGAGAGAAGGATAACTTCAAATGACAGTTGCCACAGGTGATTAATTTTTTCTTGTCTTTTACAGATTTCCTCTGCCTACTCTAATTTAAACTGGTGTTTATAATGATCTTTTCATCCTTTCATTTTGCATAAAAGCTAAATGGATGCTTTCACTCATGAAACAAATATGCATGCACAAAGATGATGCTCCTGACTCATTGCATTAAAAAAAAAAAAAACATGCAAGGTGTGCTTTATAATATCTACCTGATCAGCCCATTTGTGATTAGGAGGTCTGATTAGGAGATAGCTGCTTAGAGAAAGGCATGGGAACAAACGATGTTCCTAAGGTCAGGTTGGTGAGAGGCAATATAGAGGGAACAGGGAAACAGCCCAGCCACAGCTAGACAGATACATGTTCCAGATCCGTATTTCTAATCATAATCAAAGAAAAGTAACTGCATCTCACTGGGGTTCAATGAACAAAGGGGGAATGCACACAGATTACTGCAAAAGGCTATCATGAGAAAAATGCATTGCATATAAAAGTGTTTAAAGTTACAAAGCATTATTGAAGCATTAAATATTATTAATAATTATCTTATTTCAACTGGCTGATAATTGAGTCTTTAAACTTGGCCTTGGGAATCAGAAAGAATACAAAATCTCATGTTTTATTAACTTTGTTCTGTTTTTCATGGTCTATTATTAGTCATCTATTAGGTTTCCATTTTGGGATATATGTAAACATGAAAGCAATAGTACTAGTATATATCAAAATATTTTGTTACGCATATTTAGAGAAGTTGGCAGCATAGAAATGAGCAAGATTTAATAGTAATTTTAACCATCCCATGGGAAAATTACAATAGAGAAATAGAGCAGTGCAATGTTAAATAAAGCCTTTCAAGTATTATGACCATTCAAGCCACATTTCATTTTTATGGGTCATGGATTAACAAGTTGTTTTTTGAAAATGAGGGGGAAAGAGGTTCATTTTGTTGAAGAAATATCTTGAAAATTTGTGATTCCAATGGAAAATATCAAGATTTTTTACTTTCTCTTTGCTCAGTCAATAGTCAGGGGCTGTACTATGATTACCTGACATATATTCAAACAAATGTGAGCTCCCACATTGATCTATGGCTCTCTGGGGATCAGAGCTCTCAGAAGCTCTGTTTCTGAATAACAAGGTAAGAGTGAGCCAATACAAACTTCCTTTGAAAGAAAATGTCAGATTTGGAATAAAAAAACAACAGAAATATCACAACTTTCTTTAAAAGATTCATAGGACTGCAAGTGCTAAAGTATGTTCTACAGATACATACCCACAGAAAATCTGATGAGTATATACACCCAAAATATTTATGGCTGCTAACTGTCCAATCAATTGTTAGAAGCAACAGAAATACCAGTAACTCTAAACTCTAAAATGAACAGAAATACCAGTAACTCTAAACTGTATCCAAAGCATATTTATAATTTGAAACCTAAACTTGAGCATGACTTCTTTGTTCTAACTAGACAGTACCTGCCTGCCCTCTCAAGCTATGTATGGCATTTATTCAATAGGTGGAAACCTGCAGGGTAAAAAGATCTACAGGAAATAAAATACCAATCGATCATTTTTCCCTCCAAAACATTATCCTTTTTTAAACTTCATAACCTCCTAGTAAAAGCAATACTATTCCTTATGAATTATCTTCCTCCAGTCCTCTCTCTTGCCCAACCATTATCCATAAAATAATCAAAATTTGATTTTCAAAGCTCACCTTAGATCATGACTCTTGTTCTGAAAACCTTTGATGATTTCCTAGTTCCATCACACAAACACAAAAAAAACACACACACACTCACATTTTCCTCAGAGCACATTCTAACATGGTAATATTTTTACCTTTATTTTCATTAATGTCAATATACAGTCTACACTATAGTCCAGCAGAATGAATATTTTCTTCCTAAACTTTTCCCCTCTGCCCAGACATTTTTTTTGTTTTCTTGGTTTTTTTTTTTTTATTTTTTGGCATTGAACATTGTCATACTTTTTATATCTCTACCTATTGAAATTGTATACACCCTTCAATTTTTATGTTAAGAATAACACTCAATTTTCTACACGATTATCATTTTTTTCAACATCCCAAATGCCCTTAAATTGCTTAAGAAAGTTCAAAAGACTTTAACAATGACTTTCAACAGTAGCAGCCAAATGACAAACAGAATTGGGATGGATTTTCATGATCTCCAACATGTACAAGCATGAAATACCACTCCATATTGGTACAGGATGCTGGGCTGCTCACTGTCATGTGAAGAGCATCAAAACCAAAGGGAAGCAAGTGTGTCCCAAGCCCTTTGTCCATCCTCTACCATAAACGCACAGATTTTCACATAGTGCTTCTCCATTGCATTCTATTAATTTTTAAATAACAATTCTATTAATATCTAAATGTTGACTTTTTAAAAAAAAAGATTTATTTATTTATTTATACAAGCACTGGGTATAGTCAGAAGTGCGGCGGGTGGAGGTTGTGAGAGAATTCACCAGAGCCAGAGCAGGGAACAGAATAGGCAGACTGACGAAGTACACTGCTGAGGGGAGCAGCGGGCTCAGCAAGAGAGGTCTCCGCACCATGTGGGACCCTCGCCTGGCGGCCGGGGATGGAACCGGCACTACAGAAGCTGCAGGCACCTCCGCAGCCCAGCGCTCAACCACTGCACCAGCAGCGGAGGACCTAAATGTTGAAATATTTTTATTATATTTCATTTTTCTAAATGGATTATGATTTCCAGAAAATTGGGGAATCAGGAAGTAAGAGGAATAGGGGTAAAGCAGTTTTTGCTTCTGTGAATGGGTTTGGAAGAACAAGTCTGGAATAATCTGCCTGTGGATGTGCCATGTTGTAGAATTTCTTGGTCAGAGTAGCAGAGGAAGACATGATCAGGAATAAGAAATATATCTTCAAACAAGCATAAGTACACTGAATGAGTATTTGTGAAAACAATGGATATTGGTCCAGGAACCATGTATTAACCTGATCTCAGCTGTAGTTCTGAGAAAAAGAGCATAGCAAACATCTAAACACAGGTGGTTCTGATTCTGTTTCTTTTACCTGCATGATAAAAATAGTTTTGTTTTTGAGAATCAAGGGCACTGTGCAAAATGAACTGTGTGCAACTATTATTTTGCTTACTCAGGTGGTTCATAATATGCATTATAATACATTTATACTTGTGCTTGATACAGCCAAATTTACTATGTTGCTACTGAAGTTATCTGACAACCATTCCCAAGTGAGTTGAGAGTAAACAGAGACTAAAGATATGTCATATAGTATAGGTTTTTGTCTTCATTAATTCTTGATGGAGATCTCAGGCTGTCAGAATAAAGGTGAAAAGAAAATACCTTCTATCGGACTTATGAGCAATACTGAATATTCAGTTTAATAATGTTGCAGACATTTTTGGACATGTCCAGCTCTGAATTGTAGATAAATATCTAAGAAGCAAAAAACATTACCTCAAATCAAGCATTGTGTTGGTCCACATTAGCAATAAGATCTTTCTCAAAAATATACAAGTTACAATGGGTAATAAAAGCAATTGCTCTCATTCGGAAGAGGGTTTGGAGTAAGATGTGATGATATAAATAAAACATCAGAGTTCAAGAGAATTCCCAGAAAATTAATAGATTATCTAGCAAGGAAGATCTCAATACATATTAGCAAACATGATATATTAGCAAAATAGTAAATGGATATCATAAAAAAGCTGTAATAGGGAGCCATTAAAGGTAAATCACAAAAGCTTTTAAGGGGAAGGAAAAAACCACAAAAGCATGTCAATAAAAGCAATCAATGAATATAACTACTAAGATTTTTAAAATGATCATTGATAAGATTATGTACCAAAATGTATTAAAAAAATTTAAAAATATGGGAATAGGAGAACAGTTGTGTTGTAAATATAAAATCAACTTAGAGACAGAGGAAAGGTTAGGGCTATGTAGGCACTTTTCTAAATAAAGAAGTATAAACACTAATGCTCCTTAGGGAGCAGTGCCAGCATATGCCTTATTTAACATTTTTATAAATGATTTAGAGGAAAAGTGCATCAGGGAATTGAAAAGTTTCTAGAAGAGTTTTCTATGTAATACAAACTCTTGCTGGAGCTAGGTGATCTGGAATATTTTGTAATGTGTCTTAAAAATGGCAAATTAACTTTAATTTGTGGCAGTTAACTTAGAAAAAAAATTAATCTGTATGTAAAGGAGGTTCAACTTGGAAATATCAGTTTTTACATAAGTTACTAAACATGGAATTATTGTAAACCATGCCCTTCAACAGAAAAGAGGGATTGCTGTATTTAAATATAACAAAACCAAGTATCTTTTATCATTAAGCAAATTCTTTGTAGAAAATTACTAACAATATTATCCTGCATTTACAATATATCCAAAGCGTACATACATATGAAGTCTGCAAATTTCCAGGAAGCTAAAATTTGTCTGTTTTTTAACTGCACATTTTTCTGTCCATTTCCTAAGGAATGAGACTGTGGCAAACTTTAATGGAAACATTATTTCCTTCTAAAGAAGGTCTGAATCATACAGCTCCCTTCCTGATCAGGACCTGTTTCCAAGTTTACCTCTCTCCTGCATCTTCAGTAGCCATCAAGCAGAGCACTATGCTTTCCTCATGAGCTTCAGTATTTTAATCCACTTTGTGACCCCATGTACCGATAGTTAAATTTCTAGTCCAAAAAGGAAGATTATGCATGTAAATTTGCCTCTATTTTCTCAAAGTTTTGGAATAGCAGTTTAAAAACACACAAACACATTTTTCTGTGCATGTTTTATAGGGGATGTGTGTGATAATAAGCAGGATATAGATTTTGAGAAACTTCTGAAAGACCAGAGGCAAGTGGAAGAGAAGTGGCAAACATTAAAATAAAAATAAAGACCAAAACCTACACATGTCCTGATAAAGTATAAAAAAAATCATAATGCATATTAACACAAATTATCAACCACAAATAAGGATAAGACATTAAACAACTTTTTGATAAACAAACAAGAAATAAATTACAGGATGATTCAAGAAAATCAGGCCTAAATTTGGACTTTGAAGAATTTAGTAGTAACAAAGGTAATAAAATTTAAATATTTTTGTAGTGTTCTAAAGAAAATATGCTTCTATTCTTAATAATAATGGCAAGTATAATTTAGGATAAATGGATAGAGGCCATTTACAAGAGGAATGGAGGTATTATTTAGGAACATAAGGATATCTTTCTAAAACAACAAAACATAGGGCCTCCCCGGTGGTGCAGCGGTTGAGCGCTGGGTTGCGAAGCTGCCCGCGGCCTCTGCGGTGCCGGTTCAATCCCCGGCTGCTCCCCGGCCACCAGAGGAGGGTCCCGCATGGCCCGCAGACCTCTCCTGCCACCCGCTGCTCCCCTCAGCAGTGTACTTCGGTCCTTCTGCCTGCTCTGCTCTCCGCTCTGGCTCTGGTGAATTCTCTCACCCTCCCCCGCTTCTGAAGGTACCCAGTGCTTGTATAAATAATAAATAAATAAATCTTTATAGAAAAAAAACAACAAGATATAGAATTGATCTACATAGTTTGCTTGGTTTCCATATTTATTTAGAAAATTAGATAAGATTGGAGAGAAATAGGGTTGATAAAAAGGTGAATATGATGGGGATTATGGAGGTTGCAATTTAAAAATATTTGTATTTCAAAGTAGCATTTGACATAGTTTATCAGTCTATCTTGGAAACACATTTGCCCTGATTTCAAACACATACAACTCACCTTGTTCCATGTTTTCACCCAATTTTCTTTTATTTCTCTCCCTTCAATTAACCTATTTATGGAAACTTGACTTCTAACCTATTATGCTGCGTCTTCATAGCATTGATTTGTTCCTATCAGCAGTTGTTTAACAAGATGAAACTGAATTGGCCCTAAATATTTTTTTCCCTTTTCTATTATTTATTTAATTTAAAAAAAATTTAAAAGATTTGTTTATTTATTCATTCATTTATTTATTTATTTGTACAAGCACTGGGTACAATCAGAAGCACGAGAGGGTGAGAGAATTCACCAGAGCCAGAGCGGGGAGCAGAGCAGGCAGAAGGACCAAGGTACACTGCTGAGGGGAGCAGCAGGCGGCAGGAGAGGTCTGCGCGCCATGTGGGACGCTCACCAGCGGCCAGCCATAGACCCAGCACTGCAGAGGTTGCCGGCAGCTTCGCAACCCAGCGCTCAACCGCAGCACCACCGGGGAGGCCCCTTTTCTATTAATTAAATATTGATGGTTCCCCCAACCCTACTTCACTGCATTGTTTAAGGCATATTTTTTTTAATAGAAGTAACACTGTGTTATTACATTAATTTCACTGCACATCATTAAAAATCAACATGTATATATACCATTAAGCCTACAGCTAAAAATCTATTTCTACTCTTTACCATGTAATTGACCCTTTTTACCCATTATCCACACTGTCTTTTAAAGTCTTATTTTCATCTTACCCTCAATTTCACTACTTCAGGAAATTATTAAAAATCCTTCACCTGGGACTCCAAATATAGCCCTTTTTCTTCTCAACCTATACCCTCTTTTTGGGTTACTGTCCATTGCCATCAATTTCAATACTCTGAATATGCAGGTGACTCACAAATTTTAAGTCCAGACTTTTAAGTTCTGGAATATATATATACACACACACACACACACACACACACACACACATATATATGCATATATATACATACATACACACACACACACACACACATATATATATATATACAGCTAATACCTCATTTGTAGTCTCATAAATATCATAAATGCATAGTCTTAGGGAAAAAAAATCTTCACATCGTCCCATAAATATGTTTTTCCCAGTCTCAATAATGTGAGATTTCATGGGTTTAAGGATTCTGCTCATTGGAGAAGTGTCTATTTAGGTCTTGTGACCATTTTTTGATAGTTTTTTTTTAGATTTGTTTGTTGCTATTATTGTTACTGAATTGTATTGTCAAGTGTGCAATGTGAAAAAATGTTCTCACAGTCTCTAGTTGTCTTTGTTTTTGTCCTTGTTTTCATCATAGTACAAAATCTTTCAAATTTAATGTAGTCCCATTTGTTTGTTTATTTATTTATTTATTTATTTTTTAACTTTGCCATGGCAGATGAGTCGCCAAGTACATCTCTGAGGCGGGGAGGTTAACAATGGGAGCTTTTATCTTGATTTTGATATTGATATTGCCTATGTTTTCTTCTATGTATTTTATGGTGACAGACTACTTGTTTATTTATATGAGGTCTGACTTGTAGCCCCCCCTCAATCAAAATTAAGTTCAAAGTTCTGTGAAATAAGAATACAATTCATTATTTTTACATCTCTTCCACATTATCTAAAACATTGTAATTTGGTGCTTAAGATACTTATAAATTTAAACATTCATAAATTCTATTTCATGTGTGGCCCTGATAAGATGAACTTGGGCTAAGTCTCTCTCAATAGATTTATGCTAAATAAATATAAGGTTTGTTTCGTGCATATAAATTTAGGAAAAGTAAATTGAATTATAACTTCATACAAAAGCTAAAACTATAGTGAAATGCATTACTTTCAAGAGATTGTTAAGAATAAAACAGACATAGATACAACAGATCAGCTATAGACATGGATGAAAAGATACAGATTACTAGGGGAAGCTATTGTTTTGAAAATCACTTGGAATTTGACTTGACATAATTTTTAAAAATGAAAAAAAATAACTAGAAAGTGACATATGTCCATTTTTATCTGAAATTCCAAGTTCTAATAAATTCAATGCCTTGACCTTTACAAAGTGATTTCCAAAGACATCTTAATCTATGATCTAGGTCATTGTTTAATTGCAGTATCACAGTTTTTTCTAGGCCTGTTTAGTAAATCATAACTAAAAAACATTATTTTTAGCAATGATATTTCAAAATACTGTGCAAGATTGCTTCTCACAGCACCTTGACATTTTCTTTCATAGAAATTAACATACCTGTTTCACAATATTGTCTGCCTTATTGATAGGATCTGTGAGGCAAGAATTATGTCTTTCCTGCTCGTCATTAAATTACTAACATCTAGATGAGTCCTTTATACAGAATAAACATTTCTTGATTTAGTAAATATAATCAAGTAAGAAGACATGTTTTCAGTCTCTTAGGAGAGACAATTTAAATAGATTTGCTGTAGGACAACTCAAAGTAGTTAAACATCTCAAGCATATCAAATACAAAGAAGCTTATAGTTTATGCTGAATAATAATCAGTGCAGTTACACTTTACAGGCAGAGTAAGATTAGATAAAAAAATATTACTGTGCAGTTTAACAAATGAAAAGTAGTAGATAAAAAAACTTTGATTCAGCTCCCAATTTATTACTTAAAGACCGGTGAAATTCTAGGTCATTTCTAAATCATGATTTCAGCATGACTTTCAAAAATCGGAGAAATGCTACCATTTTAGACTATTGACAACATACATCATTGATAGTGAAGAAAGTCTAGCCTAAAGTCATGAAGTAAACTCCTAAATTCCCTTGTTCCAGGTCAAGTCTAAGATCTAAAATTTTAGAACAATCCATAAATGGTTTGTTCCTTAACGATATACTAAATTGGTACTGATGTGGGCCAGCATGAAACACAAAGGAAAATGCTAAAATATACCAATTAACAGATATATCATGGATGCTTGCAAAAAGAAGTCCAGAAACCAGGTCCAAATTTTCAGACTATAACGGGTGGTGCCCAGGAAAAAGAGGAGTTTCCAGGTTCCCCGTCCCACCCAAAGGAGGGTGGAGCTTAGCAGAGTGGTGAAGAAGCTGGAGAGGAGACTGAAGAGGGAAGGAAGCAGGAGAGAGAGCTAGAAGAAGACCTGGAGAAGGCACATGGAGCAGAGAGACACGTGAAGAAGAAGCTCCACTTGCTTCTTGGTCCTGGACTGGTCGAAACAGATGTGGGTGAGAGACCCGTGGGGAGGTTAACAATGGCCGCTTTTATATTGATTTCAATTTTGTTCTTTTCCTCCTAGACTATCTGGCTGGTTTTCACCCTTTTCCCTGCCAGGAGGTGCTTTAGACTTGTGGCAGGCTTTGGGGCCTTGCTCTGGGCCAATCCTGCTTGATAGGACACTTACCCATGAGGGAAAGGGTGATTTCGGTTGCTTGATTTAGAAAAGATATTCTTTGTCCTTTCTTTGTTGTTCACTAATTCTATTGAAGGTCCTTTCCATTAAAGGTCTTATATGGTTTGTCTTGATATGGCATATGGCAGAGACTATTTAGAGCAGGCAGGTTTGGGGGTTCTGAGGTGACCCTATCCCTGTTGTGTAGCAAGACCACAGACTTAAAGGTTAAAAACTCATTATTTTCAATTGGAGGCTATTTGTTCTCTTCTTAGCTTTGTATATATCCTGCTGGGTGTGGACCTCATGGCTTTAGGTATTGACTGTATCCAGAAGGAAATGAAAGGGCTGCCAAGTAAATTTGGCTTCAATCTGATAGAAGAGAAGCTCCTAGGAGATATTCATATTAAGCTTTTGGTTACTTTCTGCAGAATCAGCACAACTAAACAAAATAAAACCCAACATGAATGAATAGGCAGACCACAGAGGACATTCAGAGCAGAGCAAATAATCTGTATGCTGCTGTAAGGATAGATTCATGTCATTATACATTTGTCCAGATCCACAGAATGTACATTATCAATATGTTTTTAAATCAGATGGGTAAATACCTAGGAATATGGCTGCTTGGTCATATGTAAATAGATGTTTAGCTTCATAAAAGACTGATAAAGTGCCAGTAAGAATGAATCCTGATGCAAAGTACGGCCTTTGAGTGATGCAACACTGCCATTTTATTAACACAGTGGTAACAAATATAACACTGTGGGGAAAGATGATGATAATGGGGTAAATTGTATGTGTGGTAAGTCTCTATGGCTTCCTTTCAATTATACTGTAAAACTAAAACTACTCAAAAACAAAACAAAACAAAACAAAAAACTTCAAAAAATAAATACCCTAAACCTGTAGCAATGGTACAATCAGAAACAAATTAAGATTCAAAAGAAATCATTTGGAATTAACACACTGTGCATTGCATTATTTGGTTAAAGATCCATTTTGTTGTATTGCCTGTCACTAAACCTAATTACCAGCCTGTGGAAATTAACTTCATTGCTAAATCTGTCAAAATGAGTTCAGTGTATAACAACATGAAGTCTATCACTACAGCTATTAAACATGAATATGAGCATCAATCTCAGCAAAGGAATAAAGAAATACTATAGACTAATCATTTATACTTACTGTAAAACTTAGAAGACATATAATGTAAACCTAATTTCAAACTCCGTTAGTGTGAATTCCCTGATTTTATGTGGGTAAAGCTCCACATTTTCTGTCCATGTACACATGCACACAATATAGTCAGCACATATGTATACATTTATATACATCATGCATATACATGCAAGGTTCCCAGTCTTCACCATTCCTTTATTTATCTGATCAATTCCAGTAAAATGTATAGCAGTTTCAAAATTTTTAACTCATACATAACCTTATGAGAAATAATTTTACTAGCTAGGCTACAGACATTCTGTTGAGTTCTTACTGTTATTAGACTTACAGCTAACAATAATTTTTAAAGTTACTGAGGTCAACACCACTCTTCTTCCACCTTCAGTGTTACTGTGTTATATATTTGTAAGACACATATTTTCACCGCAGGCCAAAATCAACCCTCCTAGTCGATTTTTTTTTTTTTTTAATTTACAGACTAATTTACAAACTCACCCTTGCCACAAAATAGTAAGAGGTTTGAGAAACACATAGTGTTAGATACTTCAAATCACGTTATCGTACAGAGTAGTTTCTCCATTTGAAAAAATCGTGTGTACTTCTTCAAACTAGCCCTTACCCTTTCCAAAACTCCTGGTAACCATTGGTTCATTTTCCATCTCTTACATTTTTGCCTCTTCCAAAATGTCATTCTTTTAATGACTGTTGATTTTACAGGTAAACAGACTGTGATATTTTTAACATGATCTCTCAGTTGGTTCCTCATCACGAACAATCATAGAAAGAGTGGTTGCCCAAGAGGAAGAATACAGCATTTTCTCACTATGGACTAAGATCTTTCTTGTTTCTAAAATTGCACTAGCCTATTTTTAATACACTTATTACTTAAGAAGGAAAGTTGGAGTGAATAATTGTAAAATGACATAATCAGAACATCCTCAAAAATTATAAATGGTTTAAGCTGAATCTTAGAGGATAAATAGAACCTACATAATACAATCTAATAATATTTGTATTGATTTATGAAAGACTTTCAATTTATATGCCTATTACTTCTGTCACAGCCATATGATATAATTTTTATTTACAATGTAAAGACAAGATCATTGAGTCAGAAAGAAAATAGGAATCTAATTATTGCATATTTTCTATGTTCCAAGCACTGTAACAGATGCTGACAATTCCAATGTAAATAAATGTGACTCACATTCTAGAGAAACTCACTAAGTAATGGAATGAGATGGAGAGATGTGACAATGAAGAGAGAATAGGAGAGTTCTTTGAAAAACAATCAGAAACTTGTAGATAACTTTGTTTTTGCATGTAAATATTTCATCACAAATTAAGGAAAAAAATCCTAATATGTCCTTCACATACATTATTCTGCTTCATTATTTCAAGGAAAAATATATTTATAATACTATGAAGATATGAAGGTGACAAACAAAAAAATCCAGAAGGATATATTTACATTCCTAGTCATTTATATTATACATATTTAATTAACAAGGAATTCATAATACATATGAAGTTATTAAGGGCACTTTATGAATAGTCAATATAAAAAACATTCAAAAAAAATCATTCAGTCCATTACGAGTAATAATATCACTGTAGGAAATAGAGTGGGGAACTATTTCTTCAATAATTAAAGTAAATCTCCTGTAGCAAAGAAGTCATTTTGTAATTTAAATGATGTTCTTTTAAGTAACTCAAATTCTAATTCAAAGTTCTACTGTGTAATCTACCTCTGCATTTGAAGCATAAATAATGTGTTTACTTCCTTTAATAATAAATAGTTATAAATGTGTCTGAGTTTTGTCATACCTACATACGTTAGAAGATGCATTGTTTTTTTATACAAGTAGGATATACATAGAATAATTATCTTAAAATAGTTTATATTCTAAACACTGAAAGTACATTAAAGTATCTTAAATACATACTTGAGGGGCCTCCCTGGTGGCACAAGGGGTTAAGTCTCAGCATTATGGAGCTATCACCAGTCACTGCAGCACTAGTTTGGTACAGCAGACCTCTCCTGTCTCACCCACTGCTCCCCTCAGCAGTGTATTTCAGTCAATCTGCCTGTTCTGTTCTCCATTCTGTCTCTGGTGAATCCTCTCATCTCTCTGCACCTCTGGCCTGTACCCCAGCTTTTGTATCCATAAATAAATAAAAAAATACATACTTGACTCTTGGATCATATTGTCTTAATGGAACAATTTTCAGCAGCAGAACAGATAGACTGGTAAACGTTCCAGGATAAAAATGAAGTTAGAACTTCCTTGGTACAACCTTACATGTACATTCAGCTCATCCTCCCCATCTGTGCAATTTTACAGTATGGGACTTTGACTACTTCTTTTGAGTGATATCATTATCATCAATAATAGTCTTCTGACAATCTCAGTCCAAAGAACAATTGTGTGATGAAATGTAATTTGCTTTCATATTGTATAACTTAATTTCTTTTACAAATTTCATTCCACTGCGTGTTGGAACTTTTCATCTGCCAAAGAAGGGTCTCCCTGTTTTTATTGATAATTTCCTCTGCAAATACACTTGCAAGGGATGGGCGAGGGGAAACAAGACCCAAAGTCTTTTTCTATCTACATTGTCATCATCTATTGAATACATTCTGTCATCTGATCCTGGGTGATCACTTTATGAATTATTTTTTTTTTTACTTCAAAATCTTCTCCAAATTGTCAAAATCTCTAGCAGCATCAGGTGTTTGCTAATTCCCCGAAGTGCTAAGCAATGCAAAACAGTTTAGATCTCTAAGGAAGAACTCTCATTTGGGCAGTCCAGAGGGAACCATAAGGATCTGTCACATCATTCTTCTCTCCCCTCCTGCTTGACTAAGCAAAGCAAAAGGAGTCAGTTAGGATCAGAGACGCTGGATGAAAATTACTTTTAAACTGCTACATTCCTAGAAACTCAATCCATTATTGTTGTGGTTGAATTTATATATAACCTGGGCTATGATCTCATAGTCAAATATTTTTAACATTTTTAATAGTATGTGCTTTCCAACTTCATTTAGAGTCCTGGTAGAAGGTCTACACGTCGGAAGTAGCAGTTCTATGTTCACAAGGCACCTTTAGAAGATCTGATGTAAATACCCTCCACATGGTAAGACAGGGAGACACTAGTGATATAAGAGGTCAGAGAGATTTTCTCTGGAACCTAAACCAGTTGGAACTAAGACTTGTTAGCTTGCAAGCCCAGAGTAGAATTGCAGTTCCCTTTACTCTCAGCATTGCCCCCATCAAGGCATCAAATGAACAAATAAAGCAAAGCAGTCACACATCTAAAGTGTCAACAACATTGTTTGTTTGATATCAGAGAAGAAAAAAATGAAATTATAACCTATTTAGAAATAATGAAAAATGGAACAATTATTTAATTGGATATCTAAGGAAGCAGAGCTGGAGTCCTGAGCAAGGAAGACTTCTCAAGGACTCTATTTGCAAATTGGATCACATCTCCTGACTATGCAGCCACTTGGACATAGCCTGCCAAGATTGAACTCTGGAATTCCAGATCTGGGTCTCTCCTCTAATAGGCAGAGTAGACAAGGGAAAAGTAGATGAGCAGCAAAGATGAGGCAGGACTGAAACCAAATTTTCCACCTTAGGAGTCATAGAGCAAAGCAGATGACAAGCGTTATTAGGATAGAACTATGATGCAACATGGAGTTTGGAAAGAGAATTACAGGTTCAATTTGCTCCAGAGCAGAGGCCTTTTCATCCTCATTGACAAATCTGCACCAAAGATTTCCTGAAGGACCTCTTTCCTGATACAACTGAAATTTATCCCAAGTTACTCCCGAAAATGTCCAGCACAACCTGCTTCATGAACTTGGCTCTGCTGGAGGGAGCCTTGAACAGTATCTGTGTTAGAAGTCAGGTATTCCAATTTCCTGTTTGTGATTTCCTGTCTGCATCAAATTACACTGGTGTGTATCCATGTCTTCACATACTAATGATCCATTCATGTGTATCCTCAATCAAATGTATATTCACACCATTTGTGAAGTTTCTATGGCATATATCTTTGTGCACCAAAGACATGAGTCAAGAGGTTCTCACTAATGTATGTGAATTTTGGGAGCAGTCACTGGGAGTTATGAAATGATGTCTTAGTCTTATTTTTAAGTATAAATTCTTGGAGAAAACCATATGAATCAGTTTAATGACAGACTCTGAATGTAGACAGAACTGCAATTGACCCTTTGTTGTCTCCACTATGCTAATACACACAATGTACTAATATACATATAATAGAATACATACTAATACCCTATATTAGTATATATAAATAGTGCACAGACACACACACACACACACACACACTTTTCTAACATTTCAATTAGATGATCTAAGGCAATCGGTCCACTGCCTGAACAGAGTAATTGCTGAACAAACTCTAATTTTTATTATTATATTTATGGCCAATAATACTAATTACCATCTTTCCTCTTGAAGAAATTCCAAAATAGTCTTTGTAACCCCAGGTAATCTTTTATAAGATTATTTGTATCTGTTCCTTGCACTAGTTTATTATGTTAAATGACTAAATCATTTTGCTAACTAAAAACACTGGCTTTAGGGAGTGAAGGATTAGGGTTTAGACAGTCAGTCAAAACATAAAGACCTGTGATAGAAGGAAGGGGTTTGAGCACAGAAAGGGAAGACAGGACAGAGTCAATGAGGTAAATAATCTGAGCTAGAATTAGCTCTAAATAATCTGAGCTAAATAATTAGCTAAAACCACTAAATAATCTGAGCAAGAATTAGCCCTTTAAAGAACTGGAGGTTCCAACCAATTAACAGCATTACCAGAATCTAATCCTTTCCTTTAACTCATACTTCGAACTCCCCTAAATAAGTGAGTGGTGTTTTTTAAGAAGATGAATCCACAGGAAGAGGTGACTCAGAAAACTGGTTGAAGTTGACTTTCTCTTTGCTGTTTCCTGTTTTCCTTAATGTGATGTATTTTTGGCACAGAGTCTTGTTATAAACTGTCTGGGGTAGTTGTTTTGTGATACTGTATTAAGTTGCTAAAAAGAGAGAATTTTGAGTTTGTGAATGACTAAACTATGTTTTCTTCCTGAATAATGATAGACCTACTAGACAATTGTAACTGGAGTTTCCATTTCTTTCCTGACAACAGCAGAAGGCTGAGAAGGTAGAAGTCCTTTAAATAGACAGATGTATAAACTATAAATGCTTGAGTCTTGCTTATTTTCTCCCCTGTGTTGATTTCTAGACAGTGGTACCAACATTAGTCAACTAGTTGTTTTTGTAGACAACTTCAGCAATAAAATTTCTTAGTGTGCAAATTTAATTCTTTCATCTTGTCCCTTTACTCAAACATTAAAGAGTTGTGTGATGAAGATAAAAACTTACTGTTTTGAAACTTTGCTGTACTTGAGATGTTTTCTCAAATAAGAAATATGTTTTATCTCAGTTTAAAAGAAAATGATAATACTGCTGACAAGAAAAGGACTTTAAAAGGAGTTTATATGACACAGCAAAATGAATTTTAAGACATGGAAAATCTCTGCTTCTCTATGTAAAATAAATGTTTCTAGGTTATTGATCTGAGATCTAAATAATTTACTGCCATCCTCTGTAAGTCTAAAATCTTAATAAAAATATCTGATTATTACAGTCTAAAATTACTCCACTATGTATTTACCACTTGCTATAAGTATGGTAGTTTATAAATTCATGTTGGCTACTAAATGTTGGCTATATAGATATTTTCACAATTTTCTTGACTGTTTTCATTAACTTTTTATGATATTTTAATGATATTCCTTCAGTTCTGTATGTTCCAGGAAAGTATTTTAGGAATTTTTCATAGATAACTGAATGACAACTCAAAGACAAATGAAGTCTCACTATGTAGACTTAAATCAAAATTAGTGACTTTCAGATTGTTATGAACTGAGTGGAATTTGAAATATGAGTATAACAATCTGTGATCTTTATTTTCAACCTATATTTTATTAATTTCCATGATAACTAAATGGTAATTCAAATTCCATTCAGAATCATAATACAACATTCTGCATTCTCCATTAATGTCTATGCTTCAGGCTTCACAGCAATTTATGTCTTATTAATACTAATTGAAAATGATATCCTAATATAATCTTTGCTAAACAATCTTATAAGAGGTTGCTTGGTGTTACACAAACTATGTTTCAACTCCTTCAAGGGGAAAGATAATCAATTAGTAGTAGTGGCCCAAAAATAATAACAATCAGAGTTTATTCAGCATTTACTTTGTTCAGGCAAAGGATGAACTGCCTTAGATCATCTCATCAAAATGCATAGAGCCAGTTCCTTGGATTTTATCAAAATGGTCTAGTATCTTCATAAAATCTCAATATTGGAAAATAAAAAAAATAAAACAGTAAGCAAAAATTCATATGTAATTTAGTCTTAATGGGTTCTTAGTGGAATTAATTCTAAATGTTTGACAGCTTATTTCCTTTGGGAAAAATATTCATTCAAGACACCTAAATTATTTTTCCCAAAAGTCTAAAACAAGATAAAGAAAATTCCTAGCAAAAATAAAAGGACATGTACCTAATTATTCATGCCATAATATCAAGCCCTGGATTCAGATGCTAGCTTTGAAATAAGTTAAATATGTTCACTTGGGCAAATGTAAAAATTTTTTGAGTTTCTGTTTCCTCATCTGTAAAATAAATGAAAGTGTTACCTACATTTATGAGTATTATGAGCATCAGTTGCAAAGTTGAATATGTGCCAGATATTAAGGTTTCATCAAGCTTATTTTCCTTTCAAATGAGTGCATAGATAGTCTGCTTAACCTAGATACCCTTCCCCCGCAAAAAAAAAATGCAATTGGATATGACACATGGTGCATGAATGAGGGTGATATGTGACTCTTCTGGAAGTGGCCCTTTTGCATAATTTCCTTTTGCATAAAGGATTTTTGCATAAAATCCTTTTGCATAATCCACCAATATCTCCTTTATATATATGCTGAATGGAAAGGGCTTAGAACACACGACCCATGAGATGCGTGTGATGGCATTTGCTTGGGTTCTTGTGACATAGACCATTTGCTCAAAAAAAAAAATCCACACTATAACTTATATGAAGAAGATATAGCGAGTATTAGATAAACTTGATGTTATGTTATTAGAGTTATGTTTGATGTTATTAAAGTTGTTGACATACAGACTTCTCCGTTGTTGTTCAAGCCTTATCATGATATAGTAATTTCTTTATTTCTAATTGCCACAAAGTATCATTCCTAAGCCTTCTATTCAAGGGGATAATGTAACCATCGCAAACTCACTTGTCAGAGCAAATTTTTAGCATTTCTTCCCAACACTGTGTTCTGTGACCTTATACCGATAATTTGAAATCAGTCACAGTAGGAGTATTTACACCATTGAGAAACTGGCAGATTCTATAAATCAGGGCTCTCTCAAGTTCTCTCCCCATGTGCATGTTCTCTCTTGTTCTCCTTTTTTTTAGGGACCCAGCTATTAAACATTTATCAAATCATACCAGTGAAATAGCAATTTGCAAATGTTAAAAGAGTTTATTTCACAATGTAAATCTGGTGTCCTAGAAATTCATGCACAATATACGTTAGTTGATAAGAAACAACGGAATACCAAAGAGATGATAGTGATTCTCTCGCAGCAACAACCACATGTGGCTTGAACTTTTTGGTGGAAAAGCTAAACTAAGTAGAATCAAATACTAAATACTAAGAACCCTTTGTTCTCTGCTCTTACTTTCCCTTGTGATTTACTCTCCCCCTGCATTCCCTGGAACCTTGAGAAGTAATTGTGTTACATCTCTAGCAAAACTCACTGTGCCCCTCTGAAGTTGATAACACCAGGGCAAGCATCTGTTGGTTTTTACAGGCTGTTAACCCCACAGGAACACTCAGCTGAAGAAGATAAACACTGTAACTCATGAAGTGTATATTGCCCTGCAGCCTCCTTGACCTGGGAATGTAAAGGACCACACTCCCTTCATGTCCAGCACCTCCTCACATCCATTCCCCCTATAGAATTGAGGTAACCCTGCCATTCAGAAAGCCCGGCTTCTTGTAGAATATCATCCCATTGACTCCCTTGGTGGACACCTCATTTAATAAACTCCTTGAAAAGACTTTCTCGTTGGTACAAGTTTGGCATTCTAGGTGACAAGGAAAATACCCAGATTGACCATTTGCAGTTTAATTATCTCTTCCGTTCATTCTGAAATTTGCATAATACCTGACAAGTAATAAGCAGAAAATATTTATTGACTAAATGATACAACTTGAAGATAACATATACTTTAATTAGAATAATAATTGCTAGCTTTCATTAAGCACTTACTGAGTGCTTTATTCAACTGATTTACAGAATCCTCAGAAAAATGAAGAATTAAATATTAAGACCTTCAATATAAGACCTCAACTAGGCTTATGGGCTAAATGAGTAATTATGTGCTGAATAATGTTAAGTTGCAGTTTAGTATACTTCCTGTATAACTCAAATATCTGACTTTCCTTGAAAATCTGGAATATCTGACTATAGTCTGCTTTCCACTATGGCAAGTCAGCTGAACCTTACGTGATTTACAGGAAGTAGCTCTAATTTGATTAAGTACAAATTTTTAGTTAACTGTTTTCTGCTATCTCTGGAAGTAATTTTACACTTGGTTAATTTACCTCAGTTTTGTGAGCTTTCTGGTCTTGAGTTGAGGCTGCATTTCCAGAAACAATGTTGACATAAACCCGAAAGCCTGTGTTCTTAAACAATAAGGTATAATAATGAAAGATAAATGTATTGACACAATTTTCAATATTGTGAAAACTGAAAATTGAAATAGTCAATTTACCTTTCTTGCTATTCTTGTTTTTAAAATCAATTTATTATTATATACTATTATGAATAATATGGTACCTCTACATATATTTTATTTTGGACATATTTGTTCATCTATATTGTTATACATACATAAAATTCATAATATCATAACTAACAAAACGGGTTACTGATAATGCTCTTATATAGATCCAGAGCATTGATCGGGTTGAATAAAGTTGCATCTCAACACATGCCTCCCAATTGAGCAACCAGTTTCAATTAAAATTCAGATTCCCAATCTATTAACTCAGTCTAGGCTTCATACATATGATGTTGCTATTATATTTCCTGAATGAACTAATGGCTCTGGCGTGAATCCAATCCAATCCATATATCTATTATACACAGGCATTATCAGATAGCAAATACTATTATAACGATATTGATGTTATTTTAGATGAAGTCTTCCAACTATTTGATTGTTATGAAGCAAATGTTATAAAGACAGCTGGCTCCGTCCTCATTTCCAGTGAACACAGGAAGGAAGGTAGAATGACATAATCAAGATGGAAATCCTTAGCAAGTGTTTCCAGTGGGTGGGGGTGGTGTCTAAGAAACAAGAGAGAGCTCCTGCACAATAGAGACTACAGCTCCGAGCTGTAAATCTCACAGTAGTGTCTCATCATTAGTCCATTTTGTTCACCCTTCACCCACAAGGTTATATTATGAGCTGAGTATTTTAGAGAAGAAAAACATTCCTTTTACCCATAAAGATTTTCCAAGTACAGTCATCAGCTTCATTTTGTTATGGGCAGAAAAAGAAGAGCAGAAAATGAGTGAAGTGGAGGATTTACACTGGAAATTCACATAAAAAGAAATCTATTGTCACACATGGAAAAACTGTATATCTAAGCTTAAACCTAAAATAACAATAGGGAGAAATTAAGGGGCTTTTTTTATATTCAGGTATTTTTATCATTTTAGAATATGATGCATAAACCTTTTGATGCAAGATATCACAAAACTATGGTGATGTCACTATCCAGACTAGTCCATTCTGCGTCCTAGGGAGCGATGACTTGGACTGCAGCAGCACTGTTCACGCAGGGATAAAGGGGAAAGACAGAAGTTTGCTGTCATGAATGAAAACATAAATTGCTCAAGTTTGCTGTGACTTGAAAGACAAATGGCCTTATCCCTAGAGACCCTACGATTCAGACATTAAAGTCAAGTCCTCCGGCTAGGTTGAGAGTTTTTTAAACAGAAGCATTTGAAAACATGTCAATTGCAGCACCTTTTCTGTTTTCCTCCCTAGTGCTCACTGCATGTTTGAAAGCTTGACTTGGATTCAGTGTGTTATTTATAGGCATGACTCATCAGTACCCTGAAATGGTTAACGTGCAAGCAACTAACTTACCCAACAGTGAGGAAATCACTGGGGAGAATCTGGTTTCCAGAGAATAATGACTCATTCTAAAACTGTCTTTTATAAATATATTAGCAAATAACACATTATAACAAAAAATGTCCTCTCTGAACACACACACACACGCACATGCACGCACACACACGCGCGCACACACACAGTAGCAGCTGCTGATAAAATAATAGGGATACTATTTTAATCTGCTTGTTATCTTAACATTTACCAAAACATCTAGATCTCCTAAATGACCAGAGTCAATACATGTCTATTTGCTTGTGTGATTGTATTAAAATTGATAGTTGGAAATACAAGCGAGGTCACAAAATCCAGCAATATTTGCTTCCAGGAGAAGAAAACCAGAGTGAATGAAGAGCATGTTCTGTTTTGTTTACAAAGTAATAGGATATACTTTGCTCCCACCTGTCTGTCTATACTCTGAATTATACACTCCATTTAGGTTGACCCACACATATTTGTTATTTAGTAACTATTCTAAAGTTTATCTCTTGCCTTCTTGCCATTTTTTCTTTTATAAAGTAGTATTTGTTAATAATTAAGATAATTAAATTACTTCTTGTATAATAGATTCATTAATTCAATGTCATAGAAAATTAAAATGATAAATATTAAGGTAATATTAGTTATTGAGACAATTCAGTCCTAATGTGCTTTAAATTTAAATCAGGTTATTATTTGATAGGATTTCAACAATTATTAAATATGAAATAAAACACAATATGTTATTGAGTGGCTGTTTACTATTTTAGCTTTTGCTTTTTAATAGTTAATGTGACAATAAACCCAGTGTGCAATATTTCACTACTAATAATGTTGGAATCCTGTGGCATAGACAGCCTACTTTTTTCTCATTCCCTACACTAACAGAATAAAAGATAGAATGACATAAATAAAAACTAAGATCCTCAGCAATTGTTTTCATGAGGGTCAAAAGTAAAATAAAATTGAAACTATCACTCAATATTGTTTCATCAAAGTCACTGGAGAGAAGTGAGTGCATTTAATTGAAGAAGGGAAGAAAACAATATAATGCAGTAAGTTTCAATTTTGTTTTTGCTTTCAGGAAGCATAATTCAAAAGGAGTTTCAAATTACAATCAGTTCACCATAGACTCACTAATTTATCCTCTTAACCTCATTCAGAAGATTCTCTGTTCTTTTTTGTTTCTCTATAATATCTTCTTCTACATCGCATTTTAATCATTATTTCAATTCCAATTTATTAGATTGCCAGGATACAAATAAAATAGGTAAATTTATTCATTAATAAACATCACCATCAATAAATGCTATGTAACAATAGCAAGAAACATAGTAAATATTAATTGAACATTTATAATGCATTAGGCATTGTTCTATTAAGACTTGCATATGTTAACTTACTCAGTCTTTACAAAAAATTCTATGTAATTCTGCTATTGTTCCTGTTTGACAATTGGGGTAAGGGAGAGATCTACCCAGCTTGTAGGTAGGTAAGGAGACCAATTATCCACAATAGACAGCAGACTCTATGCAAAAAGAATTCATAAGTGTATTATACATTTAGAAAACTAACAAGATTCAAACAGTTTTTAAACATCTATAAACTATATCAAAAATACAATAAATTAAGTAAATAAATAATATAACTGATAAAATTATCTTCTTTGAATTGACTAGTTTTTATTTTTTTATTTTATTTTATTTTTTTTAATAGAGACATGCTTTTTTTTTTTGGTTTTTTTTTTGTTTTTTTTTTTAATAAATTTTATTGTTATATTCCCCATACAATTGCAGCCCCCCCATTCTGACCCCAATCCCTCCCCTCCCACCCCCGCCCCCCTAAAAGTGTCTCTGGTTCATAGTTTTTTGTTGATTTTGATTTTCACTTTCTTATAGTTATTCATTTTCCTGGTCCCTTATTTAAGTTTTCTAGATTCCTGCTATGAGTGAGACCATCCGGTATTTTTCTTTTTCTTTTTGGCTTATTTCGCTGAGCATGATCCCTTCCAGCGCCATCCATGTTGCTGCAAATTGCATGTGTTTATCTTTTTTGAATGCTGAGTAATATTCCATGGTATATATGTACCACATCTTCTTGATCCAGTCATCTATTTTTGGGCATTTGGGTTGTTTCCAAAGCTTAGCTATTGTAAACAGTGCTGCTATAAACATAGGGGTGCAGGTGTTCTTTGGAATTGATGTTTCTGTGTCCTTTGGGTAAATACCTAGGAGTGGAATTGCTGGATCATATGGAAGCTCTAATAGAGACATGCTTTATTTATTTGTTTGCTGGTTTGTTTGTTTTGTTTGTGCAAGCACTGGGTACAGTCAGAAGCGCGGGAGGGTGAGAGAATTCACCAGAGCCAGAGCGGGGAGCAGAGCAGGCAGAAGGACCGAAGTACACTGCTGAGAGGAGCAGCGGGCGGCAGGAGAGGTCTGTGCGCCATGGGGGGCCCTCCTCTGGTGGCCGGGGAGCAGCCGGGGATCGAACCGGCGCCGCAGAGGCCGCGGGCAGCTTCGCAACCCAGCGCTCAACCGCTGCGCCACCGGGGAGGCCCAGAATTGACTAGTTTTTAATTTGGTAAATATTTTTTAGTCTTATGTCAAATTCTATTTCATTTTGAAATAAATGAACATAAAAAGAAGTAAACTAGGGGGCCTCCCTGGTGGCGTCAGGGTTAAGTCTCAGTGCTATCACTCTGTCAACCCTGTGACCTGAGTTCAAACCCTGGTCAGCTAGGCAACCCACATATGGTGCAGCAGACCCCTCCTGCCATGGCCTCTGCTCCCCTGGCAGTGTATTTCAGTAGATCTGCCTGTTCTGCTCCCCACTGCCTGGTGTTTTGCTCCCCACTGTCTGGTAAAACCCTCAAACCTCTAGCCTACACCCCAGGTCTTCTATGCACAAATAAATCAATGAATCTTAAAAAAGGAAGTACACTACAAAGTAAAGCATTATGCCCTAGGTAGAAAAACAACCACATATATTATTTTCATAAATTTCCTGAGTTTCATAGTTTTTGTTGGTACAAGATACTGAATATTTTTCTAATTATAAAATGAAGAAAAGAATGCTGAATAACTAGCTAAAATATAATAAGATTAAAATAGCCAGCTTTGGGGGCCTCCCTGGTGGCACAGGTGTTAAAGATGCAGCTCTATCAAACTATTAGGAGCCACTGCAGCATGAGTTCAATCCTGCCTAGGGAGCTGACCCACATGGCACAGCAGACCTCTCCTGTCTTGCCCAATGTGCCCTCAGCAGTTTATTTCAGTAGATTTGCCTGTTCTGCCCCTCACTCTGTCTCTGGTGAATACTCCCACCTCCCCTCCATTTCTGACCTACACCCCAGTTCTTGTATGCATACATAAATAAATTTAAAAAAATAGCCAGCTTTAAGTACTTGGGGAAGCTACCGGACATGTGGATTCATGCACATCTGAGAAAAATAACAACATGACCCCTCATCCCTCTCTAGAACTCCTCAGAATTGTCATTTACTGGAGTCAGAGAATTCATATTGCATTATCACTAAGGCAAATCAAAGCCAGTCAGATGAATGGAATTACTTAATATGATAAGATTAAAAAGGATGATTAAAGGATATACAAAATCATTATTTCCTAAAGTGTTGTATGAGAAAGACAATATTACACTACAACTAAGGACCAATAATGGAGCAGACCACTGTAAAGCAAGAGATGGATCCAAGGGAATTAGCAGAAGAGAGAACTTGAAAAGAGAGATAGAGAAAAAAGAAGAAATTATAAACATGACATTAATTTTTTTTCAAACATTTATTTCACAGAGCAAAAATGTAATATTACTTAATCCCATTGGTACAATCAACCATTAACTATGAGGTCATATTTTGCTTTGTTTGGATTTTGATTTTACAACTCTCATTTGGCCATTCAGACAAGTTACTCATGCTTTTATGTCATACAAATTTATATGAGTTTCTTTATTTTACTTCGTTTAAGGCAAAACTGTTTGTATCCAAAGGGACCATGCAAACAATGTGACAATTAAAAAGTTCTTATTACAGGTAATTGATATTTCCCTTTTAACTTTAGCTAAAGGCATAAACACACTATTAATGACAAGAAAGCTATAATGTGAAATAATGTGTCATTATGATATAAAATAATAGCTTAAGGTTTTATATATCATTCACAGGATTTAATATAATGGAATTTTCATGCAAGATCAAGCATTGTCCATAATGCCTCTGGATAAAAACACAGCTCTATATTTCATACGCATAAATAGCATTGTAAATGCATCACACATTATCCTCCAAATGATGGTTTATAGCCTATACAGAAAATGTTGTAGGTTCATGATATTTAATTTTAATTCTTTTCATTAAGATCTGTGCTTCGATTAAATATCCACTCTGAGAAGCTAGGAGATGGCATCAGAGGAAATAATTAAGTAAGAGGGAATATTTCCAAGCACTGTTTATAGCAACAACATTACCCTGATGCCAAAACCAGACAAAAACATGACAATAAAAGAAAACAACATAGTTTTCATTGTTTTCCTGATGAACATAGTTGCAAATATACTTAAAAAAATCTAAGGAAAATGAATTCAACAGCACATTAAAAAGATCATACAAAATGGGGGTCTCCCTAGTGGCACAGGGGTTGAAGATACAGAACTACCAAGTTATGGGCAGCCACCTCTGCATGACTTTGATCCCCAGCCAGGGAGCTAATAATCCACATGGCACAGCAGACCTCTTCTGTCTCATTGAATGCTTCCCTCAGCAGTGTATTTCAGTAGATATGCCTGTTCTGCTCCCTACTCTGTCTCTGGTGAATCCTCTCACCCCCTGAACATCTGGCCTACACCCCAGTTCCTGTATGCATGAATAAATAAAAATAAATCTTAAAAAAATTATATAAAGTGACCAAGTGGAATTTACTCAAGGAACACCAGGATTGTTCAACATCTGAAAATCAATCAACACTTCAACACCACATCAACAAAAGGGAAGTTAAAAATCTTATGATCATATCAATAGGGGCTGAGAAAACATTTTATAAAATTCAATATTCATTTGGGATAAATATCCTCAAAAACTGGATGTAGATGGAACATAACTCAAAATAATAAAGTATATAGGACACTTATCTAATGTCATTCTCAGTGGTGAAAGACTAAGATCGGTACAAGACAAAGATGCCCACAATCACCACTACTATTTGACATAGTATTGAAACTGGTAGCTTGAGCAATGAAGCAAGAGAAGACCATTAAATAAATCTAAATTGTGAAAGAAGTAAAACTATCATTATTTGAAAATGGCATGATAATATACAGAGTAAACTCTAAAGACTACTAAAAAACTGCGTGAAGCAATAAACCAGTTCAGCAAAGTGGCAGGTCACAAAATCAATATATGAAATCATAAGTGTTCTTATATATAGACACTAAGCTATAAGTTGAAGAAATCAAGAAAACAAAGAATTTATAAAATTCACCAAAAAGAAAACAAATAACCCAATACAAATGGACAGAAGAATTAAATGGGAACCAAATAAGACATGCAGATGGTCAACAGAAACATGAAAAAAAAATTATAACTAATCTTCAGGGAAATGCAAATCAAAACCCCAATGAGACATTATGTTTTACCAGTGAAGATAGTTCATATCAAAAAGACTAGAAACAACAATTGTTGACAAGGAAATAGACAAAAATGAACCTCCTACACTGGTCATGTGAATGTAACTGGTTTAGCCCCTATGGAAAATGGTGATTTCTCAAAATATTAGAAATGGATCCACCAGATGATGCAACAATTTCACTCCTAGGTATATGTCATAATAGGCAAAACACTAATTTGAAGGATGATAGGTACTTTTGTGTTCATTGCAGCACTATTTACAATAACCAAGTTATGAGGACAACCTGAGTGCCTAAAGACAAATGAGTGGATAAGGAAGATATGACATATATGCTCTATGGAATATTACTCAATTACAAATAAAGACAACTCTTGATTTATGTAAAAACATGGATGGAGCTGGTGAGGAATATGGTCAGCCAAACAAGTCAGAAGAAAAAACAAATACTGGTTGGTGTCACTATGTCTGGAATAAAGAGAAACAAAGCAAAAAGTCACATAAATCTAAACCAACAACAAACACTTGAAATTTGATTGAGGTATTGAGGGTAGCTGAGTAGGAGCGGGGGGGAATAAGGTAAGGAGGGAGCAAAATGGACTATTTTGGTAGCTTTTCAGTTCCTTGGTGGTGGATACGGTGGCGGTGGAAAACTAAAGAGTGGGATCCTATATCTATAAGTCATTTACTATGTTGTAAACCAATGACAAAGTGTTAAAAAAAAGAAATATCCACTGTAACTTTGGAGAACAAATATATGCATTCATACATTTATCTGTGTATAATCTATGAATAAATTTAAACAAGATTAATAAATTAAAAAGTTTGGGTATTTAAGATTCAATTGATGAATGCATTTCGAACATGATTAACCCTAAAAGTAAAATTAAGTACTTAATTAATAAAAACATTTTTTAAGAATGGGCATTTAATATGAAGCAAACTTAAATATTTTGATTTATGGGATGAATTGAAACATTGTTTTATTGATTTTGTATGTCCTTTGAATTATGTTCTTTAATCCTATCATCCTAATTCCATTTGCTTCTTTCAAAGATTACTGTATACATTTACTTTTATTTATCTTAATTTCAGTAATTGCTCTTTGTTTTCTATTAGTGAAAACTCTCAGTTTACAAGTTGAAACTTTATTTTATGCTTAATCACCGAAATATCCATTAGTTCCTAGGACAAGTGCAATCCCCTCTCTCTTATATAGCCCATCTACCTGAGGCTCTGGTTACTACAAAAGCTCCAACCCTTTAATTTGCAAAGGAGTAATCTATGCAAATTTGAGTTTTATGGATCTTGAGAGACCTCTGACAAGTTTTTGTAAATATCTTGGGTAAACTATCAAACCCATTGGACATCCACATGAACACCAATAAATTCCTGGTGGGCCTCTTGAGGTTCCTTCTGAATCCAGAATCTGGTAAAGACTGCTTGGTTTAGTCATCTAAGAGCTGATGAGGTTGTTGTATAGAAAAATAACATATGTTTTATGGTGCCTACCAGGTTTCACACAACTTCTACAGTAAGCACAAATGTTGAATTAAAGGAGAGTCAATGGAGAACTCATCTGGACCTCTCAAGCTAGTTTTTCTCTTCCAGGGTTACTCTATACCAATGGTACCCAATTATTTCATGTTGAAGGAGTTACTGCATTTCTAACCAACATTTATATCTTTAAGGAGAATGTAGATGTAGAGTGGTGGGAATGGGAATAAAATTGAAAAAGAGTATCTTACAGTCACATGTCGATAGTAAGGTGGAATTTGAAGCTGGATTATCTTCTAGATCCTGAAATCTTAGCCATCATACCACACTGTTTCTCATCTATTTTCTTTTCTTTTTTTTTTTTTTTTGTGAGACCCTCACCGGGGGCCAGGTAACGAACTGGTGCTGGAGAGGCTGCAGGCAGCCTCACAGCCCAGCGCTCAACCGCTGAGTTACCAGGGGAGGCCCTCTCAACTATTTTCTTATAGTATAATTTGGCCACTTATAAATATTAAGCTTGTAAAATTTTTCGTTTTCATTTTTTCCCACTTTTTTCTTTAACAAGACAGAACAGGACCTCTTCAATGGCTTATCACAGCATCTTAGCCCAGCTATACAAAAAAGGCTGTTTACAATTTCAAAATGTGTGGCCTTTTCAGATTTTCTTCTAAAACAAGGGAGTAATTCACAAAGTTCTTGTTAATCTTTCATTCACTGCAACTCATGACTACTTCTGTTCTTTGATGTCTGTAACTCCCTCATATAAAGATAAATCAGTCCTCAGAAGGCTGCTTGTATCATCTCTAATATTAAATATATTAATTTAAATTTTTTCTTTAACATCTAGTATTTTAAGCATTGTTTATGAGTTTATATCATTGCCAAGGAAAAGGGAGGATTAGTCTTCTGTTTGAAGATATCTTATTATTATTCTTTTGTTTCTCCAAAGCTTTGGAATTATAAATTGATTCTTAGTGAGTATAATACACAACAAAATTCATTTTTATTACTTTTCTCAGGCTTGAACGATCAACAATTTTTATGAGAAAACAGATAAGATTTGAGAAAAAAAGGCTGCAGAATTCTCTGTAGGAATTCTCCAGATGGCAAGACTTATCACATACAAATTCTTTATTATGAATTTCTTCATACTAGTTCCTAAGAAAATGAAATAATTCTTTTGATAACCTAAAAAAAAAAAACTCAACAAAAAATAGTTTTACCTTTCATATCTGTCTTATCTTGACCACTCTGGGTAAAGGCAAAAGCCAGGATGTTAAGTTCCTTGGATAAATTGGCTACTTTGTACTTTGCTAAGGGCATGGGTGGGGACCTGAGCTTACCCCAGCATCCCCCATTCCTCATTTATTCTAGACTGTTCTCTTCTCTTCATGACTTTTATAGTCCCTATTTCTAAATTCCTAGAAAATAGTAAATTATCAATTCTTTCCTTCCTGATAATTTCCCCTTTTATGTAATTTGAATTATGATTTGAAGTTTATTTTATCATTTCATTTTTTTAAATTTTAAAATCATTATATTGCAATCATTTCATTTTTTTTAAATTCAGGTATCAGCAGGTAAATAAGTGGCTAGTGAGTATTCCTTATAAATATGTTCCCATGTTTGTTTTTGTAAAGTTTCACATACATACAAACACACTCACTGACATACACACAAACACATAGTAAAAGTGTCAACTTATTTGAAATGAAAATATGCAAGTTAAGATGTAAGAAAGATAGTTTTAATCTTTGCTGGTCCATTTAGAAATCCTGAAGAAACAGAATTTGAGAATAGCATCTAACTGGCTTGTCTTTTGAAAACATTGGTATACCAATTAATCACTTGTATTATTCATTGGATAATGTAATTTTAATATAAATAATGTTAAAACATTTAAAGGTACAAAATTTTGTGCAACTGCCACCCTTTTTAATTCTCTTTTCCAGAAAAAGAATATAGTTTTGTGTTTTTTATGTACATATCAAATGTTAATTTTTAGTCATTTTCTCTATTCATTTTGAAAATGTAAATCATATTAAAACTTGAAAATATATAAATTCCATATAGTCATCATCAGTCAATGTTTACCATGATCAATTCATGGTTACTTTTCTCTATCCATTGCTCCCCAGACAAAATTATTATGAAGCAAACTCTGCTCATCACAGCAAGATATCATTAGATAATTCAGCAGGCATTTTTAAGAGATGGGAAATATTTTATAAAAATAACTTTTAGCCATTATCACACCTAAATCAAATTAATAATAGTCTTAATTCTACCAAATGTAAATTAGTTTACATATTTCCTCAACTATATCATACTTTTATTTCATATTTGTGTTTGAATGGGATTCAAATGATGTCCATAGAGAGCAACAGATTCGTATATATCTTAGTCTCATTTAATTTTTAAGTTTTCACTTCATTTCTATTTTTTTTATTTCAAGACTTGTGTTCTTGGGCCTCCCCTGGTGGTGCAGCAGTTGAGCACTGGGCTGCAAAGCTGCCCACAGCCTCTGCAGTGCCGGTTTGATCCCCAGACGCGGCGAGGGTCCCACATGGCGCGCAGACCTCTCCTGCCATCCGCTGCTCCCCTCAGCAGTGTATTTGGTCAGTCTGCCTGTTCTGTTCCCTGCTCTGGCTCTGGTGAATCCTCTCACCCTCTTGTACTTCTGACTGTACCCAGTGCTTGCATAAATAAATAAATAAATCTTAAAAAAAAAAAAAAAGACTTGTGTTCTTGTTATAGTTGAAAAAACTGATCTAGTTCTGTATTAATTGATTCTATTTATTTGTGATTCATTTATAATATTTTATAGAAAGCATTATTGGTTTTATAAATGTTAGAGAAATAATTTTCCTTGGTAAAAGCTTAATATATTTACACATGGTAAAGTCTCCATAATCATTCACAATTGTATGTTCCTGAAAACAATTAAAAGTGGATCCTTCTACTTTGAGTTTAAACCGAAATCAAATACTCTGTGGAGTAGAGGGAGTCTACTAATTGGGTTGAGCTGTATGTCCAAAATGTTATTTTCAATTTCTAATGTCTTATACAAATAAATATGACCTTATTTGGAAATGTTAACTTTGGAGATGTAATCTGTTTAAGTTGAGGTCAAGATCCCTAATGGAATTCTTAAATTTATACTCATAAACCTTATGATTTCTTGGAGACATATATATATATATATATATATATATATATATATATTGGAGCAGGGAAGATAGAATAATAGAGTCAGGTGAGAATTTAGAAAATCACTTTGTTCATTTAGTCTGATCAATGAGTTAAGAATTTTCGTTTTCCTAAAGGCAAATGGAAATGCTTATTCTTGTCTCATGAAGTATGAAGTTAAGCAGACCAGACATTATATTGAGCTATTTCTTCTGAGTCAGCATATATCTGTTCTTCCTTTCCCCATTTTAACTGTGGTTATACCTCTCTATCACCACATGGATTATAATGGCTACATCAATGACCATTAAATTATAAGCCCAAGCCTAAAAGAGGAAGAATCATATAAAGATTTAAAAAAATATTTCTATATGTGTTACCAGATTTTGTGTGTACATGCCAAGCAGGTTTTTTTGAAGTAACATTGCATAATAACATTATGTAAGTTTCAGGTGCGCATCATTGAAAGTAAACAGGTATATATATAACATTAAATATACTGTTAAAAGTCCAATTTCTGCCTTACTAAAAGGTCTGTTTTCAAATATATCATTGGTCGAATTTTAGTCCTTTGGTTACTAAAGATTCATAATATTGAAGGGGAAAAAAATACCTAGAATCTTTTAGTGATGGAATATCACACTGAATAAAATACTGAAGAAGAATGCTTACAACTAAATTTACTTAATACACATGATCCTTGTAATCTAGTAAGCAAGAGATCATTTGGTACTCCCCTATGACCAACTGGGTGAATCTGATGTCAATACTTTTATCAAAGTTAATTGAAGTATCCATGCTCCCTTCAGCAACCTTTTGAATTAATTTTAACAGGCTTGTTTTGCACTCTTACAAATATCCCTATTTATTTCACTGCCTCCTTTTCCTCTACACACCTTCTCTCTCCATCTTTATCTTTTAAGATTCCATTATTTCTTGTCCAGATCTGAATAGGCTGGTTAATAGTGGAATTTCAGTAAACATTTGCTAATGTTAATAAGTACATATGTTCAAGGAAATCTAAACATGCTCGTATTTAAATAGGAGTATAAATTATTTATTTTCACTTTCAGAAATTTTGCTATTATAAAGACAGTATCCCTTCTGGTGACATAATTGATATACTTAGTATAAAATTCTTAAAATAAAATTTTCTTTGTTCATTTGGCAGTCTCAAAGCAGAGCACTATAAATCTTACTTAGGTAATCCCTCAAGGACTGTATGCAATCTCCTGACAATGTCGATAACAAGAAGGGAATCCCTTCATTAAAATTTAAAGATGATTATAAAAGTTAATATAAAACATAGAAGAAAATAGTAACTTGCAAAACACACATTAAATAAAAGTGAAAAAAGGAATTTTCTACAACCCACAACCCTTTATGGATTTATCTCAAAGGCTTATGAAAAAATCAATTCAGCAAATCAAAAAAGACTTCATCAAGCTATTATGCTATTTTATTTATGATATACTATTTTATTTACTTGAAAAATGTGGACACCTTTAATAGTAGTCAGTTTTCCAAATACAGAATCCTCACTCTAGAATACTTGCTAACATTAGAGTAGAAACAGATTTTATTGGTAATGTGTCCATCAACAGGCATGCTGAATAATGGAAATGAGCTCTTAATTAAAATTAAAGATACTTGAGGTAGATGGCTTGGTAGATGGCATGTATTTGAGGTGCTACATATATATATATATTTATGTATCTATCCCCTATATAATATGCATATAAATCTATCCCCTCTATAAAAATCTATCCCCTATATAGTATATATATATATATATATATATATAAATTTCAGTGTGTATATTTATATATATGTGTGTGTGTGTTTGTATCCTATGTCAAAACAATAAGCAGGAGGATTTTTTGCTGTCTTAGGTTGAATAAGGATAGAAGGATCCTTAGAAGGATAATGTAGACCTGCTTCTAAGATCTTGCCATATGTGACTCAACTGAAACTTTCATGAATTACAAAGAGGTAGATTTTATCGAGATTATAGAACAGGTTACATTGTTTTATATGCAGTGTTTGTTAATATATGATTATTTAATAATTGTATGTATGATATAAATGAGTCTGAGATTTGGTTTCACTGACAGTGAGATGATTTTGGGTGTATATCTAATTTTCATATTGCCTTAGTGGGTATTATAAACTGTTAGAAACCAAACACCCACGTATTATGCATTATCAAATTTCCTTGAGTCAGTCCACAGTATCAGTGCTCTTTCTTTCCAAAATGTATAATTTTAATGTAGCTTTAATATCTTTTTGATCTGTGCTTCCAAGAAACTTGGATCTTAGTTAGACATGTCAAAATTCTAATGTTACTCAAGAAGATAATTTTTCATTTTTCTATATAAAGTATTATGGACTAATTGTTTTCTTCTGAGACATAAGCATGTTTTAATTGAAATCTTAACTTCTCATTTTAAAAATGAAAAGGTCAGTATTTAATTTATATATGATTAACACAACAAACAATTAGACATTTTTGCAACTTTTTTATGGTTGTAGAACAAATATGTATAGAATTACTCAACCTCATTGAAAATTGTTGTATACATACATCCAAGGAAAGGTGAAATGGTGAGTCTTTTGACACAAAGTTATTCATTTGCTCAATAAAATATAAACCCCAATGGCTCATTTTTATATCTATAGGACAATTTGATAAAAATTAGTCATTCCATTCATTGTGCTATAATGAAAGTCTAAAAGATTCAATAATTTAGATGTTACTCCTTATTTAAGTTTTAGTTTTCCTTTATATGCATTCAGCCCACTAACATTACTCATCAAGACTTAGAATCAGGGGAAATGAGTAATATTTGTGAAACTAGTAATGGATTTTAAAATAGAAAGGATTTCATCTGGAAAATAAGAGTAGTATGTAAAATTATTCAAAACTTCATTTTTTTAAAATGGTACTTATTATACCAGAAATTAGAACATTAACTCATTCAAATTCCTCAAATATATTCTGTGTGCCTGACCATGTTTAGTTTGCAAATGTCAAAAAGACACTGGAGAAAAATGGTCCCTAACTGTCCAGTGCTTATGATATTTTAAGTAATATGAATAAATAGGCAATAGCAACAATAACTACTTACTGTGGGATGATCAGTGAATTGCAGTGTCTATGTGCCAATATTCAGAGTACCTAATCCATCTTTTAGGGTCAGTAATAGTCACTTAAAAAATGTAGCTTTAACATTGAGTCAAAAAAGCAGAAAAGGAGTTAGTTAAGTTGCTATAATGACTAGAGGAAATGGTTAATTGAGACCAAAAGTACTACATTTGTGACATTCATGGAAAAGAAAGGAAAAAGTCATTCTAGGTACTAAAATAAGTATGAACAAGAGTGGAAGTTTAATGGGAGATAATTAAAGAGATAACACCAGAGAGATCAACAACTTCTGGACCTGCTAAGGGCTTTAAAAATCATGATTAGAACAATAAGGAACTACTTAAGGTGTGATGCAAGTAGAAGGCATCATCATATTTCACATCATTCTTGTGGTATGTAGAAAATGTTATAGTATGTGATTAATAGCAATATATGAGTATACACATAAATCATAATGCTATAATTTTTAATTTTCTCTAACAAAATACTAAGGAAAATTTCTGAAAGCTGTAATTTATTTCCATTGTTTTTCATTCATTTTCAGTTGAAGTGCTCTTCCATTTGAATATCTTTATTTTATAAATAAAATACTCTTCCAAAGTAAATGGCTTTTTAACTGGTTCATTAATATTTGATGTTACTTTTTATTGTTTGTGTTTCAGGTTATAGTAAATACTAAACAACAAAAAAGCTATTGGAATTCTCCTCTCACTTAAAGTATAGAAAGCCACAAGGGAACACCATTGCAATGAACAGACAAATGTACAGAAGTATAATTTCGTTTAAACCTTACAGAGAGCTAAAGTTATAAGACCACCACTATATATGAATTCCAAGGAGTTACAAGTCTCTCAAAAGATCAATGAAATATGTTAACTCTTTAACTTTTGGAAGACAGAAAATAAAATGGTCACCTTCCAAAAAATTCATAAAATGAAACAATTATAACTAAATCTTAGGTGGAATGTGGACTAGTATATGTTATTTTATAATCATTAGCAACCCTGAACAAAAAGAGTATTTGCAATGTGTCTCCTGAATTTGATGAGACAATCTGTGACAGAGCTAGACATAAAAAAACTACCCAATAGAGTTATGGGTATGAAGAAAGTGACTGGCTGTCACTGGAGTCCAGGTACAATACACTGATTACTTCTTGAACCCTTTGATGTATAAAATAAGATCTTTAAACCACTAGGGAATGAAAGCAAAACTTTCTATTCTATGGTCCAGATAAATTTATATATTACTTCTGGCTGAGAAATGGAAGCAAAATCCATTGCCAGTGGATGTCACTAGGAAGAATTCTTTGACCCATTATCTACCTCCAATGTAAAACAGGGATTGCTGGGAAGAATCAGTAGACTTTATCTCTATAAAACCAACTAGAGATACAAAATGGAGTTTGGAAATGGTGGCAATGCTAAGAAAGAACGGACTGAGGCTGGAGCATGATATATCCCCCCTCACTTCACCCCTGCCTTTAAAAAACTGGTGTTATATAACAAGCGCAGTAGACTAGTGATAAACAGGATAAAAATATAAAGAAAGACCCTATCTGTGGCACAAAAGGGATGGAACTAATCAAAGTTGACACTGAAATACAAACACTAAAATAAACTCAAAGAAAAGAAGAATTTGAAGCCTTTAATATACAGGATTCAAAATTGCTGCCACAAATCCTAAACTTATTTCAGTCAGTCATTAGTTTGCAAAACTGCCAAGCTCTCAGTTTCACAGAAGTGAGGAGTTCATTATTGGATATAAATAATCCTGATGTCAGTTTCTGTTGTCTTTCTCATTCTTGATGACCATCAGATAATAAAATCATGAGATATACAAAACATAAACATTAAAACAAAACAAGCAAAAATTTAGTCAAAAAATAACATGCAATCAATAGAAACAGACTCAGAAACAATGAAAAGGAATGAACATGCATAGATAAATGTTGAATTATAAGAGTGACAAGAAACAATTAAAACATATGAAAAATGATAAACAAAAAAATGCTAACCAACATAAATTAAGAATTTCTTAGGTGGATCTGTAACACTCTATATGCAGTTGAGAAAAGAATCAGAAAATGGAACACAGACTAATTAAAAAAAAATCACAAAATTAAAAAAAATCACCCAAGAACAGAATATTCAAAAGCTGTGTGACAATATTAAATTGATGAACATATGTATAACTGTAGTACCTATAAAAAAGGAAAGAAATTGGGGAGAAGAAATATTTGAAGAGATAATTGTAAAATATTTTCAAAATTAATAAATGATCACAAAGCACATATCAGACATGTTCAAAGAACTAGATGCAAGAAAAAATAACAGAAATTTACTTACACATATAAGCCTAACAACAAATGATAACTAAAGATAGTAGTAAAGGCAGCCAAAAACTATGCAAATATAGTGCAATTTTCATCTCAGATAAAGTCAATGGAGAAATACTTTTTTTTTTTTATATATATTTTTAAGATTTATTTATTTATTTATTTATAAAAGCACTGGTACAGTCAGAAGCACGGGAGGGTGAGAGAATTCACCAGAGCCAGAGCGGGGAGCAGGACAGGCAGAAGGACCAAAGTACACTGCTGAGGGGAGCAGCGGGCGGCAGGAGACGTCTGCGCACCATATAGGACCCTCTTCCAGTGGCCGAGGAGCAGCCGGGGATCGAACCGGCGCAGCAGAGTCTGCGGGCAGCTTCACAACCCGGCGCTCAACCGCTGCGCCATGGGGAGGCCCAATGGAGAAATACTTTTAACATGTTGAAAAATAAAAGAAGATAACTGTTAGCTGAAAGTTTTATCACTATTATTCTACACCCAGCAACAATATATTTTGAAAAATAAATGTGTAAGTGTAAAAATACATTTTCAGATTTTTTTTAAAATAACAGAATATATTGCTGAAGGACTTAAAGTACTAGAAGTATTTAAATAATTTATTTAAGGATAAGGAATATATAGCAAAATGAGCATCTACAAGGATCAATAAAAAACGCTAGAAATGGTAAACATCAGAATAAATACAGATGTGAATGAGCAAAAATGAACCTGTCATAGGAATCTGATTCAGCTATCCCACTCTTAATTACCTACCCAAAGAATGCAAAAACACTAATTGGAAGTGAAACTTGCATTTCCACCTTCATTAGAGTACTATTTAAACTATTAGTCAAGCTATGGGAAAAACTGGAGTTCCCCAAAAGATGAGTAGATCAAAAATATGTGGTACACACACACACACACTCTCTCTCTCTCTCTCTGACTACTCAGCAATCAAAAAAGTTAAATTCAGGGCCTCCCTGGTGGTGCAGCGGTTGAACACTGTGAACACTGGGCTGCGAAGCGGCCCGCAGCCTCTGCAGCACTGGTTTGATCCCTCCCCCCGCCCCCCGCCACCAGGGAGGGTCCCACATGGCACAAAGACTTCTGCCGGGCCCCGCGGCTCCCCTCAGCAGTGTACTTCGGTCCTTCTGCCTGCTCTGCTCCCCGCTCTGCCTCTGGTGAATCCTCTCACCCTCCCGCGCTTCTGACTGTACCCAGTGCTTGTATAAATAAATAAATCTTAAAAAAAAAAAAAGATAAATTCATACCAATTATACCAATCAATGCAATATGGATGGAACTGGAAGGGATTATGCTACCCAAAATAAATCAGAAAGAAGGAAAAAGACAATGTCATACCAGATGGTGTGACTCTTATGTGGCATATAAAGAAACCAAAGAGTCAGATAAAGTCAAACTTAAAAACAAATCTTGAAAGCTGATTATAGAACTGAAGAACCCAGAAGGAGTGGAGGAGGAGGAGGAGGCTGGATGAGGACAAAGTGGGCAGGGAAAACCATGAACTGTGTTGGTATACTATGTGTACTTTGGAGATGAGTACAATATGGCAACATCACCTGAAGGAGGAGATCCTATACTTCCAAAATACAAACAACATCATAAACTAATATTAATGAAAACAAATAATTTTTAAAAAGAATAGACATCAATTTCTTTCTCAAATTTTAAATTATTTAAAAATATAATAAACTGGGGCCTCCCTGGTCGTGTAAGGGGTTAAGACACGACCTATGAAGCTGTCCACGGCCACTGTAGCACAAGTTTGATCCCCGGCCAGGAAGCTACCCACATGGCACAGCAGACCTCTTCTGTCTCACCCGCTGCTCCCCTCAGCAGTGTATATTTCAGTCAATCTGCCTGTTCTGTTCCCCCCTCTGTCTCTGGTGAATCCTCTCACCCCCCCCCACATCTGGCTTGTACCCCAGTTCCTGTATGCATAAATAAATCTTAAAAAATTAAAATATAATAAACTTTATCATTTTCCTAGTGTTAACCTAACATAATACCACACTCTACTTAAAATAAGAGAGATTTATTTTCTCATAATTCTAGAAGCAACAAGTCTAAAACCAAACTATATGCAGGGCCATGCTCACTCTTCCTGTTCTACCTGGAGGCTCCTTCCTTGACACTTATAGGTTGTGATGGTCACCAGAAGCCCTCGGTGTCCCCTGACTTGAGGAGACCTCAGTCCACTCCTTTAATTATACTTTGTGATGGTAACCCCCCAAAAGCTAACACACCTGAACTTCAAAAAATATATATTTTAGGGCCTCCCTGGTGCCGCAGGGGTTGAGCACAGCACTATGAGGCTGTCCACAGCATCTGCAGCACAAGTGTGAGCCCCAGCAGGCCAGGGAGCTACCCACATGGCGCAGCAGACCTCACCTGTCTCGCCCACTGCTCCCCTCAGCGGTGTATTTCAGTGGGTCTGCCTGTTCTGCTCCCCACTCTCTGGTGAATCCTCTTACCCCACCACCTCTGGCCTGTACCCAAATTCTTATATGCATAAATAAATGAATCCTTAAAGAAATTTAAAAAAAATATATTTTACATGCATTCCAAACAATTTGAATATTGAAATAATGAACATCATTATAAGTCATTTTAATAAGGGCAGAGGGCTTAATCTCTATGCATGTACATAGGAGTATTGAAAGAAAATCTATGAGATTAAATGTCTCTTCACATTTGTTTCACTAGCTTAAATACATTTGAGTAGATTGTAGTGTAATAAAAGTTTTCTTTAAACTAGTTTTCAAGTATACCTTTGTTATTTTGTTCAAAGTTCTGCTATTTTAAATTATGAAGCATTGCTTTGACTGCTCATGTTCTGAACCTATTATGTAAGTACCCAGATGTATCACATTACTACTACTTCTCTATAAAGAGATCAACTCTACCCCATGCTTAATATTCCACAATTGTTTCTAAATCATCTTAAGATAAAGATTCTGGAAAGGTATAGGATGTGTGTGATAGTAGGGTCAAAGTTCACATCCAGGTGCACAGCTCTTTAGCTATGCAGTTTCCTAGAGAAAAGAGGCTGTCTTCAAACCTACTATGAGTGTAAACTCTAAATGAGAAGAAGGTAAGTGACATTCTTAACTTAGCAGTTGGCTATTGTCCATGGTAATTACTTTCTTTTTTAATATATTTTTAAAGATTTATTTATTTATGTATACAAGAGCTGGGGTACAAGCCAGAGATGCAGGGGTGAGAGGATTCACCAGAGACAGAGTGGGGAGCAGAACAGGCAGACTGACTGAAATACACTGCTGAGGGGAGCAGCAGGTGGGACAGGTGAGGTCTGCTGTGCTATGTGGGTTGCTCCCTGGCCAGCTGGGTATGGAACTCATGGTGCAGAGGCTGTGGATTTCTTCATAGTGAGATGCTTAACCTCTTGCGCCACCAGGGAGGACCCATGTTAATAACGTTCAAAAAGAATTGGTTACCTCATAGGGCAAATGATATGGCATGCATACGCAAACATGGAAGTCAAAATTCACTATGATTTAAAAAGAACTAAATCATGCTCTGGTCTTTGTATCACTATATAATTAGCAAAGCCAGTCAGGATGTACTCAGGAAAAAAAAATAGTTCTTAGTCCCCAAACTGACAAGTTCAAACACATCCATCATGAATTTGCATCTTGGAGTCAGGCCCAGGATAGGAGGTCAGTGAAGAACAGAACATAATTATTCATCAATATAACAACCTTTAAATTAATTTCTTCAGACATGTTAAAGAAGTTTGTTTCATGTCCAGTGCTTATAATATAATTGTGCTAGAAGTTCTTTGTTTGCTAATGTAATGTTATTTAATACAAGCCTTTACATTAACACTGTTTTGTAATTTCCTTAATGAATGGCTATTTAATTAATTATGTTCTTCCTTTATCAATTTTATACTGAGTGAATCTGAAGGTTATATGCTAGAACATTTAATATTTGATTTCATTTTTGAAAGTATGTTAAATAAATAATTTAAATGAAGTTGGTTCTTGTATATTCTAACACAATTTTATAAATAATTATAGATAATACTTGGATGACTCAGCAGATTGATAATACAATATAGAGCTTTCACATGACAAGTTAAAACCCAACCTCCTATCAATAAAAAATCAATAAAAAGAAATAGCTGTGGTAACCAAACTTCATTTAGTGACTCAATATTTTGTTTGTGTATGTGTGATAGAGAGAGAGAGTGAGAGAGAGAAAGAGAGGAACAGGTATTTCCCCTGGTGGATAGAGCAAGTATCAAAAAATAAAAAAAAGGGCCTCCCTGGTGGCACAAGAGGTTAAATTCCCAGCACTATGAAGTTATTGCCAGCCACTGCAGCACAAGTTCGATCCCGGGCCAGGTTGCTAACCCATAGGGTGCAGCAGACCTCTCCTGTCCCGCCTGCTGCTCCCCTCAGCAGTATATTTCAGTAGATCTGCCTGTTCTGTTCCCCACTCTGTCTCTGTTAGATCCTCTCACCCTCTCCACACTTCTGGCCTACACCCCAGCTCTTCTATGCATAAATAAATAAAATAAATCTTTAAAAAGACACAGAAATAAAAAGAATTTCTTCCTAATGATTTATATATCTTATTTAGTTCCCATCCTCATGGGTTATTTGCACACACCAAATGTGTAATTTTTTGCCACCCCAACTGCGCCTCTGCTTTTGTATAGACTGAGTTCACAGTGATAAGAAGATATTTTTTTTGTCTTCTGACATAATTTCTAAATTAAAACCAAAATACAAACAAAGTGTACATGTTCACCTTTTATTTATTTATTTATTTTGCATTGTAGGATATCCAGCTGAATTGCCTTGGCTACTTAATAAACTCACTATGGCCCACACTGGGTTTTAATAAATTTTGCTCTTATGGAGTCTATAATCTAACCAAATTAAGAAAGGATTTATGTTAAACTATTGACATAAGCAATGTCAACAATTGAGAGATCTAAAGATAGGCTCTCAGGTATAGTTTTGATTAAATGGTAGTCATGGAAGACTGTTGAATGCAAATAGTCACTATGATAAAGTGAAGTGGGGGACATAATGTTATCCAATGTGAGAAGAATAAAGACTTGTAAGAGACAATGGAGTGAGCTTGAATCAATATTAATACCTGGGAAATGACAGCAGCAGATGAGCTACTCTGGTGTGAAACAATTAAAGTTGACAGGGCTCAGTTTGAACAAGGTATTCCACTGGTCATAAAGCTAAGAGACAGATATGCAAACAATGGCATATCCTGTACACAGAACCCGCCAACATCACTGACTGAGTGGTTGGTATATTTAATTGGTGACCTCTGAATCACTAATTGGGTGTTAATCTCTCAATTAGTTCCATTTGCCTATAGAAATGATTCTTGGCAAGGCCTCCTCCACCACCACCCCCCTCCCAGCCCCATACACACACACAGTCAGTGCAGGTTTGACTTTACATTAGAAGACAAGTCTACTTAAGTAGCGGATATGGATTTCCAGGGGACAAAGTGACTGATTCCACAATTAGAAAATGACTTAAAATGTCAAGAAACCTGGTAAAGTAATACCTTTCCTTAAACTGACAGTGAGGGATGAACAAGCGAGACTGAAGCCTTTGGTGAGATCAGAATTAATTGGCAGGGGTCAGAGAATTTCACAATGATACGGAGTTCTTTAAGAAAATAATACCCTGAAAAGGAGGGAAAAACTGTTTAAAGTAGTCTGCTATTGTCAGTGCCAATCTTTTCCTTCACTTTCTTGCCTGAGGCTGGTTCTGCCAAGACTAAAGATATGATGACATCTGTATGGCATATTCCTATTACTGTAGCATTTTATTTTACACTTTGGTAAAAATAAAGAAAATTTTGGGGAAAAGGAGAGGGGAAAATTAAATTAGTTTTGATTTTTTTAATGCATATTGTAAAGCACATATTCAGTAAGTGAAAAAAATGCCCATTAATTGAAATCCATACTGAATTTTATTATTACTTCTCATCTGCTAAAATATAAATGTGCTTTCAGAACCAGTAGCTGGAGCTTCAATAGTTCCTAAATAGATTCAATTATTTTTGGTCTTAATAATACATAGCTCTAGGACATAATAAACATGTTCACTTGAATGAAAATTATTTCATTACCTATGTTTTGGTGTTTTGGGAAGCAGTTTGTTGTTTTACATGTATAGTTAAATTTTTTCTTAATAGGAAATATTTCCTAGCTATGACTCTCTATTAGGAATTGTATCATGTGTGAACTGTTGCTAGAATGTTTGCAAATGCATTACAATAATATGTTATAATTTAGGTAAAATAAATTCCTTGAAGTTGACTCTAGCCTAAAATGTTGAGCATGTAGCTGGTAAACATGATTATTGATATAATCATATTTTCCACATTGATCTGAATCAGCTGCATAATTTTAATAGACTCAACATTGGAAAACTGGGCATATTCCAATTTAAAGTACTTTGTTGCTTAACCAAGACACTCGGTTCCTTATTCTATCATCAAATATTATTTTAATTATCTATTCAGATAGATAATTGATTAGATATCATTTCACTTTTATTGAAAAATAGGAATTAAAAGACAATGTCTTGTACAATAACTTTTTTCAGGCTTATTTGTCCTTTAGTGATTCAGTCATTTACATCACTTGTTTTGTCAATTTCTGTAAAACAGTTCAAAAAAGTTTTACTGAGTTTGTTGCTAAGATTCATCCATGTTGTGCCACATTATTATAGTCCATTTATTTTGACTACTGCAGTATATGCCAATGTGTGAATAACAAATGATTTATTCATCAAGTCAGTCATGGTGGGTGTTCGGGTTATTTCCAGTTTTTTGCTGTTATGATATTCTCACACAGGTCTCTGACAGCTTGTGTGCAAAAGTCTCTCTTGGGGACATACCTGGTAAACATTTTGAAATAGGATATATGAATGTTCAAATTCAAAAGAACAGAAGCAATGCCAACTTCCTTCTTAGATGGTTGTACCACTACTTTCCAAGACTTACCAAATCACCATCAATTAAAAACCATTCTGTTCACATACAGTACTTTGATTAACAGAAGATTCTCAGAATTGCTTGATTGGAAAAACATTGAAATACTGTTACACTTTTGGCAATTGATTAATCATTATTTCAAATATTTTGTTTGGCCATGTTTAGCTCATTGTAGAGACTTGTCTCACTTTGTAACATTATAAGTACTGGTATACTAATTACTCTTGGCATGCCAATTATCAATCAGACATTGCATAAGAAAATAAAATTAGCTTTAGTTTTTTCTACTCAAATGCACTTGATATACACTGAGGAATATAAAAAAGGTAAGGGAGAAATGAATTCCAAGATTCATCTTGTGAAATAAAATATTAAAAATGACAAATTAATGAGTTTCACATAATTAATAATGGGTGAATTTTATGTCATATGCCATTACTGTAATAATTCCCTGTAATAAAACCCAAAAATTAAGATTATTTAAGAAAAAGATTATAATATAGTTTTTTTTTTTCCAGAAAATACATGTGTATATGCATTCAACTTAACAACTGGGAAAAATAAATAAGAATAACTCCATTATTTTAATTAGGCATCATGATGAAATTTTCTGTTTAATGGGAAAAACAGAATATGTGACTGAAAAAATAATTCAACTATAGCATTATAATGTTATTTGTTAATTGGAAGTATAATATATTTTAAAATGAAATAATTCAAATGAAATAAAATTGTTTCCTAGAATTAATAAGTATTTCAAGATAGCATTTGATAAAATTTAATTACATTATTGAATAATGTATATCACATCCAAAATAAATGAATCTTTATCTGTACCTTTTATCTATTCTAATTTGAAAAACGAGTATCCTGCATAACACTATACTTACATTTAAAAATATCACAGCAAGTAATTTGTATTACATTGAATATTGTAGATTCTTTTCTCTTAATGATGTATCCCATGGATAGAGATTGAAAATAACAATTGCTTACATTAAATATGTGAATGAAAGCCATTTTAAAGAGTTTATTATTGGGCCTCCCTGGTGGCTCAGGGGTTAAAGACACTGCATTATTAAGCTATTTCCAGCCACTGCAGCACACATTCAATCCATGGGTCAGGGAGCTAACCCACATGCACAGCAGACCTCTCCTGCTTCAGCCGCTGCTCACCTCAGGAGTATATTTCAATAGATCTGCCTGTTCTGCTCCCCACTTCTTTGTCTCTGGTGAATCTGGCCTGCACTTCTGGCCTACACCCAGCTCTTGTATGCATAAATAAAAAAAAATCTTTAAAAAAATAAAGTTTATTATTTCTTACTGAAGCTCACTGATTTACTCTATCCATGTATATTTCTATAGAGCAATTGCATTCTATGAGTACTCACATTATCAGAGATGAGGACATTAAATGAAAATTGTCATCAATCCCATCACCAATATTCTGCTATATATCTGAGTTTAAAACATCCTACAAGAATAGAAATGTGCCCTTTTAATTTCCCTGCTCCTTTTTTAAAATAAATATGTACAAGATAGAGAAAAACAAAAGCTTCCTTAGGAGCTTATGGAGCTTAAAGGAGATACCCATGACAATAGTAATTTGTAATGCCTGGTGAGATAATTGTGGCAAACATTTTTTGTAAATAAATATTATATTAAGTAAAGGGATTTAAGGAAAAAGGGAGAAAATGATAGCTTGTTATAAGGTGTAATTATAGTAGATAAGAAGCTACGAATTGATTTCATAAAACTATGTGCATTAATGTTCTTACAAATAAATCCAATTTGAAGGCCACGTTCAATGATAGCACCAGAGGAAAATATCTGACTTCTTTCTATCAAAGCTGAAATAGGCATTCAATGATCCCAGTACAGACTGAATGAATGCTTCATAAACATAATGAAAATCCAAAGTTGGAACACCAAATTAGAAATCAAGTGGAGTGGGAACAGTAGATTTACTAGATCATGTTTACCTGCTCATTCCTTCTACCAACGGACCTGCTGCTCTGGTCAGATCTAGTGGAAGACTGTCAGCTTCCTAACCAGCTCCCCTTTGTTTTCCTTCTCTTCCTCTCCTCTTTTCCCTTCTTCTCCACATTCCTTGTTCTCTTCTTTCTCCATCTTTGCAGATGGAGGAATTCAAATCTAGATGAAATTTTATGATCATTCTATTCTTATTACAACCCTGTTCCCCTGAGTTCACATGACTTTTTAAGAAAAAGCTGTTCAAGGTTAAATAATAGTTATGTCAAAATAGAGTCAAAGAGTTTTAATGTAAGGGGTGAATGCTCTCACCCCAATACCAATAACCCAGACACTGAAGTGTCTGCTTTTGTAATTGTAGTTTTATCCCCAGGTCTAGAACAATAAGTTATAAAAACTTCCAACAGGGGATCATTCTTAAATGGGAATGGGGGGATTTTAGAGAATTGGGTATTGAATTTGCAAAATTAAAGTTGGTGATTAGCTTCACAGAAAGATGAGCTGCATAGAGTTTTTACAGGGATGCTCTTTAAGGGATGTAGGTAGAGTTACGATGGCTGGGCTTTCTATATTTCAGTTTAACATAGAGTAAATGAATAGATTACATTTCTTCTCATTCGATATTCATCCCACAATCATTTATTAAGTGTTTATAGGTGCTCAAATGCCTGTCTTTAAGGAGTTCTGATTAAGAAGGAGAGTCAATCAAACAAACAAAAAATGCAATATAAGTAGGTAGTTTCTACAACGACATAAAGTAAGAAAAAATGAAAACTTTGAGCATGTGCAAATATATTGAGACATTTTGATCACCCCTGACTTTAAGAAGAAAAATAGAGCACCCAATCTTTGTTTCATGAACTGATTTCCTTAATTCACACAAAGGGAAGACATAGGTATCCACCCTTAGCCCCCAAGTTTGAAAATCTTAAAGCTAAATGTAATTGGCATCTATTTTTGAGCTTTTATAGACTATTTGTGGAGAAAAGTTTTGCTTCTTGATGCAAAGCCATGAACAACTGCAATTCACCAGAACTGCTCTCCCTGCTGCCTGAATTCTTTGAATAAGGCATTGTGTGAAATTCCAACCCCATTAAGTCTGCTGTTTAGCTGAGCACTGTGCAGCCACTATGAATCTGCTCTGGGTCAACCCTCCTGCTTGTGAAACCATTTAAGGCAAACAAGATGCCTGAACCATGAGGTGTAACATAATACCAAAGTCAGACAGCCACATTCTTTACTACTTAAGTAAATTTCTACATACTTTGCTGATCAAACTAAATTCTTTTTTCGTTTTTATTTGGTAGAATGACTGAGACAAAATGTTGCTTCCTACAAATATTAAGTAGCATCAGACAACATAGTAAAAGTACAAAGGAACTTACTTCATGATAGCCTACAAAGGAATGGGAATCTGAGTTTAGAAGATTCTCCCTGATAAAGTGCAGCACTTTAATTCTGGAAGAGAGGTTACCGATGACAGTGCTTGGACAAATTAAGCACAATATTTTCTGTTCGGCCTTATAGTTTCAGAGCAGAAAAATAATCACCCTAGATTAAAGTTACAATTTTCCTCAGCTTTATAGGAACACAAGATGTCATTAAGGATGTGTGTGTGTGTGCGCGTGTGTGTGATCTCCTACACACATGTATGTTAGTGTTAAATAGGTAGATGGGAAATAAGCCTTCCAGCATTGAGACCACACTCTCATTTCATATGATTTGACAGTTCATATGTAGCAGCGATCACTGTTTTTCTACCGACCTTAGTGATAGTCTCAAATCAATCTGTGACCTAGATGGGAAAGATTTTATAGCCCATTACCCAAGCCTTCAGTCATCACACTTGTGTTGTGACCCAACTGCTTTTGAACTCCAAAAATAGACTCTGTACTGAAGTAGAAGATTTTTCAAACAGAGACAACAATATGGTCAATTTAGAGTTGACCTGCAGATTTTTCACAAGTATTTATGATATAAATTCAGTTTCACAATGCTTCAAGTATGCACATATTTTAAGTTAACAGTTGTGTGTCTAACCTATATTAATGTGGCTTTAAAACTCCACATGAAAGTAAATAATGAATTCTCAAAAAAGGACTTTTGTAAGCTCCTTAAAATATGTGAATTTTTAAAAAAGTCAATATTAGCAATGTTTGAGATGGTTTAATAGAATAGTGATGATGTGTGTTTTGCTTATTTATATTATCACATAAAAATGCAGCAAATTAGAATGTGTTCAGTGAAAAAGGAGCAAATAAAACCAATGTATGCATATATGCCTATATTATTACATTATAAATTATATAATTATGACAGATTTAAGACATTTTATTATGCAAAATCAGGAGGAAATTTATTTAAAAAGTTGATTGGCTATTTGATTTTATGAAGATTCAAAATGAGGGAAAATGCATACATTTTTATCATTAATAATTTCTTAGTTACTTTGGCTTATTTTTCTTTACCTGGAAATATGTATATTTCAGAAAACTTTACAAATTTAAAAAATAACAGAAAGCTGATTAATATTACATAAAGAAAAGTTTAAAATGTAATAAACCTGAGTTCGGTTTTCTGAGAGCTGTAGACATCTTCATCGAACTTAGAAAGCTTGGGTTGGTTTAAGTAATCACAGAGCAAGAGGAAATATAAATACTTTAAAAAATGGACTTTAATTATTGATAAGACATTAAATAAAATGTTGCAGTTGGAGAAAATATTGAATGGGCTATAGATGACATTATTTTAATCATATACTGGATTTTTCTATGTTAACCATGTATATATGCACAAATTAAGGAATTGCATTAGCTTTCTTTTTGTAATTTCATGAAAATCTTATGAGTAGCCAGCTAATGTTTTGTTAAAAAAAAAAAAAAAAGGAGAAATGTCCTGGGTGTTTTTTATTGCTTTTCTATCACAATTAAAACCAAATAGACTAATTATACAGTGCAAAAATTTTCAACAAACATTAATGTTGTTCCATCTGTAGCACTATTCCAGGTACTAGAAACAATAAATCATTAAACTCTATGACTGTCAAGGTATGAAAGAGCTTGATATTTTCAAAAGCATATCAATAATCATCAAACAAATGAGTACGTGAACAACAAAGTTTCATAATGTAAATATTTGTAAGACCATAAAGAAATCAACTCTATGCAGTAGAAATAGAAAGAACCTATAAATGACATTCTTAAGAAAATAAAATTGCTAAAACTCAAAAAAGGCCTTATGGAGATGTTGAAACTGGTAATTGAGGATAAGCAGGCTAAATGATAAGTAATTGTTTTACCAATTTCAGAACCATAATTATCAACTATCAACTTCAAAATATGTAAAGTGACAGGATGCAAATGCATAATTCTAACTGTTAGATTATAATAGGAAATATTCTTTTAAAAAATCATGATTGTACGTCTGTTCACAGGGCTTCCTAACATGACCCCTTGGTAATAGCCATAGTTTACTTCTGGAATGGATTGTATCATAGAAAAATAAGTGGATCCATGAAAGGTTAATGAATAGATACATGCATACCTGAATGTGTGCATGTGATCCTAGCATACCTGAATGTGTGCATGGATGAATAGTTTTCATTGAAAATCTCAGTTCCTAAGTTTTAAGCATCCTCTAGGGTTCACATAAAAGCCATGGTGACCGCATTCTATAAACAAAGAGAACTAATAAAGGGTTTGGCTTTATCTCGAAGGCTCTCCTTCTATTGAGTAATTTTCCAATGCCATATACTTTGCTCTTGTTATGACCTAATTATGTATAATTCTTTTGGAATAGGATCATTACAGCTATGCTTATTACAAGTTCAGCAACCATTTAAAGATATTCACCAAAGACATACATTGGGCTAAAGAAGGACATGGAGTCTGCATCCAATTTGATAACCACAGGAAAAAGTCAGAATGAAAATATCTTTTGAAAACAGTATTTTGGTTTACCCTAGATTGAACCAAGATTGACACAAACACAGCATTTTTCAGATATTTAAGGGAAAACAAATAGCTGACTTTTAAGGCATGATGCCCAGAAATTATATGATCTATTACAATACAGGGAGTCATCCAAGGGAGAGTCACAGATTTATTGGATTCTTACTCCCATCAAATCTACATTGAGTGGTAAAAGGGTCTACAAGGGACATACAGCCTCCCTGTGATGTATGGGGAGAGTGATTGGCAACTGAGCAAATAAAGTATCCTGCTTGGGAGTTTGGAACATATTTGAAATATAGATACATATAGATTTGATACCTTTCCCATTATCTCTTTCTGGTATCTTGATTAGTTATTTGATGTTTTTGTCTAGGTCAATTGTTAGGTAAATAAAGTGAATCAAGAGGACAACTATTCAACAAATACTATATAGAACTTGAATCCCAATTGATATTATAAATACAAGCACTTGAACATTATCAGGGCAGCTCATGAAAAGTACTACATTTATTGACTCTTTTTGTCACTAAAAAATGTTTTCATCATTTTATTTTATTTATATATGAAAAATATATAAATGTATATATAGGATTGTTAGATACAAGTGTCTGACAGGTCACCTAGTAATGTTAAGGTATCAATGCAAAGTCATTGTATGTTTTATTTGCATTATGCTTGTTATTTAAAGTTCAACTATTTTTTCATTTCTGATATAATTCTAATGGGTTTTTTCATGAAATGTAGAGATCAGTGTTAACAGTTAAAGATTATGGGCTAAGACTGAAGACAGTGATATTTGAGAAATCTATATACTTCATTTCCTTGACTTTTGAATGTGTATACAAAATTTTGTAAAACAAACATATAAACGTGCTATAAATGAGAATGAAACTATTTATCAGGTAATTTCTACATTATCAGATTCAAAAAAGTTTTGCAAGGAATCCAGTCAGTAGTATTAAAACTTTTTGACAGAGAAGTCCTCTTTTCAACAAAAATATGAATGCAAAAGTAAATACTTTATTGGATGTTTATTTTACATGACCAAATTATAAGGATTTTATTTTCTAAGTCAAATAATGGAACTCTTGGTTAAAGCTGCAAGACAGGACTCTTAAATTTATGTCCCCTCTTCCACAAGCCCCTTAAAATGTTCGAGAGAAAATTTTCTAAGAACTCAATAATTAGGGAGGAGATGATAAAGTGTGAAAAAAGAATGTCGTAATATGACAAAATTGATTTATCAGATCTATGAAAGTGCTGTCAACAATGAAAAAAATCAAGAGTACCTAACTTACTTTGAGTCAAAAAAAAATCATTCAAATTGATAAAGGTCCAATACTAGTTACCTGTACATGTAAGAATATAGCTGAGGCTCAAAAGTAGTCTGATGGAAGAACTATGCAAAAAGTTTTGTGCATTGCTTTGTGAGAGCCATCATAACAAAATATGATAAACAATGTGGCTTAAACAATAGAAGTTAACTGTCTATAAATTCTGGAAACTACAGGTCCAAGGCCAAGGTGTAAGAAGCTTGATTTTGACGGAGAATTTGTTCCATTCTTCTTTCCTAGCTTCTGGAGGTTGTTATCAATAGAAAATTTTAGGTGTTTCTTGACTTTTAGATGCATCACTCTGATCTCAACTTAACATTCACGTAGCTTTCTGTTTGCTTGTCTGTCTCTAAATGTTCCCCTTCTATAAAAATATCCATCATATCAGGTTAGGAGCCCACCTAATGATGCCATTTTAACTGGGCTATTTCTGTAAGGAAATAGGGTCTTGTTGTGAGATACCAGAAAATTAGTATTTTGATACATAAAATCAAATGAAGTTTGTGAGAACATAATTGTGGCTTCCATATTTTATTTTCCCCTTATAATCCAGATAGTATAATAATTCACCAAACTAGAACACTTCCTATTGGTCACACATGGAGTCTGTGGCAATTTTAGTTATATATGCTTTCTCCTCACTGTGTAACTTATTTAAACTGATGTTCTTTATGAGTAGGAAGTGGTAAAAGAGCCAAAAACATGACTCAGCCATGGAAGCTATGATGATGTTTCACATAACATTCTTTTTTTTTTTTTTAAGATTTATTTATTTATTTATACAAGCACTGGGTACAGTCAGAAGTGCAGGATGGTGAGAGGATTCACCAGAGCCAGAGCGGGGAACAGAACAGGCAGACTGATGAAAGGCGCTGCTGAGGGGAGCAGCAGGCGCGGCAGGAAAGGTCTGTCGCGCCATGTAGGACCCTTGCTGGTGGCCAGGGATCGAACCCGTGCTGCAGAGGCTGCAGGCAGCTTTGTAGCCTAGCGCTCAACTGCTGCGCCACGAGGGGAAGCCCTCACACCACATTCTTAAAATAATTTTCAATGAGTAATGACTTAAATATTTTATTAATCAATATTATGTTTTGATTGATGTATATTTTAAAACTTTGCATGCAACTCATTTGTATATCAAGTATGCATTATTTCTGCTTTTAAGATAATTTAAATACCCAAAGTGAAATTCAAAGGAAACAACTAAAACAGCATATAAGAAAAATCATAGGTATCCAAAGGAAAGTATTTGAAAACTCCTACTATGTATCACTTTATAAACTTTTTTTTGCTTGTTTCAACTGAGATTCCTCTATTAAGTTATATTGCACAAAAGCTATTTTTGGTTCACAGCTCCACGGAGAATCTTATGAAAATGATGGCCCATATCTCTAGGAAAATACAATTATGCTTTTTATTCACAAACACTTATATTTTTGCAGGTAGTTTTTATTAAGCTGTGAGACAAATAATTGAATTCCTAAAGTTCTCGAATAAAAAAGAAATGGGTTTGAACCCAATTCTCTCATTTAAGATCTGCATGATAGTATAAACTTTCAATCTCAGTTGTTTCTACCTATAAAATTAGAAGTGAATTATAGCTACATTAATTTTTGTGATAATAAAATTATACAATAAATGTATAGTGTTGGAGGTATAATATTTTTCTTGTCTTTTTATTTCTTCTCTGTGTAGCTAGAATTTGGGTTTATTTATTCTTAATGCTGTAATCAATGCACCGTATTTGCTCAGGTTCTATTTTTATTTTTAATTAGTTGAAATCACCACCAGGTTGCAAACTTCTGTAAAGATTTCCAGTGATGCTCCATCCCAAATCTAACAGCGAACCCAAATATAAAAATAATTAAACCAATGTGACTAATCAAGCTTTGCACCTAGGATTCTTTCATAAATGGAGATTTTTCTGGAAAATTTTTAGAACTTGAAGATTTTAGTTTCAAAGGCTGGAACGAGAATCTGTATATGGAGTGGGAGTCAATAGCATTCCCTTCAGGAACATTGTTTTCCTGTTTTCTCTATGTAAAATAATTTTTTTTTTAGTTGCTGTTTTAAGTCACAGCAATAGAGAACATGTATCAACATCTTTAAGTGTAGTATTTCATAATTCCTAGTTTTATTTTTTTTAAACTTTTCAGTATCATCCTTTCTGCCCCCCATCAAACCAACCATTATCCCTATCACCTCTAGGTGATTATGTTGAGTAAAATAAGTCAAAATGTGAAAGGAAGATATCAGGTGGTTTCACTCATTTGTGCAATATAAGTACCAAAAAAAAAAAAAGTATGCAAACAAAAGTAGGAATAAATCTTGAACTCAGCAAAAAGAATAAAATGCTTACCAGAGGGAACCAGAAATGAGGGAGAAGAGGATGGGCAGAGAGGCAGATAAAGTATTTTTAAATAAGTTCTACAGCATTTTTATCAGGAGTTCATTCACTTTTATGCATTCATTCAATTAAAAAATTCTGCATCCTGAAGTTGCCCAACCCATATGAATAAAAATCTGAGCAAACTAACAAAGACAGAGAAATGGTATAAAGTAGGAAAATGAGGAAGGCTACACATTAGAATAAGGGCAAATTAAGATTAAATTGTTATTAATTAACCCAATGGTTATTTATGAAGATTAGATGAGATGGTGACCATAAATTCTCTATCAAAGAAAATGTTTTCACATAGTTGATTCTCAACATAATTTGCCTTCCAATAAACCCAAATCTCCATTAAAGTCATCAAGTATATAAAACAGTTTCAATTCAATAGGGATTATTATAATAAATATACCAAGTATTTCCTTCAACATTCATTCTAAGATATTCCAAATTGTTATTGCAGAATATTACACATTCAATTCTTGCTTCAATATTCCTCATAATATAGGATATAAAAACATGTACAATATAAACTGACTTTTAAATATAACCCTGCTTATCAATATTTTTTTTACAATACAGTTCATTGGACAAAAATGAAAAAAAAAAAAGCAAATGAGATAGTGCACATAGCAGACTAGAAAAATGAAATTACTTGTCAACTTAAAACTGTTAGGCATTCTCAGATACTCAATGTTCAGCTGTATTCCAGAAATCAATGTAATTCATATAACATAACTTCAAAGTAACATCTAGAGTTTTATTAAAGTTTTCTTTAAATAATATATTTACAGTCATCTACCTTCTTCAACATTCTATTTATTTATCTTTATAGAGGCAACATTGTTTTACAACACTAGAGAGGATTCAGCAATATGGGATCATATTTCCTCAGATGTATGCTACCATCAAATACCCCCATCAAGATACACATAGTCCAGCAGAGTCTAATTTCAGTAAATAGTGTGCTTTCACAACATAGCTCCCTAGTGGTAATGATTCCATCTGTGTCCATGAAGTAGAGTGATGTCAGCTCACTTTGTAGCCAATACCAACAGAACAACAAAAATCCTTTTTATTTATGACTATTTAAGAGCTTCAACAGAGCTCTTGCCCTGAAACAATTTAATATCTTCTAATACTCACTTTTTTCTCAACCTTGAGAATATATGCTTGTTTACCAAATAACTTTTGAGAGAATTATGTATAAACTTAAGTCGATAGATTAAAAAAGGCTATATATACATAACACACACAAGTGTGCGTGTGTGTGTACGTGTATGTGTACAAAGCCAGTGGACAAAAAGTCTTTGTAATAAAAACATCTGGATAAAAATTTACATCTCAAAGAAAAATAATCACATTACTATGTTGTATCAAAAAACTAAGTTCAACCAAAATTGGATGTTCTTTTGAAAAGTGAGATATAACAATTTTATTATATATGTACCTTTTTGATGTATTGAAACATTTCTATTCAAAGAGATCCCAGAAAGTTTATTCATGGAGCTATGTCTTGATAAGAGTTGTATATCAATGGATGACAGGTTTTGATTTTGTCTTTAATAATGAGAAAAAAGTGTATGAAAGAAGGCCTCCCTGGTGGCACAGCGGTTGAGTGCTGGGTAGCAAAGCTGCCCACAACCTTTGCAGCGCCAGTTCGATCCCTGGCCACCAGGTGAGGGTCCCACATGTTGCGCAGACCTCTCCTGCCGCCCGCTGCTCCCCTCAGCAGTGTACTTCCTCAGTCTGCCAGCTCTGCTCTCCCCTCTGGCTCTGGTGAATTCTCTCACCCTCCCGCGCTTCTGACTGTACCCAGTGCTTGTATAAATAAATAAATAAATAAATAAATAAATAAATAAATAGACCTTTAAAAAAATTTTTAAAAAAGTGTATGAAAGAAAATGAAAATATCCTTAAAGTTTTCAATTTATTACCACCCAATTTGAATGAAGAAGGACTTACAATATTTGATATTATATGAATGCTTCCTACTCAGTTTCTTTTAAATGGAAATGACTGACTCAGTGACCACATCTTCAAATAATTTAAGACCTGTTGTGATGGGTTGAACTATTTAAAAAAAAAAAAAAATGACATGCTGAATTTTGCACTCCCGGTATCTAAAAATGTGAACTTACTTGGAAATAGGACCTTCATAGAGCTAATAAATTAAAAATAGTGGTATTGTGGGAGCCCTAATTCAATTTAACTGATGTGCGTATATAAAACTAGACACAAAGAAAGAAAGAAGCCATGAAAAGAAATACAAGGAGAACACTCAGTGAAGAAAGAGGAACTGATAGACAGTGCAGCTGTAGGACAAGTAACAAGAACTGCCTCAGCCCACACAAGCTAGGGAGACACAAGGTGAAATTTATCCAGAGTTTCAGAGTAAACAGGACTCTTCCATGCAGACTATACTGGCATCTAACCTTAAGAACTGTCAACCATCAACCATAACAATCTTTTTAAGTCACCTAGTTTAGGGTAACTGTTTCAGCAGTATTAGGAAATTAACATCCCTTTATATAAACCGACATTTAACAAGGAATCAAGTTTCAGCATACTTTTCAGCTTTAAAATGTAATCATTTAATTAACTCTATCAATATCAGAATCATAAATTAGCCATTGGAAAAATGCATTTATAATCACATGCAGTGTATGGTGTGATAAGCATTAAGATTGTTTAAATATATAAATTTATGTAATCAAGGTATAAATGAACATAGGTCACATGAGAGCATATTTAATAAAAACATTATGTAATCAGTAATACTTGTATGTGTGTCAGTAAACAACCATGCTATTTGATAAATATCAATTTATCATAAATGAAGCTAAATAAAAACTAACCAGTTCTTTATGAGATAAAACCACAATATCATATTAAAATTATTTGTGTTTCTATGCTTTGAAAAATTCATAATTATATTTTATGATTAAATATTCTTTAAAAATACTATGTTAAAGTGTACACACATCATTACAAAAGAATAAAAAAGATGTCTTTTAAGAGTTCTTTGAGATAGATAATATTGACTCTCTCTGTCTATTGTAGAAAATTGTTTGCAAGCATATAATACTTCCCAAATAATTGGCACTCTTAAGGATGACCCTAAGGCTATGATGAAAGCTACATATTTCAAAGTTTTCAGAAATATTGGCACTTTTTAATATCTACTCTTATAATGAAGCCATTTCAACATTAGAACCTTGCGATTTATAATTATCACTTATGTTACAAGCAATCAATGGCACCTGAGAATGGTAACAAAATTTCATTACAACTATAGCAGGAAATATAAAAGGAGGTGGGGAGGCATTATAGGTTATGTCATATCCATTTTAACTTGCCAGGCACTTATAAACTCTTGAACACATGAGCACAATGATAAAAAGAGACTGGTGTTAATTTATGGTTCATTCTTCATTCTTCAGTGAGATAATTTCTGTACTGCAGCTCAATTTATTACCTTTTTTTTTATTTCAACATAATATCTACTTGCACAAGCATACAGACACTATATGTTTCTATGCTTCCTCAAAGAAGTTTCTATTAATAGAAAAGACATCTCTAAAGGCACAGTAAGAAAATGGTAATAGTTAATACTTACCTAGGTGATATTATATGCCAGGCATTGTTCTGAGTTCCTTACATATATTAATAATTACATATATTACATTTATTCCTCATAATAACCCTGAGAACTTACCAAATGCAGAGCAAGAAGTCAGCTATCAGAACTCTGATTGGTGAACTTACTTATATAAGCATATTTTATATTCTTTCATGTACAAACTAAGCAATTCAAACAAAATAAGGACATAGAAATAGGTAATTCGTTATCTGTAAGAAAATCTGCAGCTGGTGATATTTTCCATCATTGGCAAAGAAAATCTGCAGTCAATATAGAAATAAAGATAATGTCTCAATACTATCATACTCCCTCTTTTACTTTCAACTAAAATGATGAAGTTGAAAGTGCAATGTGTTGGTATCTGGCTATCTGAATCACAGACCTTGATTCTGAGTGTCTCTAGTTTTGTATATGCATAGAGAAAATGTCACAGAACTTAGAGATGGGTCTCTATTTCTCTAATTTACAAATGAGAACGAAAGATTACAATTTCTTTGTTTGATTTTTGTAATGTAGTAAATCCACTCACATATGACATCCATTGTATTCAAGTTGTGACAGATGCTTGGAATACAAAAATGAATGAATTATTTTGTGGTGCTCATATTCTAATTTTTAATTCAATAGATAACTAATTTTTTTACTCTATAAGTCAATCATAAGTGTTAGGATATACTAAGATTAGTTTACCATGAGAAGCAAAAGGAAAACATTAAAATAGACTAAGTCAATAGTAATTATCTTTCAGCAGGGATGACAATTTGAGTCTTTAAATTACTTACAGCACGCCTATATTATAGATAGCAAAATATCTCAGACAACCAATTTGTAAAGTATGGAGGAAAGAGATATCTGGTCTTATTTGAAGAATGCAGACAATTAAGTGTGATTATACAAGGAATAAACCAAAAACAGAGATTGAGAAATTATTTTTTTTGTTTATCTAGAAAGTCATACTTGCTTCTCGTTATTGATCTTATATGCAGTGTTTTGTCAAATGCCTTAATCATTTCTAACAATATATGAATTGGTTCTTTTAGACTTTCTATATCAAAATCACAACCTCTGAACAAGAAGACCTTTAGTATTTCTTTTAACCTGTATGTACCTATTCTTTCTGAATGCCTTAAATTATTAGATAGGATCTTTCAAAAAATATTCCTATGTTACCCTAAAATCCTCCTTGCACTGACTATTCATCATCTTCCTATACCTCAACCTTAGGCAACCATTACTGGTATTCCAATGTTTACCAGCATGTCAAATAATTAGAATCACACTGGTTACCTTTGCAGATTGGTTTATTTCACGTAGTAATATGCATTTAAGTTTCCATCATGTCTTTCTATGGCTTGTTTATTTTTTATGCTGATTAATAACCATAGTCTGAAGGGACTACAATGTGTTTTGCTATTATTTTTTATAAAATCTCTAAGTATTTGCAAGAATATGTTGCTTCATTATTCACCATTTGTATTAATAGATGTATCTGAAATAAAATGATGTTATGTCTATGTAGCCTATTAATAATTATTAGTAACTGAATACATATTATTTATTTCTGTGCTCTTAATTCTATTCTATTGGTCAATCTTTTTTTCCCCCTAATGTCATACTATTTTGATATCTTTAGCTCTGTAGTATAATTTGAAGTCTGAGACTGTGATACCACCATTCAGAGTTACTTTGACTATTTGAAGTCTTTTGTGGTTCCATGTGAATTTCAGTAATATTTGTTCTATTTATGTGAAGAATGTCACTGAAACTTTGATAAGGAGTGCATAAATCTGAATATTGCTTTTGGTAAGACTACCACTTTAGCAATGTTAACTCTCTAATGCATAAGGAGGGGATATATGTTCATTTATTTTTCTCTTCTAGTTTTTTTAACAATGTCTTATAGTTTTCATTGTACAGATTCTTCACTTCCTCTTTTAATTATAGTCTAAAGTAGTTACTTATTTTTCATGAAGCTACAAATAAGATTGTTTTCTTAATTTCTTTCTCTTCTGGCTCAAATATATTCTAATAGGAAATGTAATAAAATAAATTCTTATCACTCAAGAATAAAAATCCTAATATCTTAAAGACTCAAACTCATTAAAATAAATAGCTAAAATTGGATTATCATAATTTAAAATTAAAAGGATAGAAATATAACAGAAATTAAATGTAGACCCTTTAAGTGATCACTGTTTTGTATATTGGCTAATTTATTCTGTCAGTGTACCATATTTTATGTTAAGTAATTAGCAGGTCACAATAGAATACAGAAATAAATGTTCCACAGAAATGTCTATGTCTTTTTAGTACCCTTGGGTTCATTATCTCACTATGACCTTAGCATTTTTATAACAATTTAGAATCTTTATTTATATTAAAAATATATGAAAGATGCATGCTAATTTTAAAGCTTAGAAAATAGAACAGAATTTGAAAATGTCTTTTCCGAATGGCTGAAAGTACATAAAATTCATTTGACTGATACAACATACCTTAAATGTAATTCATCAATTTGTGTGACAAATAACCCTAATTTTTTGTAGATAACAGTCTATATTTACAAATAACCAGTTCCAATTACCAAATCTAATATCTTTTTTTTTTTACCAAATTATATGTAGTCCATTTGTTACACTATTTTTCATGATGTAGAACTACAGATATTTAAGAAAAATGTTGAGTTACCAAAATGCTATGGCAATAATGTATAATTTGTAGGGGAAGAAAGTGCAGGAGGGGAAATATGTAGCATTACAGACACTTAAGAAAAATTAAACAAACATGACAAATCTAATTGAAGAATTGGAGTTATCAGGAAGAGAGTGTATAGGGCGAAAAGAAAATGAGGAGTGGATCCAATGAAGTATGGTGATGGTTTATTGGTGCATTGGTGTTAAGTGTGGTGTGGTAACATACATCTGAAGAGGTGTGGACTGACATCCCTAAATCATATCAAGGGTTGTGTAAACCAATGCTAATGCAATAAAAATATACAAGAGATCATTTTTAAGGTAAAAAAAAGGTAAAACAAACACCTAAGTTACCAAATCTAGGAATACACATCTGCATAATAAACTTATAAAGCCATATATGCTAGTGCTTTTGATTGAATATATAAATATGGGATGTAATATTTTTGTATGTCACAATGAATTATCAAAAGCACATTCTAAGTATCAACACCTCACACAAATGTTCTTGGTGACTTTCCTTCAGTGCCAATAGTTCTAGGTGAGAAATATTTTACCTTTAATAAAAGACCCTGCACAGAAATTACAACCTGCCAACTCTCCCCTGTTACAACTTATTGCTCATATGCTCTCATCCTTTATAACACACCAACCTTGTTCAAAAAAATTTCTTAAGAATTCAGTAGAGAAATTACCACAAGCCTGAGTTCACACACCTAGGAGGATCCTGAACACATTTGCCAGTCCTGCCACCTTGAAGTAGCTTTCATACTATTCATCATCTGATTCTGGGGTGATCCCACTGTCTAGCCTATCCAGAATGTAACACTCGCATTTTCCTCATTCACAATCAAGTTACAATAATGCTTCAGTTATATTTAGTGATGTCACTTAAAGATAGGTCAGAGTTTAAAAACAGAATTTATTTTGCATGAGACATTTACAATAGTTCACAGCTGGGCCCCCTCCTATCGCTGCAACCTCTTGTGACATTCTCCTCTTATATCAGAACCAGAATTCCAGGCACATTGGCATCTTAAAAATTTCATGTATCTTTTCACTATATATTTAAATGTATATACATACTTGTGTCTAAATATATAACTATAAGAAAGAAAAAATCAAAATCAACAAACAACTATCAAACAGAGACACACTATGGGAGGGTGGGGAAAGGAGGGATTGGGGACAAAATAAGGGGGGTTGCAATTGTATGGGGACAATAAAAATATAAAAAATTAAAAAAAAACTACTGAATAAAATGTGTAGATCATCAAATTAAAAAGCTATTATAATATGTAATATACTACAACACATAAGACAATAAATATACAATGTAATGATAAATAAAATAAAATGTCCTTCTTTGCCCTCAATTTTCTGCCAGGCAAATGTCACTCTTTAAACAAAGCCAACACAAATACTGTCTCTACTGAAAACTACTATCTCTGCTTCAATTTTTCCACCCACCCAATGACATTTATCACATTTTTCTTGTCTCTGGGATGCTGCTGGCACTCAGTAAGAGCCTAGGCTCCAGTTACAAGCCTTTAGTCTGAGCAAGGACACCATCACTAATGAGTGGTTCAACCTCAACCAAGTCATTGAAACACCCATGTTTCAGTTTCCTCATCTTTGAGAAAATATGAAATGCAGCCATTTAAAAGAAAATGGAGGGGTTTTGAGAGAATTACTTGAAGCAAATTAAGTGAGGATAATAGAAACAAATATCAGACATTAACATAGGAGACAATTCAATAAAGTAAAATACTTTCAAAAACCTATGGATAAGCATCCGGAGGGACCTGGGTTAAGTAGGAGCAGGGAGAGAAAGGCTGGAGTATATGTTATGGGCTGTTGCAATAAGAAAGATCAAATATGCATAAAATGTAGAACTGTAATTAACACATGCACAATTATTTTACCTACTATTTTAGTTATTTATGAATATGCTTGACTTTCTTGTCTAATAACTTCTGAAAGGATTTTTTTTTGTCTTTTTCATTGCCAAAAGCTATTGCTAAGTGATAGAAAAAAATTCAGTAAAGTGTGATTTTAATTGCTCTGTGCATCGGCCTTTGGTCTGGCAGGAAATAAAGAACAAAGTTACACCAAATATGTAAAGAATAAGCTAATATAATTGGTGAATTAAATTATTACAAATCAGTGTAGTGATCAGAGGAGCTAAAAATGAAGGAAGTTTCATTTAGGTTTCAAATCTATCATGATGGATAAGTCCCCTTGAGTCAGGAACTTACAGCTGCTGCCGAGGTCAGAAACTTTCAGAAATTTGCCATTGAGTTTCATGACTTCCAACCAGGATCAAGCTGGGAAGGTCCCGGGGGATGCCCACAGAGGCATGTTCTCTACCAGTTTCTTTAATGCCCCAAAATGTTTATGAGTGCAAGGCAGAGTTTGAGATCATACTTTTGGTGAATATTTTCTATTTATATTTATTTTGAATGTAGGAATTTGCCTTTTTAGTTTAACAAAAATTGATGAATATCAACAACTTCATAACAAGGGCATATGTTAGATATAATTGCATTTGTGTAAGTATGATATCTGCTAGACCTTTTTAAAACTGGTAGGCCTTTTTGCTCAATTGTTGCCAAAATGGTCACAATCATCAAGAACCATTTTTTTTTTTGGGGGGGACCCTCGCCCGTGGCCGGGGATCGAACCTGTGCTGCAGAGGCTGCGGGCAGCTTCGCAACCTGCTGTGCCACCAGGGGAGGCCCAAGAACCATATTTAAGGTTGACCTTGACCACTTTTTGAAACCCAAGAGAACACAACTTATTAAGGTGCTAGTGGAAATTTACTACAATCAGAATACCTACTTTAAAATGTGAAGTCAGGCAGAATTCTTAAAGTTTTCAAATTCCCTTCCCACTAAATTTCTGGAATAGCAACACTGCTGATGTTGTTGCACTGATTCTGGTCTTAATTAGTGATATATATTGAGTCAAAATATAAAAATACTCGTCTTTTTAGGCTTAAATTATATAGCCTAATATCTAGACTTTTTTTTCATTTTTCAAGTATAGCCTTCTGTTTAATTTGATAGTCTCTGAAATTAACTTACTAAAAGAACAATCATGATTAATTTCATCAGTATTGTAAAAACAGTCTTAATGTAATTCCTGCATGACTGTAATTTTTTAATCCAAAAGTACCTTCAAAAATAAATTAATAATATATAAGCTGTTTCTTAATATACTGAAGTCAGAATATTTTCCACCTTACTATTTTTTTTCAAAAAATGGGAAGTTGTATTGAAATTACAATAACTTCCACTAACAAAAAAAATATTGTACAATATACAAGGTTACTTTTTAAGTTAGGTCATAGTATCTATGTCAAAAATGAAGTTTTTAAACTTATGAACACTCATATGCCTTAAAAAGAAGTTAATACCCATAATTTGGGAACTACATGCAAATTAAATTTTAATGAAAATGGTTAATTATGAACATTTTGTCCATATATTCTTTAATCTCATGTCACAGTATGTCAGATTTCTTAAGTAGACTATATCACAGTTGACTTTTTTTTTTTTAAAGATTTATTTGTTTTTATACAAGAACTGGGGTAAAGGCCAGATGCATGGGAGAGAACTCACCAGAGACAGAGCAGGGAACAGAACAGGCAGACGGACAAAATACACTGCTGAGGGGAGCAGCAGGCAAGACAGGAGAGGTCTGCTGCTCCATGTGGGACCCTTGCTGGCACTCTGGAATCAAACCGGCACTGCAGAGGCTGCAAGACAGCTTCAGAGCGCTGTATTCAACCATCTGCACCACCAGGGGAGGTCCTAAGTATTTCTTGAGTACAACAGTAATGAAGACAGTTACTTCTACAATACTTCTCAATACTTCCCCAAACCTGACCTATATTAAATTGCAATTTTAGCAGTTACTATTCTTCCATCAAAATGATACAAAAAACCCTCAAAACTGATACAAATGGAACTGGAAATGCTATCGTAAAATAAGAGGCTTAATAGCAATTGATCTCTATGCTCATAATAACTTTCCCTGTGCAATGTCTAGAACTCTGAGTATGGTTTGAAAATCACTCAGCTATTAAATCTCAAAAATAATGCACAACTGGAAGTAAATTTTAAATGCCCTGATCTCATACCACTAAAGGATAGTCATTAGTGACCATCAAGAGAAATCATCCTCGTGCCTGTTTGTAATTGCACATTGAAAACAAAGAAAGGCAGACTAGTGGAAGAGACTTTGAAGACATTCTTCTGAATGACATTAGGGAAATGACTGTCTAGTTTTTAAGGCTATGTTCTTGTTTAAAAATAACAATAACAACAGCAACAATAATAAAAAACAATATAATAATGTTTGGTTCAGATTCTCCTTTAGTTATATGTTCACCAGACTACAATGCAGTGTCATGTTCTACTGCCCCAGAGGAAGAGAGCACACAGGATTATGTCTTATCAAATTCAGATAACATCTGTTACTTTTGATCCTCTCAGTCTCAAGATTATATTCTTTTTTATGACTCTGTAGATAATGAGTACTAACTTCCACAAGTTGGCATATCTTACCCATTGCTTTTACCAACAGTGCACTCCAGTCTAAAAATAGACAAGGATAACTTAAAAGTAAGCTTTTCTTATGTCTTCTTAAAAGGTTGTTATTTGTCTATATAACTACCCAGGTATTATAGGTGAGTTAAGTAGGCTAATTTTGGCCGCTTGCATGTTGTTAATTTTGGTGGCAGTCTTGGCTGTTACTTCTTTTTGACCTAACTAGACCAACTAATTTCAATGGCATTTTTCATTAATTACAGTTCATAATGGGCATCAACTTCCCAAACATTCTGTGTCCAGCACAGTCTGACAAGACAAGAAAAAATAACAATCTGGTGTAGTTATAACTTGGGCTGTTCTTGCACATTCCCATTTATCACAGGAGCAATATCTCAGACCTCTTTCATCCCCTTACGAACGTCAAACATGTAATCAACTCAACATTGAGATATTGATTTAGAGGCAGAGCAACTTCATTTCAGGTGAAATCTAAAGATTGAACACAGATATTCTTTCTTGTCTTAAAGGCAATTGTTACATTGAGGAAGAATACAAAATAAAGCTATTAGGAAGAGAGCTAGCTAAAACAATGCCATCATATATTTGTCTCTATATAAAATCCCTTTGATATCAACATTTTCTAGTCCAGAAATTTCCAAGAACTGAATTAGAATTTGGACATCTTGTCAATGTTTTTTTTTTTTTTCATATAATACTTACTGTTTGTAACCTTTGGCATTTTTTTCAGAATATTGTCATATATCTGATAAAATAAATCAACCTTTTCATTTCTGTTTTACTTAACATTCAGATAGTGTATTTCTTTCAAATTTGCATGTAGAATCAAATTAGTAACTTTGGTTCTGGCCATAGAATAGAAAAAAGGTATCCGAAGATAGTGTGAATAACAGATTGACAGTGAATGCAAACAAGCCACAAACATCTACCACGACTGGAGCAATATGATGCCATATTATGAATCGCTCATATTTCTCCCACATCAAATAATAAAATATTGATATTCTCAGCTCCACCATCTTATTTTTAAGTACATTACATATATTATCTCCTTATGACAGTCTAATAATATAAAAATATTTCAAATATCGCATATGGTATTATGTGTCCTATTACAACAGCAGCTCTCTAAGCCTATAAAATTATGATTCATGAAACAGGAAATATGTTTTTCCATTGACTTCAGCACAGTAATGACTATGAAAGGTAAACGATGAACATTATCATTCATAAAAATATTGAATGTAAAACAGAGAAACAATATGATATTTATAATGAATAATGCAAATAACATAGCACAACGCTGAACATAAACCAAACATTACCATCCATACTGCTTCGTTCAGCAATAGGAGGAGAAATAACAAAAATATGAATGAAATAAACAGCAAATATTTAAGCATATATTATTGTAAGTCAATGGCTTACAGAAATAACACAAGTTTCCCAGACAATATGTTAATCATTAATTTTAGCTTTTGCTGAATTTCTTTCATATGTTTGATGCATTCATTGGTGTGCTAAAACTAAAATGAAGTGTTATTCATGGTCATTGACAGACTGAATTTGTGAGGATAAAATAAACAGATCATGAAATAACTAGCAAATTAGGGTACATTATATATTATATGTATTATATTTATATTAAGCATTTAGTATGAACTCAATATCCTGTTAACATAAAATATTAGGAGATAGATGGCATATTAAAAGGATGGTACATCAAGGTGATAAATCTATTTCTGGTTCATAGTACTTTAATTTCAATTTTCAGAAGAAACTTTATAAACTAGAACTTCTCTTAATTTCACAAAAAATTGTGCAGTCTTCTTAAACCTTCACTTTCATAATATATCAAAATAGAAAAATGCTATATATCTTGAAAATAATATAGGACAGAAAACAGTCTCTATAATATTCACTTATTATTGTCTATTCCTTAGTGTTCCAACTGGAAAAATGTTTTTTAACAAACGATGCTTCAATATTTTATTCTTTCATATCAGTAGAGCATCAAAATGACTGTAACAAATTCCCTTACCCTTGTTTAATCCATTCTTAACACAGGGTGATCTTTGAAAAATGCCACTCAGTTTCCTCCCTACCACTGCCCAACTGTCTTCTTATTTTTCATAGATTGAAAGTCAAACTCTTTTACGAGACTACAAACGTCATTTTACGATCCTGCCTTCTGTCACATCATTTGTGTCATGCTACTATGTGCCTGTTCTGGCCACCACTTTGACTTTTTCACCATTTCCAAAATATTTTAAGGTTATTTTACTTGGGAAACTTTGTATTTGTTATTTCTCCTCCTGGAACATCCTTCCTCACTATTTCAACACTTAAGTTTTACAGAAAAAAATATTACCTAAGAGAGGCTTTCTCTGACCATGTGTCTCATGTTTCCCTGAAATTCCTACCCCATTCACTTGGTTACTTGCACCATCACCCTGTTTTCTTTTAATAACAGCATTTAATAGAATCTAATTTCTTTTTCTTTACTTTTTAATGAGTTTTATTTGTCTTCCATTACCCTTAAAAATAAGATAATATGTAGCATAACAGTCAAATATTTCTTTAAAAAATACTTAACTTTCAGAATTATACCTGAATGAATCAAAAATGTATTACACACACACACACACACACACCTAAACAGAGCTAAGAGCTTATGATAATACTTAGATACTTAATGCTTAGATAACTGAATCAGGATATTTGCACACTTTCTCTCTTTGATTTCATAATCAATTTCTAATAGAAGGAAATCACAAAAGTGGAGTGACTCATCAGCTCTCTAGTGCTGAGTAAAGTTTTTTCTACTTGCCTCTATTATACACCCCATCACATATCTATTGCATCCAACTTTTACCTTCCCTATAAGGGCAGGATGATTGATACATAAGAACACTATTTATTTGGTTTGTTATACAATGTTTTGATCAAAATAGTACTATGCTGAACATAAACCAAACTACCATTGTTACTGCTGCACTCAGCAATATGAGGAGATCCTTTTTTGATCAAGATTCTCAATTTCAAGTGCCTGTATTTAGAGCATTAAATTATAGCCCGCTATATTTCAAAATATATATGACCTCATATAAATGCTGAACATTTAATTACTATGTGATGTTACAGTGTTAGAAGCTCTATTCTTTACTGAGATTTAATGAGTAGTTAAGGGTGGATGGTGGTGGGAGTGGCGTGGTGACATATACCTGAGGAAGTTTAGCCCTCTAAATCATGTGAAGTGTTGTAAACCAAAGTACCTGCAATAAAAAAAGTGAGCCCATGCCCAGCTACCTGAATTAGAGGATAGTGCACTCTCTATACTAGTGTCTTCATGGCCCTGTCCAGTCTTCACAGCTCCACATCATTATTAATTCCATCACTGAAAACTTATTTTGCCTAGTCTTAAACAACACGTTAATTAAATTATTCAATGTCCACAATTTTCTTGTCTTACTTTGCTACTCAAGATAATATTTTGATTTGTATTTATATTCTGGATATTTGTAATTTATTCTGTTTTTATTGAAAAATATTGGTCTATGCTAACATCATATCATTTGTGTTTATGCGTTCTATTGGTAACATTTGCTTTGTTCCCAGACTTTAGCTGTTAAAAACTATTGTGTATCTATTTGAACAAAGCCACTATAAGCAATCCTAAATAATACCTTTTGCAGCATTTCTCATGGTTAAAGCATAGAAATTAAATTCTTTATTGAGACAGATATAAATGTAGACACATGACAATTATATATATATGTTTATACATATATATATATTCATACAAATTTAGATTTAAAGTACAGTAAAATCATCCTTCCCAAAATGATTGTACCTTATTATACTCCTGATTCCATGACAGTTTATTAGCATTTCAGTTGGTCTGCATTCTCAACATGTTATTATCATACTTTCTAATTTTAAGCATTACAGTAGCTCCTAATTATTACAACTAATAGTTTCCTTCATAACAAATGATGCTGAGCAACTTTTGAAGTTTGTCATTTCTACATTTTTGACAAATATTCCCTGCTTTTAAAAATATTTTCAAATATGTATATTTGATGTTATTGATTTGTGTAAATAAACTTTGCATATTCTGGAATTACATCACTTGTCAAATATTATCGCAAGCTATGCCTTCAGTTTTTATATCCCGAAAGGTATTTTAGTGATGGAAAATTTTGTTAACTTTGAAAAAAATCTTAATGTGTACCATCTCTAGGAAATGCTGCTAACACAGCATTCTCTTCTCATTTTTTTCTCAAGTGCTAGAGTTATAGCTTTAATCTTTAGGTCTGGGAGACATCACATGTTAATTCTGGATTTAGTATGAAGAGTGTTACAGTTTATTTATTCTCATACATTTAGAAAATTGTTACAGCACAATTTATGGAAAAACCTCTCCTTTCACCATTGAATTGCTCCCATGCCTGCCCGGAATTAATGGATTGGCATTTCACTTTTAAACAAAATCAAGTAGCAGGAACTGGATTAACCCTTGTATCTGTGAAATGGACAAAATACATAAAATTAATGATTTACTGATATTTGACACTAGGTAGCACAGCAATCTCTGAAAGAGAAAAAAAAATGAAGTAAGACTGAAGATAGCTCAGTTTAGTATCAGCAGAATGTTTCCAGAACCATGATGGCACTAAGACTGAAAACACAGAAATGAGTTGAGCAAATAGATGTGTGGTAAACCAGTAAGGCCAAGGAAGCTACAATTTACAGGGGGATGCACTAATGAGATGAGAGTATCTAGAGCTTTAAAGATTTTCAGGCGGCATCCCAAGAGTCCTTAGAGGGATTCTGGTCAGCACATGCTTGTGAAGAAAATACCAAAGGGGGCCTCCCTGGTGGCACAAGGGGTTAAGTATGAGCACTATGAAGTTATAGGCAGCCATTGCAGCACAAGCTCAATCCCTGGCCAGGGAGCTAACCCACATAGTGCAGCAGATCTCTCCTGTCTCGCCCGCTGCTACTGACTTATATTTCAGTCAATTTGCCCCTTCTGCTCCCCACTTTGTCCTGGTGAATCCTCTTACCCACGCCCACTTCTGGCTTAGACCATAGCTCTTGTATACATAAATAAAATAAATCTTAAAGAAAGAAAATACTAAACGTCAGGAATAGAACAATTCAAGTAAAGGAGAAAAGTCCCCAGAGATCACATAAGGGCAGGAATTGTTTTTTGCCCCATTGACCAAAGTAGAAATCTAGTGAATTATAAAACATTAAAATATTGAGTATCCCACTGATAAGAAAAACAAAATTTGGCCTAAAAGGCTACTGCAAACACTTATAAAAATTGTAAAAGCAAAATTAGAAAATATGAAATCATTTTCAAATAAAATGCATTCTAAAATATAATTTAAAAATAATTATAGAAATACAAAAAATATCCAAAATTCAAGAATATAAAATTCAAATAATTGGCATATGATAAAAATCACCAGATATGGAAAGAAACTGGACAATATGGTCCAAAATGAGGAGAAAGATAAATGAAAAAAAAAATCCAGAAGTGACTCAAATGATAGAATGAGATGACAAACACCTTAAAATGATAATGAAAATTATGTAATATTAAGTAGATTCAAAAACAAAGGAGAGATTGGACATATATTTTACTTTAGTCTTGTTTAACACAATACATATTATTTTATTATTTTTATTGAGGTAAATTGATTTACAACACTGATTAAAGGGTATCAGTTTATACCTCTTAAATAACTTACCATCACACACCCCACAAACAAAACACATTATAGACAGTTTCTCCATTTTTTCCCTATCTCCCATCATCAAAGCAAAATAAACAAATTTGACTATATCAAATTAAAAATTTTGCACAGAGAAACTCATTGAAATGAAAATATATCCTACTAAATGGGAGAAATATTTGTGAATCATTCACCAAACAAGCCAGTATCCATGATTTACAAAGAACCCATAAAAAAATCAACAAAAAAGAACAAATAACCCAATTAAAAATGGGCAACTGAGCTAAAATTGGACATTTTAAAGTAGAACCCTGGAACATTTAAAAACATCTCAAATGGAACTTCTCAGAATGTATAGATATACATAGGTATAGATAAAGATATAAATGGATATATATATATAGGTATAAAAATGTAACTGGATAGGGATATATTATATATCATATATATGATATATAATATATATGCTAATAAAATCAGATTAGATACAGTAGCAGAAATTATTGGACTAGAAAAAAAATCATCTGTCCAAAATGAAACAGAGTGAATATAAAAATGAAAAATCATCAGTTGACAGTGAAACAACTTCAGAATTATGACTTTATATATGTGTGTATGTATATAAACACTGAAAACTTTAGTGTATATGTAAATGTGTATATATATATATATTCCTCCAGAGCAAGGTTTAGAAAAGTAAAGTATTTGAAAGACTATTGAATATATATTCCAAATTGATGAAATTCTACATATCTTACATTTTCAATGAACTCTATGCAAGTCAGAGAAATAATCTTATTGCTTGAAACTGGAGATAGAAAACATCTAAAAATCTCTCAGAGAAAAAAGACATCATTTACAGAGGAACGAAAACAATACCAACAGATTGCTCATCAAAAGCAATTCAACTTAGAAGATAGTGAAGCAACAGCTTTTATGGACTAAAAGAAAAATCTGGCAACTCAAAGTTCTATACTCAGAAAAAATATCTTTCTAAAAATGGAGCCAATATAAATATTTCACAAAAAAAACCCTAAAAGATCTGTAATATAATAAATATCAAAGGAAAAAATCTTCAGACAGAAGGATAAGGATTTCAGATTAAAGTCTTTATCAACACGGGGAAAAAAGTAAGTATGTGATAAATACAAAATATTTTCTTTTATTTTAAATCATTTAGAAATAATTCAAAACAAACAGGATAAAATATTGTAAAAATAGAATGTATATGACAACAACGGCTTAGCAGGGGGAAAATGAAAGTATTCTATGTCAAGTCTTTCAAGATCTGAGTCGACATGCTAGAGACTCGGGACAGGTTGTGATTTATTTCCAAACAGAATTAAAAGAGTCAAGAACGAGGGGAGCTGCTCATCTAGTTTCTATATGAAGGCTGATGGGATAGAAACCTAGGGAGTGCCCTTGTTACTGTCTAAGATTGAAGTAGAAAAAAAAGCCAGATTCTCAGTTCAAAGGCGACTGTCAGTCACAAGAACATTTCTTTCTCCAGGGAATGATCAGGTCTTGTTCTAGTCAGGTCTTCAACTAGTTGCAGCCCAACCATGTTAGGAGGTCAACAGCTTTATCCAGTCTATACATTCAGTCTATAAATTTGGGTAATGTTACCATTATCCAAAAAACATGCTCACAGAAACAGAATGATGTTTACTCAAATGTGTGAACACCTTGAAATTTCTTCAGCTTGACATGTAAAATAAATCATCTCAATGATGTGTAGTATTTATAGCCAAAATGCAGTTAAACTTTCTAAAACACAATTCATCATTTAAGAGAGCAAATTGATAATGTAAGAGATTATAGAAAACAGGCAGTATATACACTTAGCATCATTTCTATTTAAATCTCTCAGCAAACCAGAGATAATAGAAAAAATATATATAAGCCTGATAAAGAGAAACCAGACATATATTTAATTGTGAAAAACCACCTGTTTTCCTTGACATCAGGAAAAAGGGCAAAATGCATTCACTTTCACCACTGCCATTGCACACAGCATCAGTAGTTCTAACACTGGTATAGACATATACTCACTAAGATAAGTAAAATTTTATTACTTAATAGCATATTTGTCTATGTGGAAAATCCTGTTGAGTTTACACAAACAACTATTAAGGCTAATAAGTGAACTTATTGCAGGCATGGTGCTATACTAATATACTAATCAAATGTATTTCTATATAACAACAAAAATTGAACATTTAAAACAATGCCATTTACTAATCATCAAAAATATGTTATAGGTAAGGATAAATTGGGCAAGAGATTGTATTAACTATTCACTAAAAAAGAACACAAACCTGGCAAAAGGAATGAATGAAAATGTAGATGAGAATAATTTAGAAAGATCTAAATAAATGGAGAAGTACACTATGTTCACAGATTAGAAATTAATCTTATGTGATCAACCTCAACACATTGAATTAAAACATCCAAACAATAAAAATTCACGTTTTAGCATACAAGAGCTGGAGTACAGACCAGAGGTGGGGGGGCGGGGTGAGAGGATTCATCAGAGACAGAGTGGAGAACAGAACAGGCACACTGACTGAAATACACTGCTGAGGGGAGCAGCGGGCCAGTCAGGAGAGGTCTGCTGCACCATGTGGGTTGCTCCCTCGCTGGCTGGGTATGGAACTTCTGCTGCAGAGGCTGCAGATTTCTTCATAGTTCTGTGCTTAACCCCTTGCACCACCTGGGAGGCCCCCAAACTGACTCATGTTTATGTAAACATGCAAGAGTGTAAATGATATTAGAAAATATATATCTTGAAAAAGAACAAAAAGATAGGACTTTCAAAATCAAAGGTCAACTTTATTTAAAGACTACAGTAATAGTGTAGACAATATTGCTTTTTGAGTTAAGATAGAGAAATACAATAAAACTGAATAAAGTCCAAGTTTAGTTTCTTACTAAATGCTAGAACAATTCCACAAGGGATACTCTCATCAACAAATGGAGGTGAAATAATTGAATAACAGTATGCAAAGTGAGCAAATAACAAAAACAAAAAGAAATTGTACCTTTTATAAAATGCTTCTCAAAATGTATCAAAACCCCAAATTAACAACCTAAACCTATAACATTTCAGAAGTAAGTCTATTGAACTCTGGTTTTTGAAACAAATCCTGAGATTAAAAACAAAAAGTACTATTTAAAATTTGAATTGATTGAGATTTAAAAAAACCTGATAAGCTCACCTTCATCAAAATTTAAAGTATCAGCACTTCATAAAACACCACTCAAAAAATGAAAAACAAAAGACTCATAGACTACAGAGAAAATTTTGCAAATCCTTTACCTGATTAAAGTCTTTTCTATTCAGAATATATAAGGGGCCATTCAACTCATAAATAAGACAGTGTAATTTAAAGTGGGTAAAGATTCAAACACTTTGCAAAAGAGATACTTGGATGACAAACAAACATATGAAAAACTACCCCATATCTCTAGTTTCTCTTAGAGAAATGCAAATTATAAGGATCTACCACTACACAGCAGGTGTGTCTATATCTACAAAGGCTGAACATTTTAAGTTTTGGTCAGGATATGAACAGATTAGAACTCACATGCACTACTGCTGGGAATATAAAATGGCACCACCATTTTGGGAAACAACCTAACAGTTTTGTTAATGTTTTATATACATTTACCTTACAACCTAGTCATTCTACTCTTAGATAGTGAGCTAGAAAAGCATCTATTTATATGAAGTATTGTACGTGAATGTTCCTAGTAGCTTCATTTTTGGTAGTGCTCAAACTGGAAATGACATAAACAGGAATCAAAAGGTTAATGAATAAGACAATTGTGAAATATCCACAGAATAGGAAAGTACTCAGAAATAAAAAAGCAAGGAGATTTTGATACATGCTCCTCCCATGAATGATTTGCAAAATATTGCTGATAAAAAACAAGCACACACATACACATAGAGAATAGCACCTACTACATTCTTTCATTTAGGTAAAATTCTAGAAAATATCACTATAATCATAAAAATATGGTTGTCTGTGGTTGAGGTACATAAAATAGTGTGAGAAAATTATGGAATTTGGGGAGTAATTGGTTATGTCCATTATCTTGTGATGACAATTTTGTAATGATAATTTTATGGGCGGATACACATTTAATCCTCACCAAAATTTGTACTCTAAATATATGCTATTTATTGTATGCTAATTATACCTCATTAAAGCTGCTAAATCAAATCCTAGTGGTATGAATTGGCAGTTAATTGTCCTCACACAGTTCCAGTGTTGTGAGATTCAGTTGATTGAAACAGGAATCAACTAGCTTGATCTGTTTCACAAGCAGATAGAACTGTAATGTGTCTTAGGCATTACACATGTGTGGGTGGCTCTGATACTTATGCTTCTCGCTCATTTATGACTAACAGATGAACCAGCACAGGTTCTTTTCATGATAATGGCAAAAGTGAAAGGGGGTGAAGAGAAACCAGCAAATGCTTGATTTGGAAGTGGAACACAGTTATTCCTGACTTTACTTGTTAAAGCAAGGCACAGCATTATTTCCAAAGTCAAAGACTGGAAATATATTTCACTTATTATGAGGCACAGCATGGCTATAGTTGCAGGATGTTTAGGAATCAGACCAGTAAAGCAATCTAAAAGTAACAAACAGCATTTTGTTCAAAAGCACCAATAAATTCTGAAAACTACTTCAAAGAAACCAATTGAATTGCTCTTTACCTTAATAACTTTCCATTAAATTATGAGTTCTCATCTCCTAAAATGTTGCATATTAACTATAATCATGAGGATTCACTATTAAATTAATGGCTAAATGTACTTCAGGATTGGCTTTGTCAAATAAACAGTAACATAAATAATTCTTATGCATATTATTTTAAAATAACAAAGTACCTACTTCTATGGAAAGAAAATGTATCCCTCCTACACCCACCTCAACTCACTTCACAATCACCTCAATTTAGCCTTAATGTTGAAATGCAAAACTGATGAGACTTTGAGATACACAAATTCCTTCACTATTATATCCTTTCCAGATTGAAAACCCCATGTAGTTCATTGTATTATTTTTAAAATGTTTGGAATTGACACTTGTTCTAAATATTCTTCAAGTTTTCACATTTTCCCCATTACACTGAAAAATACCTAAGAGAATTTTCAGGCAATTCATGTGTAGATAGTTTTTGGAAAATGTTAAGTGGTATTACTCATCCCCATGGATTGGTAATACTGCTGACTAACATAGCTGCCCACACAGTGTTCCAGTTAGTATTGTAGAAGAGGAAGTTAGAACCTTGAATGTCTCTTAGACTCTAAACAGGTAATTCTGAGAGGAGAAAGATACATTTTTTAAAGTGAGTATCTTGCCATGTTGTCTATATAAACCTATTTTTCCAAGATGAGACATATAAAGTTTTGGGAGAATTTCAGGTGAAATAAAATTCATATTTTAATTTGAAAATCAAATATAGCAGCAGTTTTCCTCAGAATTACAGCCAGAATATTCATACTGAAGAATCTCTCAGGACATTTTCTTTCTTTGACATTTATAGTACGTGTTTGCTCACAGCAAGAAAAAAAAAGACAGTGGAAAGAAAAAAAGGTTTAACTATATCATTTGAACAATATACACAATTTTCTCTATTAACTGTCCTTTGAAACTAACTCAAGAATAATTGTGTACACAAAACTAAGTCTATACATCACTATGCCATCAAAACAATATTTTTCTGTCCATTAATGCTGCAGAGAAGTGGAGAGGGAAAACAGAAAGAAAATATGAGAGTTTAAAAAATATGTATTACTTGTTCCATAGGCACGACTTGAAGGAGAGGAAATGTAATATAATAATACCTCTAACCTTGGAGACTGAACTATAGCAGAGGAGACCAGGTTCTGAGCATTCCACACCTACCCTTTTTGATCTTATTATGTGACACAGAAGGAGAGGAAGGCCCTGCTGCTAGAAAAAAAACAGATCATAGATGGAAAGGAAAATGTCAAGGAGAAAATAAGGTTAAAATATAAAATCATAACTACAGGCAACAACATTGGTTTGCATGGAATCCCAGATACAAAATAATCATAGCTGGGAAATACAATAAGAGTGAAATAGGAGGAAAGAAAATAAAAGGGTTATTAAGGTCATTTCTCTAAAGCACAGAGAAGTGGTACTTGCCAGATCCCTGACTTTTTAGTTGAAGGATATTTTAGGAAAAAGTGCATCACATGCATGGATTCATGTTTCTCATAAGAATAAAGTGAGTATTTAGGCTTTTTTTTTTCTTTATTACATCTACTGGACTCGGATATTGCCTTATTTTTCAGAAAATCTTTTGCACATTTATATCCCTGTACAAGGGATATCATATTAATAGTGCTGTATTCCTATACCAGTAAAAAATCAAGAGAATGAAGACTGAATGAAGAAGTTCAGAATTAATTGGACATATGAATACAAATAATCTCCTGGTTCAACACAATGATGATAATACCAACTGGAACTTCTTAAATCCTCCACTTTCTCGGAGGTGTATATTTAAGGAAAAAAAAAAAACTTGTTTGAGGCCACATTGTCCATTTCTATGCTAAATTAATAAGACAAATTAGGGTGGCTAATTATCAAACAGTACACAGACAGGGATTTAATTCAATCTATTTACATTAGTAGGCTTGACATGTATCAAAACATAATTTCTCATTTTGACTATTTAAAATGATACTAATACATCTTTTAAAAATACAATGATACTAATATAATGTTTTAAAATAAGTCAGCCACATGGCCTACATTGGGAAATACAGTTTTCTGTATATTCAGGAAAGGGAGATAGGACGAGAACACACCAGACAAACTGGACTCTAGGTGGTCACTCCAAAACTAATTATAGGACACAGGAAATGTTTAACAATATATTATAGATTGTTAAAAAGGATTACAAAATGTAAAATAATGTTCTAATTCAAATAAGTGTGTGTAAACATGCATAGAAATTAAATAGCTGGTATATACCCTAAGTTGTTAAGCATTTATTTTTAGATATTATTATTAACAGTGATTTTTATTTTCATATATTTTTAAGATTAATCTATTTATAGAAGAACCGGGGTACAGGCCAGATGCATGGGAGGGTGACAGGATTCACTAGAGACAGAGAGAGAAACAGAACAGGCAGACTAATGAAATATACTGCTGAGGGGAGCAGCGGGATGAGCGAGGCAGGAGAGGTCTTCCCTGCCATGTGGGTCCCTCCCTGGCTGGCCAGGATCAAACCCGCACTGCAGAGGCTGTGGACAGCCCCATAGTGCAGCGCTTAACCACCTACGCCACCAGGGAGGCCATATTTTCATATTTCTTATTTATTTTATATAATTAACATGCATGATACTTGCATGTAAAATATCAGATGCATACAGCTATATCTTTAGAAATATATGGATACACAATTTCATGTATCTGATAGTGTATATAGATATTTGAATATATAAATAATATACAGATATAGATAATGAACAATAAACAACTTCTAATCTTTTGGCATAATGATGGACTCCCATGAGAAATATTATCAAGTGGCAAGCACACACCAAGGTTATGACTTACTTTTAATGTCAGAAGTAAAATTTCCTATACTACTCTAGCTGCCCATGTATTTCTTACCATTCTCATGTTTTTCTTGTTTTCCACCTCATACCACACTCCACATGTACTTTTAGTGATATAATTCCACCTGCACCTGTCATTAATACTTATGATGATGTTGCTTTTGTGGGTATTCTAAGTCCTTTCAACTTTACCAACAATCTTGCCTGTTTCAGATTGTTACAGCAATAATATCCATTAAGAAAAAAGTAAGAATCACAGGAAAAGAAAAAAAAATAGCATTAGAAGAAAACCTCAACATAAAACTTTCACATTTTAATAAGTAAAAGAGCAGAACGATAATACAACATTAATAGTCTGAAATTAAAAATATATATATTTATTAGGTTTATACCAATAAGTAAACTAAGCATATTTAAATATGTGGAATAAATAAATCATTAATAACTTAAATTTAATAAAATACACAGAAGTGTACATATATTAAGACTCATGGAATCATAAATGCGATAAATAGGCAATTTTATTAAAAAGTGACAATTATCAAAAATTAACATATCAATGAGGCAACCTGGATAGGATCATAATTTACATGAATAATTTGTAAAAAAGTTTTGATCAATAAACTAAAAGTTTTTTAAGGACAAGGTTTTACAACATTTCTTTCAACTTAAAAAAAAGAAAATCAGTCGATTACAGAAAATATCTGAAAACACAAAAAAACAGTAACAGGGTTTTCACCTCACTCCACAATATAAATATGTTTTTGATTTTAAGTCATGACAAAGAAAATATATAAATATAGATGAGTATTTTTTGAATATAAAACTACTATTACAAAATAAATTTTTGGAATAGTTCAGGTTCATTTTAGGAATAACAGATAAAATAATATGCAAATAAGGCAATTGTGCCCACCAAGTCAATATATAAAAGAAAAATACATATGATTATAATAACCATATCTGATGAATATAAAAATAATGTTTGAGCATTTTTAGGAAATTCAAATATATTTAAGAAGACAACACTAAAATAGTGAATGTGTGCTAACTATGATCTAGAAAAACTTCTTTAGAGAATACAGAGAAAAAATGTTAGAGCTAGTCTTTTTCTTACAACCAGGAAAAAAGGAAAACTGAGGAACCATTAAACACCCCTTTCTTTAAGTCATGATATCCTTTTCCAACAGCTCACAGCCTACTGCAACATGTTCCTTATAATTTCTTCATCTGACCATGTACATAATGAGAGTGGAAGTAATTTCCCCTGCATCCAGTTTCTTTTCCATACCTTGTTGTGGTGATTTATACTTCTTTTGTGCATTGTTCATTTCTCCCCATCATATTTCCAGAACAACTTGTGTTTAATAATAATATTGTGATTTATATATTTTACTATCAGGGACTGATTTGTAAACACTGAGTGAGTTAACACAGAGCAACCCTATTTTTATTATTATCCAAGTTATAGATATGTGACCTGAGAGGGAAAGGTTATGTTGCTTATTGAAATCTTATATCTGATTGATGTGGAGTCAGAATTTAAACTTAGGAGTCTAGCTCCATGGCCATGCTTTCAAATATGTTTTATATTGCTTTTACAGATTTTATATTTTGAGGTTTAAAAAAAAATTCTCCAAAATTCTAGTCTCATCCTCTGACAGCCCCCTGTTTTATACACTTTTTATGACAGTTCTTAATTTACATCTTATATTTGATCTGAATGTGCATGTTTATTATCCAATCTGGACTTTGAATCCTTTAAAATAAATTTAATGAAGTTAATCAGGACCCTGGATAGTCAAGATTAGCAAGGCAGAGTTTATTTATATACATATGTTGAAAATCTTGAGTTCACTTTGATATATCCAATTTTCAATCTAATATTACACATTTTATTCTAGTTACATCTCTTTCCATATTTGTCATGACAAATAATTCCACATCAAAATCTATGATATGTAATACATTAAATGTGATATATTTGAAAAGGGATTACAAGACAATTATAACCTTAAATATATCAACAAATGTAAAGGAATATGTAAAGGAAAATGTAAAGTGAGCTAAATTCCCATCTCAATGAGGAAAAAAAAAACATAAAATAAGTCCAAGGTAAGCACCAGGAGAGAAATAATAAATATATAATCAACACTTTAAGAAGCTAGAGATGGAACAGATAATAAAATAAATTAGTAAATAAAAAAGCTATTCTTTGAAGAAAAACAAAACCTAGGTAACATAATTTGCTTAAAAAGACTGAACATAAATATTTAAAATCAGAAACAGCAAAGGAATAGTTGGGTATTTTCTAAAATTCCATAAAAATAAACTTTAAGCCCATAAAACATATATGATTTTCTAAGAAACATTTGTCAACACAGACCAGGAAATGTAGAAAGCTGAAACACATCAATTTTCATGGAAGTATGTACTTGTACCAAAGAACTACCCACAAAAAAAGTCAAGCTTCAGATAGTTTTATATGTAAATTTTTTCCCTTCAAAGTCTAAATAATTTCAATGCCAGGTTTTTTGATAATGTTAAATCTAATTATGGCAAGCAGAATTCTAAGAGGTTCCCAATAATTCTTGTTACTTTCTGGTATAAATGTCCTATAAAATCCCTTCCCATTGTGTGTGAATAGAATCTATGAAAATAAGGTTGATTATATCAACTCCCTTGATTTTGTTGTTCTAAGGTAGAAATCAGATAATTCCATTTACCCTGACCTAATTGAGAGAATATTTTGTAGAGAGCATTTTCTCTGGTGACTACTCCCTGGAGAGGAGAGAAAAATGTTTGGATAATAAGAGGTAGAGGCCATGTTCTGATTCTTCCAGAGGGATCATGTGAGGAGGAACTGTGGGTAGCCCTGAGAAGCTGAGAGGGACCCCTGACTAACAGTTAGAAGCAAGTGGGGGACATGATCATACAGCTTCAAAAAAATGAATTCTGTCAAAAGATAAGGGGAACTCGGAAGCAGATCTTTCCCTAATCGAGCCTCCAGATACTTATGGCTGACACTGAGTTCACCTTTTGAAATGTTGAGCTGAGAACCCATCTAAAAAGTACACACAAGCATTTAAGCATCAGCACTATGAAGCTCTCTGCAGCTAGTGCAGCATGAGTTCGACCCCTGGCCAGGGAGGTGACCCACATGGCGCAGCAGACCTCTCCTGACTCGCCTGCTGCTCCCCTCAGCAGTGTACTTCAGTCAGTCTGCCTGTTCTGTTCCCCACTCTGTCTCTGGTGAATCCTCTCACCCCACCACCCCCCACACCTCTGTCCTGTACCCCAGCTCTTATGTGTATAAACAAATAAATCCTTAAAAAATTAATAAAAAGTACTCAGAAACTTGTCTTCAGAAACTCAGATGATAAATTTCTGTTGCGCTGATATGCTAAATTTGTGGTGATTCAGTAAATAGTAGTAGCAACAAAATAACATCAAAAACATCAAACATAATATTAAAATGGGATAAAATGATATTCTGTGTCTCCAAGTGTGAATCGCTAAGAAGATGCATCAGGGAACATCACCTAAACAGTATCCTTATGAAGGAAATGTAACTTGCATCTATGTATAAGGAACTAACCAGTGAAGTTCAAGTTGAAAGACACGACCCATCACAACTGGAAACCACAAGAAAGAGGTTAGGCAGTTTCCAGAGAGCTGAGATAGATTCAAAATGAAAATATAACACACGATCCACTATGAAGTCAAGATAAAGGCTACCAATGTCTCCATCAAGTACCAGGCGTTGCCTTCCCATGCATTTTTCACCCAAATAGATCTTTCAGGTATCTCTTCATGTCTCCCCTCCACATGTCTCTCTCCTTGCTCTACCTCCCTTTATTTATTACTTCCCAGCTAGCTCCCTTTCAGGAAGTCTGGTTCATGGCCTGCTGGCAGTCCACGAAGGTGGTTTTTTGTAAGTGGCTAGGGGAAAATGACTCCCATTCCCATTCAATGCTTCTCCTTTTTTCATGAAGATGCATGTGAAACAGCAAAATGGTTAAAGATGAACAACTAGGTGTATATGCAGATGTTTACTGCTACACTCTTGCAATTACAATAATATTTTCTGTGCTTTTGAATGTAACAGATTAATGAATAAACAAAAATACTGCTGAAAATTATGGGTACATGCATTCCATATAAAGACATTTCCATTATAAATCTAGTTTAATGTAGTTTTTTTTCTAAATAAGAAATGGGGTGTTATATATCTGGGGGCCTCCTTAAGATTATCAATTAGGTAATTTTATTTTATGCATGTACTAAGCAACAAATGAATTTTCTAATCATAGAATGACATTGTATTCTAAAAGTAAATTATCTTTGTCCATGGAGATCAATCTGGTGCATAAATTTGCTATTGTGTTTTTCATTTGCAGCTTATTTACAAATGGGGTTGACTTCTAATTTTCTTCTCAGATCTTTATTCATTTTTTAAAATCAAAATATGAGAATAGAAGTCATTAAATGCTTTCCAGAATTTCTATTCTATTTTGTTCTTGCACCCACCATAGATCATAGCACATGAAGAACAATGACAGTTTTCTATTTTTCTTTGTTAGCCCCAGGTTAACATATTGTTCATATTGTTTTTAACAAAATTATATTGGGAAATAAAAAAAAATGAGGACACAGGTACAAAAGATGAGGAATGGAGATCTGAAAGCATGTTTTAGGGCAAGTTTAAGAGCAAACGTTAATTATCATACTGACAAAGTACATTCCTTTTCAGGAATAAAATCTGGCAACATTTTGATCCCCCTGGTGATTGCATTGATACAATATGGAGGAATTAAGAATGATTGCAGAGATAAATTTTTAAAATTCTGTTTCAGACTGAAAACAAATGGTGTATATACTTTCACCAATTTTAGATTCTTTCACTTTACATCTGTTCTAAAGGACTGATTTATATTTTACTTAATAATTCATGTAAAAATTACAATTATATGTGATTATGCCAACATCCTTGTGAGTAAACAAGACTGAAGTCATTAGCTCCAGTTTGCAGATTAGACAATTGAAACGGAAATTTATTTGGCATATGTAGTGCACACAATGAAAAATGAAATTCAAATCCTGCGTCCTAGATTTTTGGAATTGTTATATTATTCTCTCTTCTATGATGTTATGGTTTGAATTGTATCACTCTGACCTCCAAGAAAAATTACACCTTGAAGTCCTAAACCCATTTCCTCAGATTCTGACTTTATTTGGAAACAGGGTGATTGAGTTGTAATTGATTAAGATGAGTTCATAATGGAGTTGGGGAAATATATTATAAAATTGTAGTCTTTATAAAAGAGGAAATTTGGGCACAGATAGACTCACAGAGAAAACTGCATGAAAAGATGATGATAAGAGATTGTAGCAATGCTTATGCAAGACATTCCAAATATTTCCAACAAACCTTCAGAAATTAGAGAATAATTAGGTAAAGATTCGCTCACAGTCCTTAGAAGGAACCAATTCTGGTTAACACCATAATCTTGAACTTCTGGACTGCAGAACTAGAAGACAATTTTTTTAAAGACAATTCTTTTTTGTTGCTTATGCATGCCACTTGTGGTGCTTTGTCACAACAGCCTTACTGTACTTTCAAGTAGGAAATTCTAATTATGACAAATAAATGCATTGTGTATTTATTCCATCTCTTTTGCTGAACTTTAATATATGTTTATGATTATTTTGATCTAACACCATATGCAGGAATGATATAAATATGGAAAAGCTATTTAATTATTTAACTCTGGTCCAGATAGTAATAATAATACCCATTTCGTTTTATAGGTTAAGAATACAGTTCAACTTTATTAACTAACTGCACTTTATGAAACAGACCAACTGAATTTCAGAGTTCCATGCTTCTTTGCTCCTGCTATTTTCTGATGTTGAATCAATATATATCATATATATTATACATAATATATATGAATATTAATCTCTCGCCAATTATATATTATGTAAATATTTCCCATTCAGTTGGATATCTAATCATTTTGCATTCTTTTGTGCTTTAATAACTTTTTAACTGGAGATGAACTTCATTTTTAAGTTCTTTGCCATAAGAGGTGAGTCACAAAAAAATCTTCATTGTTGATATCATGTAATATAGGGCCAATATTTTATTGTTGCATGTTTAATATCTAACACATTTGGAATTTATTTTTGTGTATGGTTTTAGTAAGCACTCCTAATTCATTCTTTTATGATCTATGACTCATATATTAAATAACTATCTTCTTCCTCTTTATGATTATGTATGTTTTTTAATAGATTAGGTTCTTGTTAATGCATGGATTTATTTTTTTATCCAAATATAGTACTTTTTGTGCCAATACTATACTACCTTTAATACTTTTTCTTTATAGTAAAGTTGAAGTCAATTAATGAGATTCCTCTGTATCTCTCCCTTTGTTCTTAAGGTTGTTCCTTTTGGGATTCAAAGCCTATTGTGATTCCATATAAAATTCAATATTTTTATTTAGTTTCTCTTAAAAAATTGCTATGATTTTGAAGAGGATTCTGTTAAATTTGTATATCACTTTAGACAAAATAGTCAGTTTGATTATATTGATTCTCCCCATCCATGAGCAAGGAATACCCTTTCAAATTCTTGTATCAATATCTAAGTCCTTTAATAACATCTTGGAGTTCTCATTGTATAGAACTTTTACCTAATTTGTTAGATTGATTCCAATGTATTTAGTTCTCTTTGAAGCAATTATAAATGGAATAATTTTCTTGATTTCTTTTGCTTCTTATATGTTTGAAGCTTCGGATTTATCTATGCTATTTGATAGCCTGCCACTTTGCTCCATTCATTTATTTTTTTCTAATAACTTTTTGATGGAGTCCATAAGATATTCTATATATTTCATCTACAAATAGTGATATTTAATTTATTTTCCTACTTGGATCCCCCTTACTTTCTGTGCTCTTATGACCTTCTAAATCTAAGTTATATATAAATGGAGATAATGGCCATTCTTGTCATGGGTTGGATCTTAAGGGGGAAGCTTTTGTAAGGGGAAAGCTTTTTTTTTTTTTTAACTTTTTTTTTTTATAATTTTTTTTTTTAATAGAGGCATGTTTATTTATTTATTTGTTTGTTTGTTTGTTTTGTTTATACATGCACTGGGTAGAGTCAGAAGCGCAGCAGGGTGAGAGAATTCACCAGAGCCAGAGCGGGGAGCAGAGCAGGCAGAAGGACCGAAGTACACTGCTGAGGGGAGCAGCTGGCGGCAGGAGAGGTCTGCGCGCCATGTGGGACCCTCCTCTGGTGGCCGGAGAGCAGCCAGGGATCGAACTGGCACAGCAGAGGTCGCCTGCAGCTGGGCAGCTTCGCAACCCAGAGCTCAACCGCTGAGCCAGCGGGGAGGCCCAGGGGGAAGCTTTCTTAAGGGGGAAGCGTTCTGTTTTTTGAGTGATTGTTGTTTTGTGATACATGGCCATATATTTTGACTGTTGTTTTGTGATATATGGCCATATTATATTGAAGTTTATTCCTTCTATTTCCATCTTGTTTAGGTTTCTATAATGAAAGGACATTGAATTTTATTAAATGCTTCTCTGCATCCTTTGATATTAATATTTTGAATCTATTTCTCTGCAACTACTGATATTGATATTTTTAACTTTTGTCAATATGGTGTATTACTTTTACTGATTTGAGTTTATGAAACCATCTTTGTATCCCTGGGATGAATCCCACTTGATCATGCTGTATAATCCTTATGATACACTGTTGAGTTTAACTAACTATAATTGTGTTGAATTTTTTGCATTTATTTTCATCAAGAATATTGGTCTACATTTTTTTCTTCTATTTTATTTTGTTTAGTTTCAGAATAATGGTAATATTGGGATCATAAAATGTATTAGGAAGAATTCCTTTTTTAAAAACAATTAGAGCCAATGTAAGTATTAAAACAAGCTTGATAAAATTTTAAAGCCATTTGGTCCTAGATTTTGTTGTTTTCAGATAAGTTTTCTTACAGTTTCAGTTTCCTTGTTTGTGATGGTTTGTTAAGTTCATCAAATTATTCATGGGTTAATCTTGGTACATTATTTTGATCTAGAAATATACTCATTTCTTCAAGGTTATCAAATTTATTGTATAGTTATACATAGAAATATCTTATAATCCTTTGCTTTTGTGTGCTATTTAGTGTTTCCTTCTCTTTCATTTGTGATCCTGTTTATTCCTGCTTTCTTCTTCTTTTTTTTTTTTTTTTTGCCATCTACTTAGCTATGGGTTTATCTATTTTGTTTATCTTCTCAAAGAACCAGCTCCTGGTTTCATTGATTTTTTTTTTTTTTGGTATATTCCTTTGGATCTCTATTTCACTTATTGCCACTCTATTTTTATTATTTCCTTCCTTCTACTAACATTTGGTCTTATTCAATTCACTTTGTTAAGTTACGTTAGGTGTGATATTGGGTTGTTTATTTAGGATTTTTCTTGCTTTTTAATATGCATGTCTATTGGATTTATCTTCACCTTAACACTGCTTTTGCTGCATCTCATATCTGGTAATTTGTATCATCATTTTTGTTCCTCTCAAGGTATTCTTTTTTTAAATTCCTACTTTGATTTCCTGTTTTATACAATCGCTATCAAACTGCATGTTGCTCATTCACCATGTATTCATAGCTTTTCCTCTTTTTATCTTAAGGTTGATTTGTACTTTTATGGCATGGTAGTTAGAGATGGTAATATGTTTAATTTCAATCTTTGGGGTTTTAGTGGATATTGACTTGTGTCCTAAGATATGGTCTATACTTAAAGATGTGAACTTGAAGAAAAATATGCATATAGTAGTTCTTGGGTGAAGTGTTCTATTGTTGTTTGTTAGACTTACTTGGTCTAGATCTTCATTTTAAGTTGTTTCTTTATTTATACTATATCTTATTGATATATCCAGTGTTGTAAGTAGGACATTAAGGTCCCCTACTATTGTCTTGTTGTTATCAATACTTTCTTAGGTTCTGTTGTTGTTTATCTATTTTGGTGCTCCCTCATTTGTTGATATATTTATGAGTTACTTCTTGTTGTATTAGACCTTTAATCATAATATAGTCTTTCTCTATTTTATTTTGCCTATTTAAGAGAAAGTCTATTTTATCAGCTATATGTATACCTCTTTCTGATTACTTTTGTTTTCATTTGCATCTAAAAATGTTTGCAACCTTTCCTCCTAAGTCCATGCTTGAATATTTTGGTGAGTTTTGTGTAAACAGCAGGAGATTGGTTTTTGTCTGGAAATCCATTCAGCTACTCTGCATCATTTCATTGGTGAAATCAAGACATATGAATTTAAGGTGATTATTGAGATATAAGGTTATATTTTTGCTTTTGTTTTGGTATTTTTTTATTTTTCTGATTTTTGTGGGTTTCTTATTATGTTTTGTTTAAGTTCCATTTTGTTGTCTTATGCATTCCCTCTATTAACTTTTTATTTGAGGGTTGTACTGTAGTATGTATGTTTGACACATTGGACAGTCTCTGCTGGTTCTAATGAACTACATTGTTACTTTTCTCCTTCTACACCATGTTAAGAAATTTAGGTGTATTTTGCCTCAATGTTCATTGTTCTGTTGCTTTATAATTATCTCCTTAGGATTTATTTTAGCTGAAGTTTGTTTTGATAAATTCATTTAGGATCTGCTTTTCAGTAGATTACTTACTGTTTCCTCTATCTTGATTATTTATCTTGCTGGGTAGAGGATTCTGGGCTGGGAGTCTTTTTATTTTAGTATTTTTATAAAGATGTATTTATTTATGTGTACAAGAGCTGTGGTGTTTGGCAAGAGGCGCAGGGGGTGAGAGGATTCACCAGAGACAGAGTGGGGAGCAGAACAGGCATATCTACTGAAATACACTGCAGAGAGAAGCAGTGGGCTTGAAAGGAGAGGTCTGCTGCACCATGTGAGTCAAGTCCCTGGTTGGGGATCGAACTCACGCTGTAGTAGCTGTGGATTGCTTCATAGTGCTGAAACTTAACCCCTTGAGCCACCAAGGAGGCCCCTATTTAAGTATATTTAATATCTCATTTCAATCAATCTAATGTTTCTGTTGAAAATCAATTGACAATCTTATTGGTGATTTTTTATAGGTTATTTTTTTTTCCTACTGATATTTTCAGTAGTCTCTCCTTATCATTGATACTAAACAGCTTTATCATTCTGTATAATTGTATATGTCTCTCCGGTATTATTTTGTTGGAAATCTTGGATGGCAAATTGGATTATTTGCCAGAGTGAAACAGTTTTCAGTGATTATTTCTATAAACAGTTTTTCTCTGTCTTCTTTTTTTTCTTCTAGGACACCCATGATTCAGATATTACCTCTCAGTTGTCCCAAACAATTCTTACACTGCTTTAATTTTTAATTTTTTCTCTGCCTTGTTCTTTTCTTATCTTCTCCAATAGTGTGTTATCAAATTCACTAGTTCTCTCCATTGTTTTGTTTCTATGTTATTAAGGTCCTGAATTGCACTTTAAAAAATCAACTACAGTGTTTCTTAACTCCATTGTTTCTGATATAGTTGTCTTATATTTTCATGATCTTTATTCTGTTGTTTTTTCTTCTCCATTTGTGTTAAATTCCATCAGCATTGCCAGGACTACCACCCTGTATTCCTGTTCCATCATGCTCTTCAACACCACTGAGTTGGGGTTCCTAAGAGGGTTTTGTTATTTTTTCTGTTCTGGCATTTCACTGTTTCCTTTAGAATCCTCATTTTTGATTTGTGTTTTAGTAAGGATAAATTTTCAGCTGTTGTGTTTGTTGTCGTAGTAGATATCAGGGGGCTGGTACCACAGAGGCATAGGACGTTTAAAAGGACTGGACAATAGGCATCAAAGGATCATCTCCATTGGACTCAGGCATTTGAAATTCCTGATGTAAGCATTTTATTTTTGGTGGGGGGTGGTATGCAAGTGTTTTACATAGCTCAGCCTGAAATATGCGGTGGCAAGTATTTTGGAAATCTCATCCTGGGATGGAGGTTTGAAGGTGTTTCAGATATCTCAGCCTGAACTTCAATTGTAATCTCTTATATAAAGAAGTCCAGGTATTCAGATGCAATCCGTGCTACAGCTGTTCTTTGTTATGAGTCTCAAATTCAAGCCAGTAGTCCTTGATCTTTGTCCTCACTTCTGTACCTTTCCTGCAATGCACTCTCCATCCTGAGTGCCTGTACTTTCATCCACTTAACCAATGCAGCACCAGGCTTTAGGAGACCTGATGTTGTTGTCTAAGTCAATAGCTGTAAGGGGCTCTGTACTACAGCCACTCTCCCCATTATTACTTTAAACAACATTTATTTAGAGTCCTTCTTACCTCTTTTAGTTCTGCTCTTTTCAGGTTGCTGCTCCTATTATACATGCTGATTATTAATTTTCCCTTCAGGTTTTTTTTGTTATTGTTGTTGGCTTGTTTTGTATCAATTTTATTGTGCATGTCTTGTCTGGAGGAGGCAAACCTGTTATCTTCATTCAGCAACCATCTTGTGAAATTCCCTTGCTATTTGCTAGATTTAGTACATTTTTCTCTTACATTTTCAAATCACTAGTTCTTTCATTTTGTTGTATCAAGCAACATTACCTCCTCAAGGAAGCTTTCATTGACCAGTCTTTCTAAAGTAGTCCAGGCCATTTCACACTATCAAATTATGTTGCATTTTCTTCTTAACAGTTAACAATATTAGAGCTTGCATTTCATCATATTCTTAATACATGCCAGATGTACTTTTGTATATACATGTCTTACCACACAAGAATCTAAATTTTATATATTCACAATAGCAGGGAAAATGTTTGCCCATATTTTATATATTGGCTTACATAGTCAATAACAATATTTCTTTAGCATTAGTCCAGAAGTAACAAGATCAAGGGTTTCAAGAATCACAGAAAAGTGCCGCCCTGGTTGCTCGAGGGATTAAGTCTCAGCACTCTGAAGCTACTGGCAGCCACTGCAGCACAAGTTTGATCCCCAGGCAAGGAGCTAACCCACATGGTGCTACAGAACACTCCTGTCTCATCCACTGCTCCCCTCAGCAGTGTATTTCAGTCAGTCTGCCTGTTCTGCTCCCCACTCTGTCTCTGGTGAATCCTCTCACTCCCCAAACCTCTGTCCTACACTTCAGATCTTGTATGCATAAATGAATAAATCTTTAAAAAAAAATAAAAGAAGCACAGACAAAGCTGGTCAGTCCTAACACAAAGGTACCTAAATGATGACACTCATAATTCATTTAGAGGTATCATACAACAAAAGAATGGGGCTTGTGAAGCTCTTAGTACACACTGTACATCAAATAAACTAGACTTACATTATTTTTCAAAATACAAAATGGCAGACCTTACGTATAGGCAGAGAGGGAAAATAAAAGTGTCTGTAACATAGGGGAGTAACAAGGATTCAGAGCATTAAACATTTGTTTTTTGTTTTTGTTTTTTTAAGTGAGGTAGGGAAACAACACAACTTAACCTTAGTGATCAATGTTCATTAAAGCAAGGTCTAAGAAATTCATCAGCGAGTATGGTTTTAATAGGATATATGAAATATTTACAATATAATATATCAAGAATCAGACCATTTGCTATTGATATACAGGATCATATAGACTAATCCTATTTTATTTTTATTTTTTAAGATTTATTTATTTTTATACAAGAACTGGGGTATAGGTCAGAGGCACAGCAGGGTGGGAGGATTCACCAGATTCAGACTGGGGAACAGAACAGGAAGACGGACCAAAGGCACTGCTGAGGGGAGCAGCAGGAGAGGTCTGCGGTGCCATGTGGGACTCTCCCTGGCTAACCGGGAATCGAACCGTGCTGCAGAGGCTGCGGACAGCTTCACATCATTGTGCTCAACCCACTGTGCCATCAGGGAGGCCTCCGATAATCCTAGTTTTAATGATTCCAGGTAGATTTTGGTTTTCCAGTATAAAACCCTTGTGGAAAGATGAGTTATCTGTTTTCCTTGAGAGAAAAGAAAATAGCCTAGAAACTAGAAATCAAAGATCATTTTAAATTTAATTTATGTTATCACTGATATAGTGGAAAGATTTTGGAACAGGATTCAAATTAGGATTTTTCTTTTTCACTTAGAAAATGCCTACTTCCCAAATAGTGGCTTTTATTTAGAAATATCCCATCCTATTATTTGTAGATTTTTTATTAATGGATTTATTAGGACATAGATGAAAACCTTTTGCAAGAAAAATGTTTTTTCCTATTTACTTCATTTTGAATTATTTACATCCGTTTTGTTGAACACTACCCTTTGATCTACATTGCATTACACTAATGATTTTGCTGCAAACAACATGAATATGTTTTGCATATTCCCTCAGCAAATGTAAATGCTAATAGTACATCTATATGAAAAATGTCAATATAATAAGCTTAGATTAAGTACAGTGTTAACTGTGGTATGGAACACCCATATTTAATTAATGAGTAGCATCATTTATCTTTAATGATTTGAGTATTCAATAGAAAGGGAGCATTTACTATATATCTATAGACTGTGGTTACAAAAATAATCCCAATAACTAGTCACTGTAATTATATAGGAAGAGAGAAAGAATCCAAACTTAGTTTCTTAATTAGAATGCCACTAAGTTTTGTAGTCTATAGTCTATATGCAAATATCATCATAGAGTATAAACTCATTTATGCAACAAATGTCCTATTATGTGTCCTGCTTTCTTTCATTTTATTTTACATTTACCTCTCTATAAAGTATTCTTCCTTCAAATTCAAACATATCTCTGAAAACTTTCATTATTTCTTTTCATATCTTCCAATGTTCTTTCAGTAGACATGATTCTAGGATGAACAGTGAGTGGCACCTTTGTATAATTCCATGTTCTAGAATGTGGCCAGAGACTGACAATTTCTTCTATTAAAATATGATGATTATGGGCTTCCCTGGTGGCACAGCAGTTGAGCGCTGGGTTGCGAAGCTGCCTTCAGCCTCTGCAGCGCCGGTTCGATCCCCAGCTGGCCAGCAAGGGTCCTGCATGGCTCGCAGGCCTCTCCTGCCTGCCCCCGCTGCTCCCCTTAGCAGTGTACTTCAGTCCTTCTGCCTGTTCTGCTCCCTGCTCTGGCTCTGGTGAATTCTCTCACCCTCCTGTGCTTCTGACTATACCCAGTGCTTGTATAAATAAATAAATAAATCTTAAAAAAAATGATTACAAAGGTAATGGAATACCATTGTCTCGATTTGACTATATTATACTACAATAGATATTTGGTTGCCATTCTCATGTTTAGCAATCTGGAACAAGAAGTTCTCCAGGGGGCTTTGAAGAAGAAAACTGACAAGTCGTGAAAGTCTGTTTATGAGGGGGTCACTGAAGCAAGGAATGGGAGCAACATAGGATCAGCACCATAGCTTAGAGTGAATAAGAAAGCAGGGACCTTCTTCCTACAACTTCAAGGAGATGAATTCTCTCAACAAACAACTTTGTTTAGGAGAGGACCCTGAGCTATCAAAAGAAATGCAAGCTAGTCAAGACTAACATTGAAGTTTTCTGACTCCCTGAACAGAGGCCCCAGCTAAACAATGCCTGGACTCCTGACCCATGGAAACTGTGAGACATAAATGAGTTATTTTTAAACCATCAAGTTGTAGTGCTTTTCACAACAATAGAAAACTAATGCATGCTAACTCATCCACAAAATGCCTCTGACCTTCTCACTCATTGTTTCTTCTACATACAATGATTCTATATCCTACCCCTTATTTCTACCCTGCTGAACCTTACTTATCCTTTAGCCACACATCATATGTACTTTTCAGAAAACTTCTGTGACTTCCTCTGCAGAATAAATTGTGCTCTATCCCTACCTTTTCCCTTGGTAATTGTATATACTTTCTTACTTTTTATTTTAATGGGTTTTCATATGAGGCCCTTAAATGCAAGAGTCATGACTCATTCTTATTACATTCTCTAAATTAATACACATTATTTATTATGCTCCCATAACCTATAGGAGTTTTTCTTAAATTCCAAGTTTCAAGTTTCAGCTGCAATAGAAACACAAATACTGAACCCCATTCTAGGCGTACTTATGCTCAGATTTGGGTGGCTAGAGATGCTCTTGCTCCAACTAATATATCTAGTCTTATATTTCAATCATTAGTCACATAAACCAGGAATTACAGAAGACTGGAATTATCTATCATTTTCCAAACTGTCATATTTTCTCATTTCTTGGTGTTTTCCCCCTTTGTCCTTCATCATTTTGTAATATCTATTGCTCTGTATTTGTCTGGTTAAGTCACCCATTGTTCAAAGTTCAACTCAATGTCAATTTCTCTAAAAAGCTTTCATGTCTAGATCTAAGACTACTGCTCCATGAGACATAGCATTAATTGCTTATTTAAATGTACACTTTCATAGGATCTATAAAAATATGATTTGTGTTTAATTTGTGTCACCAATTGATAGTATAGAACTTGAAATGCAGGTGGATATCATATTCTGAATAAATAAAGAGATGCGAAAGCCATAAGCATAGAAATAACACAGAGCTATGAACTTAACACTTCAAGAATCCTAATTAGGAGCATCAGAGAATTCTAGAGAGAAGGATGTTTTAAGGGAAAGGGATATGTGAGGGAGTCTTACCCCCTCCTCCAGAAGATTTGATATGGGCCACATCCACACTCCCATCTAAGAATTACTGCTTAGTTTGAAATTTTCTAGGTATTTTGGAGTGTAAAACAAATGAGAAAACAACTACTATGAATTAACAAAGCTAATTTTCATGTATGGCTTGTGAAATTCCATCACATTACTTTGGTTATGATCCTAGATCACAGCCACTGGCAAATTTCTTCATCAGAAGAGAATTATTAGGAAATTAATGAATTAGAGCACTGTTCATGTTCTTAATGCCCAGAAGTACATTAAAAAGTACTTATATTTCAACCTGTTTTACACTTTATGTGGGGAGAATGTTAAAACAACTGTATTACAAGACTAAATAGATAAAATGAAATTATTAAATCTGAAATAAAATCAAAATAATTTTAATTATGTTTTTGTGTTATAAATATTAAGTCTTCTCTACATTTTAACTATTAAATTTCTACAGATACCCACAATTCTTACCCAGTATAAATTATTTGGTATGTATCATAGGATTCACTTTCAATTTAGTGCACATTTTCTCAATTTTTATATTTAAGGTTATGAAATTTATTACAGATAATTGTGTGTAACTTGATCAATAATTTCATTGATCCTTTCAGTGCTATTTTATATATTACAATTCACTATGATTTCATGTTATCACATTACCGTTAGAATATTTAAAGAAAACAATGTGTCTCTAGAGCTTCCCTGGTGGGGTTAAGTCTCAGCACTATGAAGCTATGTGCAGCCACTGCAGGACAAGTCCGATCCCTGACCAGGGAGCTGACCTACATGGCCCAGCAGACCTCTCCTGTCTTTCTGGCTGCTCTGCTCAGCAGTGTTTTTCAGTAGATCTGCCTGTTCTCCCCACTCTGTCTCTGGTGAATCCTCTCATTCCCTGTACCCCAGTTCATATATGCATAAATAAATAAATCTTTAAACAAACTGTCTCTAAAAATATCCTTAATATATGGGATATTTAAATGTCTAACTGTGAGATTTACACCACAGAAAACTATCATTATTAGATACTAATTAAGGACCTTTATTGATCTTTCAGAGAACAATTATGGATGATCATGACTGGATATAAAATGAACTACCTTTTTATTCTACAACACTTATGTTGGTCAGTATAAAGTATTCTGTAGCCCTATATTCAATAGAACTAGGCCTCATAACAGTCATTTCATTTGGCAAATTATAATATGGTACCCTATTAATGATGGCTAGATTTCAACCAAATGACTATGTAGATGTAAGAGTTAATATCCTATTAAGAAACCCATGATTCATCTAGTCCCCCAGGCTTATTTCTAATCATAGCTTATAATATTACATGTAATATTGGAATGTGCATATAAAAAATTTAACAAATTGGAACTTGAATGGTTGAAATATATACTAGATAAGAGTTCTCTTCCAGATCACAATTTATTTTACTTTCACATGCCTATGAATTCCATTTATTGCATTCAGTTTAAAATACATACAACACATATTTTATGCTGACAAATCTGCCAATGAACAATTATGTTTGCAAGTAATTTATATTATTTTAGAATAAACACACATTGACCTATATAAAAAGTATATTATAAAAAGTTTAAAGGATCACTGTATATTTACATTATCTCTAAGTGCTGACATTATCCAAGTATGATAACCAAGAAGATAGGGAATTAAAAAGAAAGTTGTCAAGGATTTCCATCCTAGAATTAGACACAAATGTTGCTATATTGCTATTAACATTTGAATAGCCTGAATTAATATTTATAAAGAATCCCAAACAATAATTTTAAAATAAAAGCATATTAAACATTGTCCACATGTCTAAAATATTTTTATTAATATAGCCAGACTTGAAATAAAATTTGAGAAACAAAATATTTTCTGTTCATTATTATCCAATCTTGCTCAATGTAAAACTTATTAGGCAATATGCAAAGAGCAATTGGTATAGGGCCTCCCCGGTGGTGCAGCGGTTGAGCGCTAGGTTGCTAAGATGCCGGCAGCCTCTGCAGCGCCGGTTTGATGCCGGGCTGCTCCCCGGGGAGGAGGGTCCCACATGGCGCGCAGACCTCTCCTGCCGCCCGTTGCTCCCCTCAGCAGTGTACTTCGGTCCTTCTGCCTGTTCTGCTCCCTGCTCTGGCTCTGGTGAATTCTCTGACCCTCCTGCGCTTCTGACTGTACCCAGTGCTTGTATGAATAAATAAAATAAATCTTTAAAAAATAAATAAATAAATCTTAAAAAAAAAAGAGCAATTGGTATAAACTTTGATTTTTATGTAGAGAGAATAGATTACTGCACTATGACTAAGATAATGGTAGTATAAAATCATGTATTTTAATAAAGAATTTGCTAAAATTTCTTCCTCTAACACCTGGAAATAAATGTCATTATAAAAATGCCTAATATGTTTAAATCATTCTATTGTCTTGCTATTTAGATTACAGGAAAACATTATTTTATCAATAGAAAGCATATATAATAATTTATGTAAAACTGTTTAATCATGGTTAATTAATTTGTTTAATCATTGTTAAATCATAGTAGTTATAAAAATCATTTTATCTTAATTGTTCCAGATTCTATGCTATCTTCTAGTGTACAATACAACTGTTGAGATATCTAGGTGGTTCATAATACCAAATTTAAGTCTTTATGCATAAAATGTAGGATAGAAATTAGGAAAAAAACAGAAATGAGAAATCAAGAAATTGTTAAAAATTTGAAAATATCTTTTGAAAATGTAATATCAAGCAATGTAGTTAAATATATTCAACATAATAATTAATAAATAAGAATAGTAGGTACAATAGTATGTAGAAGGTCCATAATTAGAAACCAAGGTAACCAATGTGTTAAATATTGTGGGTAAATTTTGATTTTTGTAGCTTGCCCATGACAAAACAATATCTGGTCATAATACTGGATATTAGTGAATAAATGAGTATGATATTACTTATTATTATGGATTTTAATAGCTATATGAATTTATTTTCAATTGAATATTAGTGAGTTAATTATAAATTTTAAGTGAAAATTAAATATGTATGTCACAAAATAAGAATTACAAATGTGTGGATATGTAATATGTGATTTTCATTACTTAGTAATGTCAAAATAATATCCTAAATGAATATATTTTTGAAATTACAATGGCTGACATGTTTACCTTAGCCAGCTGTTATTAGTTGAAGATGTATATTCTTCAATACAATGTTCCCTATGGCTGATTTAAATTATTCCATGGAATTAATTTCCATTTCATTAGTGATTTTCAATGATTCAAGGAACTTGAAATGTTTAAGCAAATATATACATACATAAATATATATACATATATTTGTTTGCAGAAGTCAAGTAATGCAAATGATCCTCAACACCCACATTTTAAAAATAGAGTTTTTGCCCCTTTAGTGAGATCAATCGCTGAGATATACTGAGCAAATGATTAACTGAGTGATAAAAAATATTACACTGCCTATTGTAAAAAATACATTAAAGTTTAGTCTTGTTTACTATTTTATAAATGCTATTTATTCAATGAAACTTTAATGGGTATCAAACAAGATATCTCATTTATAAATTACTTTGTTTAGAGGTGTTGATTGGTTAAATATAAATCACTCATATATAAATATGAATGACTATGTTATTATTAAAAAGAAAATCTGTTGCCAAGCAGCAGAAACAATAACTTGAACATCTATCTATCTATCTATCTATCTATCTATCTATCTATCTATATACATACATGTGTATATATATGCATACATATATATATATATACAAAATTATAGAATTAAAGATAATTTTAAAATGTAATTTGGGGGAGATCTAATTGGTACTCATAATTCTCTGTGGATAAATTTCCATGACTAGGAAAGCTACAAGGATGCATTACTAATTGGAATGAAATATTTCTCCTTGCACTTTCTAGAAGTGATAAGTTCAAAAGGATTGAAATTTTTACTTTTTATATTCTTTTCTATCTTATTTAATTATTTCTCATATTTTTATATGTCAACTTCATTTTTCTCTTTGTCTTCTGAGTGTGTTTTAGATATATATGCAGACATAGTTAAAATAAAACCCACCTATTTTCATTCTCATAAATATAGCATGTGTTTGGCATATTCCAGTTTTACAAAGTAATAATGTAACCTATGAAATATCAAATATTCCATGAAAAATTTCTAGCAGGACTGATATGTTTATGATACTTTTTAGCGAGAACTTTAAAAAGTCACATATTAATAGGTCTACTAAATGGGAATTTCTTTGTGAATGAGCTAAATACTTTATTAAAAGACAGAACTCTAAAGAAGATCCTAATATACAGTCAGAATTGAGAATGTCTACCATGACTAAGTCAATATTGCTTCCTTTGTGGATTTATTACAAAAGATATATAGAGGAATTATAATTTTTCCAATGGCTCACACATGACCCAGTACTTCTTATTTGCTGTCACATCCACCACTCTCTCTGCAACCTGTCACTTACTAAGAAAGACACTTGACACTTAGACACTAAATGTATTCCTCTAGGAAAAATCAGACACATTCAGATCATTCCCTTATCCTAAGGACTAATTTATTCATTGTAGAAATTATGTCCACAGATCTTCCAAATGTGTTGAATTGAAAAAATCTTCAGGGCTATCCTGGTGGCGCAAGGGGTTAAGACACAACCTATGAAGCTATACACAGCCACTGCAGCATGAATTCGGCCAGGGAGATACCCACATGGCACAGCGGACCTCTCCTGACTCACCTGCTGCTCCCCTCAGCTGTGTATTTCAGTCAATCTGCCTGTTCTGTTCCCCACTCTGTCTCTGGTGAATCCTTTCACCACCCAAACCTCTGGCCTGTACCCCAGTTCTTGTATGCATAAATAAATCTTTAAAAAAATCTTCAGTTTCAAGTCATATTGCAATTTTTAAATATAATTATTTGGAATAATAATAACTATAAAAACTGTAATAAAGTTTCAGATTTTGTACAAAGGCATGTTACACATACACACAAAAATGAATGATGAGAGAATCTTTGTCAAGCCATAGATTTCAGAGACAATGGAGCAGCTTTCTCATTATATTGGAGGTAAAATCCTTCACTCACAATAATATACAAAAACAGAAGAAAATAAGAATAGAAATAAAAGAAAAGAATAATAAGAAAATCAAAGGAAATACTATTTAATATGATAATACCTATATTATGAAAAGTATTTTAGAAGTCCTTCAGCCAGCCAGAATAAAAATGATGTAAATCAGAAAGTTTATTCACAAGAAGTAATGAATTATGTTGGAAATGATAAATATCTCTCTATATATTTACATTTTAATATTCTTCAAAAATGAATTGATAAATGTATGAATCCATTTTTGAAATAATATGTATGATAATACATTATTGTGGACTTCAAAACACTTATAGAAATAAAATATATGTAAACCATAAATCAAAGGATAAAAAGGGAAAATGGAGCTTCATTAGGTTTCCTTACTATATGTGAAGATACATAATATTTGGAGATAGACTATGCTAATTTAAAAATGCATTTCATAAACCCTAGAACAACCATTAACAAATTAAATTAAAAAAATCAGTGAGGACTTTGAAGAGATAAAAAACATTTTAAACTGCTAAATAAATCCAGAAAAAGAGGAAAATGGATCATATAACACAATAAACAAATGGACAACTAAAAAGATTAAATTAGATTTAATTACAAAAACATCAAATTTATAATTATAAAATTTAAATATTCTAACTACTCAAGCTAATAAGATGGATTGAATAAAAATGCATGAATCAACCCAAACTGCTTAATGTGATTATGATTTAAATATCATGGCATAGATATATTTAAGTGAAAGGGTTAAAAACACATACTAAGCATAAAATCAAAATAGTGTTAGAATAGCTATATTAATATCAGGATAATTATATTTTAGAAAATAAAATAAGATGTAATATGCACACACAATGAACTATTTATTACTCAACTATAAAAAAAGAAGAATCTTACCATTATTTCTAACAATGTGGATGTCACTGGGGTATTATGTTAATTAAAACAAGTCAGAAGGAGAAAGACCAACACAGGATGATTTTATTCATGTTTGGAATATAAAGAAAAAAACTAAGGAACATACAAAACGAAACCAAAACAAACCCTAAATATCTAACTATAGATTAAAGACTACAAGAATGGGAGTGGTAACAGATAGTAAAGGAGGAATGGTCTACTGGATGATGATGGAGGATTATGGGAACGTTGATGGTGAGGGGTATGGCAATGCATCTGAAGAACTGTGAACCTAAAATCCTAAATCATATGCAGTATTATAACCAACACAGCCCCAATAAAGATACATTTTATAAAAATGCAAAAAATAATACCAGTGAAATATCTTAAAATCAGAGGTCAATCCATCAAGAAAATAAGCAGTTATAGTAAGTATTCATTTCCTAATAGCTTCAAAATACATGAGTCAAAAACTAGTTGAAATAAAAAAAAAGAAATGAATCTAAATTTATTGTTGGGGATTTTAAGATTACTTTCCCAATAATTGACAAACAGGTACACTTAAAATTAATAAACTTATGAAACATCCAAAAATAAAACCCACTATAAACTAATTTACTTACTTAATAATTATAGAGTCTACACCCAAGTTAAAAAAAATACACATTACATAATTATAAGTGGGATATTTACAAAACCAAGTCATTTCATAGGACACCAATCAAATTCAATAAATATAAGTAATTTGACAATAGTAAATAATAATTTTATTCATATAGCAACAAAAGTAAATTAGAAAGCAGTAACAAATATAGACCAAAAAAATGCCACCCAAATTTTTGAGTGGGAAGTTCATTGGTCCAATCCTGTACCCCCACTTAGAGAAGGAGCACAACTATGAGGAAAGTGTGTCTCTGCCCTTGCCTTAAAGCACCAATGCTGTGTTAAAGAGATTTTGCAATGTGAGTACAAAGAGATCCATAATTTCCTTAAGAGGACTGACTTTATTTGGGACAGAAAGTAGGTAACTACAAGCAAGCACAGTTGAAATGAAACCTTTGGTGGTAAGCATTTAACTGGAAGCAACAAGCTACATCCACCAACCACATGAAGAAAGCTTCATGGTAGCAGCCAGCAAATTAGTAGACAACTACAAGTTTAATAGAGAGAAGCATGGAAAAAAATTATTAAAGAATGTTCCCAGGAGGAGAGCAAGTCTCAAAGACGGACTTCTAAGACTAATGCAGCAGAAGGGCACCAGTTTAATTGGATCACATTGTGAAACAATTTATGCCATAGGGCATGTCAAAACAACTGAACATTGAAAATTAACTAGCAAGCAGTAGGCTAACTGCAGAGTAGAATAACAAGAGAGGCAGAGCAGCCAGAAGTTTGAGAGAACAAGGAACGAGAGAGTCAAAAAGAATCAAGTTAGATTTAATGTCATCTCTAGAGGCATGAGTGTCAAGGTTACTGGATACATGTCCAAAGTTTGGACCTTCTTAAAAGTGACAAAATAGCTAAAAAACTATAGGAGACAAACACAGAAACAAACAAGCAACAGCGATGACAAACCATAAGGCAGGAGGCATCAGCATTAGGTTGCTGCAATATATTCTCTGAAATGTCTAATTTCAACAAATAGCATCAAGGCGGGTGAGGAGACTGGAAGTCAAAAATACATAGTTAAGATGTGGCCAACAGAAGTTTTCTTTCTCATTCTACAAATGCTGGATTTGGCTGACATAGAATCCAAAGCAATTATTATAAATATGTCAAAGACAAAAGGAAACCATGCTTAAAGAATAAAACACTATATATATAACTGTAATGTTGTACCTGTCATGTATAGATAAGTATTATATTAGACAAGAACAGAACAAGTGTCATGAGCATGAAAAGCTGTGATGGAGAAAATAAATGAACCCAAATACTAATTTAAATCCAAAAGACAAAAAAGGAAGAGAACTAGAAATGGTACATAAGAAAAGCTATCAATAAAAGTAAAAAAAAAAAAAAAATTAAGGTAATAGAGATGTGCATTCCATTATTCTCTTAAATTCTTAAAAAATACAAAGATATATAAAGTAATAAGTTTACCAATGTGTATTTATACACGCCAGATTTATAGCATACACATTGTGTATATTGATGTTGAGATATAGTGCATAGTCATATGCAAAACACAGAGGACTTTTTAAAAGAAATAATGAAAACAAAACCAAAAAAGCTGCAATTTAAATTTTAATAAATAACTATCTAGAATATTCCAGCATAAACTTGATATCAAAACTTGATTAGAACTTTGAAAAATAAAAAGGGGTGCCTCCCTTGTGGACACAGTGTTATCAAGCTATCTCCAGCAACTACAGACTGAGTTCAATCCCTGACCAGGGAGCTACCCACATGGCACAGCAGACGTCTCCTGACTTACCCACTGCTCCCCTCAGCAGTGTATTTCCGTTCTGTTCTGTTCCTGGCTCTATCTCTGGTGGATCCTCTCACCCTCCCACGCATCTGGCCTGTACCCCGGTTCTTGCATAAATAAAATAGATCTTAAAAAAAAATACAAACCCTTGCCATCATGGTGTCCTCATGGATCATGTATTATGGTAGATATTAAATACTTCATATTTTTAAAATGAAAAATTGCATTAGACATTGTACTAAAATTAATATGACTTGATTAGGTAGGATTTGTCACAGCAATACTTGCATGGACCAATATTTGTTAATCTAAAATGTAATTCAGTTGAAGAAAGAAAGCCAAAACCTAACCATTTCAAAAATGTTGAAATGATTTAGATAATAGCAATTGAATAGTAGTTCCTCATAAAGAGCTTTATCAAGTTATGAATCAAAAGAAACATGCTAATTTTGAACCAGAGCTGTCACTGTAGTTCCCTGCCAATGAGAGATGTCAGGCTTTTGCAAACATTATGTTAAATATTAACACTTTGGAAATCTTCCCATACTGGCAAATAGCTAAATAAAGATACTCATCATCAGTAATGTTTGTGTACTTTTCACCCAGTGCAAAAAGACTAATAAAACAAATAAGAATAAACTTCGAGATGAAAAAGACAAAACTCTATTTACTTAAGATAACAAAATATTCCTTTCCCATAAAAAATCCAAAATAATCATCAAAAAGCAACTATTATAACATGAAAATTAAAAATATATCTGATACAAAATTCAGGTTCTTGAGTGAATAAACAGTAGAAAATTTACTGGGAAACATCACATCACTGAGCAGTAAAAACATAGTTATAAAGAAAAAAAAATCAATCCTTGGCAAGACTTACAATGATGTAAAAGCTGAAATTTAAAAAAAAAAAATGCACTGACTCACAAATTGAGGGGAAAAGATGCAAATTTAAAGATATCACCTTGTTGGACTGAAAAGCAAATTGGAATAGAGTAAGTAAGTGGTCAAGGCTATTTTGAATTCTGTACCTTACGCGACTGTGATTGGTGAGATCATTAATGAGTCTTCTACAACTAGGAACAAGGCAGAGCATAACTAGGATGCAATATATTTGATCTCAGACTAGAAGACTGGAAGAAATGTCAAAGTGCAAAAGAATAATTCTGACTCCATAAAAATGCTTTATGTTAATAATAATAAACACAACTGTTGGCATTCTAAAGAATCTTTAACTGTTCTACATGAAATTTAATAGAAAGCAGTCTCTAAACTCAGAACAAAACAATTTTATTTTCATTTAAAGGCATTCAGCGACATTTCCACATTGTTCAACAGCAGAGCAGAATTCAAGAAATATAATATAATGTAAATAGAGAGCAATTATGTTTCCTAATAATCTCCTCTCTGACTCAACATGCATATGTACAACATGATTAGTGGACTCAGGAACACAGGGAAATTGATGAAACCCTGGATAACAAAATATATCTGGGAAAAGCTATAGGAATGATTTGGTCCTAAAAGTTATGGCAGAGAATGATGATAGCAAACTTAAGGTATATGTAGGAATTTTGTCATTGAAATGCTGATAATTTCTGTGGAAATTTAAGAATTCTAAAGGTACAAAAGGAATAATAGATAAGATATGGGGTGAAAACTATTCATGAGACGTATTTCTCTAAGTTAACAAAATGATGTGTTTTATGAGATCTAAATAAAATTGTTTACATGAATGCTGCTATAAAGCAAAGGGTTAGAATTATTGATCTTCGGTGGGCTCTTAAGTTCTGAAAATAATGTATTACGTGTGTGTATGTATGTGTGTGTGCTCATAAATATTCATATATTGTACACATACACTGTAGAGTATTCTTACTGGAATCCTTACTTAATCTAGAGTTATTCTAAATGTTTACTGTAGTAGATGTTATAAGTATAAATTAAGCTTAATTCTTGACAAGAAGATATATGTTCCTAAAATATGTAAAAGGTGATATTCCCCTAATGGCTAAAGGAAACAAAAACTGTCCTAATTTTCCCTGAAGACATTATGTCCATGCCATTGCTAGTGACTGTTCAGAAGAGTAATCATATTTTATTTTGTTTTCCTTTCCATCAAATTTGGCTCAAGTGCAAAATAAAAATATAGTGTTCTGTTACAATATTTTTAATCATTTCAAATCTTAGACTATTTCTCAGTTAATTTTAAACAAAATGTTACGCACATTATATCTGCAGCAGAATCATTCATCATAACTGTTCTCATGAACATTGCTCAAATTCTAAAAATAAAAAGCAATCCATTTGGCAAATTTTAAAAAGTTGCATTCTCCATTCCCTCTCCTCAACACCCCCCCCCCAATAAGGTATGAGAAGGGACTAATTTTACTACTTTTCTGCATTCCTCAAATTTTTCAGTGCTCTTCTATTGTACCTCAAAACTTCACCCCACTTATGTGTTTCACTCATTATATAATAAATGTGGGGAAATGCATTCTTTCGTGGAGAAATAATCCAATCAGAGTATTGATTTTGAGAAAAGAGGAGAACGAGCTTTGTTTACATCCCACTTTCCTAAAGAAGGAGCTAACAGGACTTTCCTGGTGGAAGAATGGCCTGCAGGTGCCATAGTGGCCCCTGACCCTCAAGATAGTTAGGTTCATCTCATAAGAGAAAGATTCCTCTTAATTTGTACGTTCCCCTCAGGCCTCAAATCCATTTTTAAAATGGACTGAAGCAATAACTAAAGGGATTTGCACCCCAATAAAATCACTCTTGAATGACAGCTATGCTGCTTGGGGAAAATTTACCATAATTCAACTGTTTCTATAATGAGCAGAGGCAAATGTAAACTCAGCTACCTGGACCTAGCTACTGAACTTAGATAATTATTTTCCAATCAAAAAAGAACATCCTGTTTTTCTTTGGCATGCTCTGGTGTCTGTGAGCTTTGCTTTTTATAGCTTTAATTGAAATTTCATAATCACAGAGTTCAAATACAGAACAGATTTGAGTCAGTACTCTGGAACAATATCATTCCCTTAGAGCTCACTCTGTTTAAAAGAAAAAAAAAATATTCCCATGCTTTTATTAGACTTTATGCTTCTCCCGGTTCTTGGTATAAGACTCTCTGCTAGAAAGATACATGCTATTAAAGAAAAGCCTGAGGCTAAACTCAATGGGGAAGGGAGGCAGGTGAGCTCACCTAGATTATGGGTTTAGCAAATTTATTGGAGAATTTAAAGAGAAAAAATAGAAGGAAAAACACTTGGGATTCAGCAAAAGCCAAAATGAATTTAGAACCAATCTATAGTGAAGCAATGTGTATTTTTAAAGGAAATCTAATCCATGTTTCTGACTCATTTATAATGACCTTATCAAAATGTCATGTAATGAAAGTTATTCAGGGTCCAATAATTCTTTTAAGCTTCTAAGTAGCATTTCAAAACATTTTTTTTTTTAGTTTGATTATAAATGAACTTAAATTCCAAAGGTCCACCAAGGTCAATACAATTCTCAAGAGTCATCATACTGAAACAAAATTTAAAGTCTACTGTTTTCCCTTTCTATCTTAAATCATTAAAATGGTTCTGGGATGTTTAATTCAGTTAGAGAATTTGGATTGCATAATTACAGACAATCAAACCAAAGTTATGAAAATGCTCCTAGGAATAGATTGAAAATTATATTTTGCTCATTTATTATCCACTGTAATAAAACTACCAAAAAAAAAGTTTCCTAACCTTCTTATTCTACAGTGTAATACTAGTTACTTAATATTTCCTTGGGAATTAGTAAGATATTGATATAGACACTATACTGCTGTATTAGAATCTGATGCTTGCACAATTTATTTTTTCTGTATCCTTTATAGTAGTTTACAATCAGACAGTCAGAGAAGAATTTAATAGCAGTAATTTAATTCAAACTCTGTGAGTTGAAATGGAAAGTTAAAGTTTAAATTTTCTGCCCAAGTGGACATTGATATTTAGTGCAGAACTAGTGTGTCCTGACATCCAGATTCCCTCAAAACTTCCAAAGCTGCAAGTGTTACCATTTTCAATTGTGCTCACCTCTCTATCAGAGAACTGCAAAACTTGCAGGCAGTATTCCCCTGTAATCCACAGAGACTAGTCCAAGGCATGACAATCTCTTGCTTAGACTACCACAATTTCTTCAACCAATTTTCTGGTTCACTCTTCCCAGTCTAAAGTTTTGTTTTTTGTTTTTTGTTTTTTTGTTTTTTTGTCCACAAAGCAATGAGAATAAAACTATAGATGTTGTCACACACTGTTTAAAACCTCCCATCAATTGTAAATTGTAAATTGGTTTCTACATAACTTTTTCTAACACCCTCATCTGGCCTAACATACCTTGTAATGATCTAGTCCTTATTTTACATTGACAAAGTGATATTTCATAACTTCAGTACTTCAGTACATTCAGCAGTTGTGAAATTATATTCTGTACAAGGACCCCCTCCTCAGTAGCAATGGCATTGTTTGAATTTGTCTCTGCACTGAACATATTGGAGTACTAAATTTTACAGTTTTCCTTAAACCATAAGATAGGGGGAGAAAATATACTACAAGGATGCTACTTAACCAGTTTCAATTCCATTTACCTATGGGGTATTAGCATACAAAATCAGCAAAAAAGAGCAGCTGCACGTCAGCCGGTTATCAGTTTGGAAGCAATGCTGAGAGCAATTCACTTTTGTTAGTTTGGACATGTGGAGTTGATGGATGATGGCAGTGCACTTGAGCAGCTGGTCATATAGAAAACTCAAATGAGTTTGGTCAAAAACAGAAGATCTTAAGAACACCCAGAAGCACAATTTGCATCCTAACTCTAGGTTTCTGGAAAATAGAGAGAGCAAAACAAATTAATTTTTGGAGCATAATCACAAAGAAGTCTATGTAAGCCAAGTTACATGCAGAGGAATATCAAAAACAGTACACAATTAACTTGAGACAGCACATAGGCACACCATCCATGACAAACCAAAGAAACTTCACGTTACCGTGAAGTCCATGAGAACCCATCACACAGGTGGATAGATTTTCCCAAGTTCTTCCTAGTAAACCAGACTGATTGTGTGGCATATAACTGTAAGGTAATAGAATGAGGGGGAAATATAATTGCCTAAATTATTTGTTTTGTTTGTGTTTATGTTTAACATGCTAAATTGGCTTTATGAAAATGTTGCTTTTCATGAAAATTTTGGATTCCAAACTTCCACAGTAACTATTACCTTCTGAATTAAGCCAAGGAAGCTGTTTGAAGTATGAAAAATGCTTGGAAACTATATTCTGAATATACGTATTTTCTAAAATGTTATAGAAGAAATACAAAAGCACATGAGTTATAAAAGAATAAAATGAATAGGACACACTGAGAAGTTCTTCGGGAACTGTATATAAGGTATCAAAATTTAAATTTCAAATATGGATAAATCTGTCTAAAGTAAAGAAAACAAGAAGTAGATAATACACTAAAATGAGGTAATTGATGGCATTTGATGAAAGGCTAAGTTTAAGGGAAACTAATAAGAAATGGAAGACTAACAGCTGAAAGCATTTAACAATCTTTGTCTTGAAGGGTAAGGGAAAAATTCATCAGTACAGAAAAAGTAACTTTATGGAGAACGTCCATGAAACTTAACAAACAAGAGCTGTCATATTAGGTATCCTGTGCAGCATCTGGCAGGGAAGAGATCATAGTAACAAATATTGCAACCTCATGCTTCTCTCACTCTCTAATATCCTGCCATGATCTTTCATTGGCTAAAGAATCCATTGATTCTGGAGTTATAATGATCAATACCCCTATCTTGCTCCCTTCCTGGTCAGGATAAATGGCAAGAGATGAAGAGGAACAAAGGAGGTAGAGTGGAAAAAGATCAAGAACGACGCTAGAAGAGCAAACAGATTATAGCAAACAAATGGTTCCAAGTTAGGCTCATTAGCTACAAAAATGCAGAAATAGGTCACAGCACAAGTCTAGCGTAGTTTGGTAAACATTAGAATTGTGTGAATACTTAATGAAACAGTAATGTAAAAATCTTAGCCCAGGAAATGATAGTCTCATCCCTTCTTTTTCTTTAAAGTAAGTTACCAGTATCACTGTAGTTGTTGATGTCATCTTGATTTTTCTCACATGGAGTACTTGGTATTTTATCAACTCAATCAAAAGTAGAAGAATATAAAGATATATATACGAGATCTGACAATTTTTATTAGTCAGACACTGCAAGTTTAATTTAGACCCTGTTATAGTAAGAGAGCCTATCTAAGTATTTTCATGATAACATCGCCTCATAACACCTAAGCTGTATTTCTCTAATGATTTTTCTTCTTATAACTTTGTAAAATGAGAATTATAAGGGATAAAAATCCAAAATAAAGTATTAATAATTTTAAAATATTCCTTTACCCCTACTTTGGATTATTATTTTTAATCATTATAATTTATTTACTTTTATAAAATAAGTAATCACCCATATTAAGCCTCAATATTATAAAATTAATTTAACTGATTTATACAAAAATAAATATAGTTTGTAGTACTTTAAAATATGGTAATAATCTATAAATTGAATCTATTATTTAAATGAAAAATACAGAAAATAAGCAACTAGTTCTGTTGCAAATATGTCATTTTAGACTATAAATTGATTCCACTGCTTTTCCACTTTTAGAAAGGAGTAGAACTATTTTCCTATTAATCTCAGTAAATGTAAGTAGAATTCTTGATGTTATATTGAATAAAGTTCAGAAAATCTCTCAAAAGTGGAGAAAAAACAAACAAACAAAAATGACTGTGGGCATGATACCAGATACCTGAAGAACATCAGAGAACTGAGTTTCCTGGGTTTCCATTTATCCCCACATGTCCTGAGTTGGTGTTGGAAAATGGATGACATGAAATCAATAGCAGGTACAGACAAAAGATGTGTGCCAGCATAAGACTTTTCTTTTGGGCAAAGGAACATGGAAAGACCTACCAAGGAAGAAAACCATTACATAATACATGTTCTACTCTAGTAACACTATAGAAAAAAAAACTGTGAGCACTGAACCCTAACACCACAAGTGAAAGAAATTGGAAAGCCTAAACTCCAACACTAGCTAGCCCATAACAAGGTATATTAACTCCCATACAGAGTGGTATCAGAGAAGGTCAAAGGGCCATGAGGGACTGTAATACAACATGGTGAGTTGTATTACCCATAATTCCTATGTTGAAGTTCTAAACTTCAATATTTCTGAATGTGATTGCATTTGAATTAAAGCCTTCAAAATGGCAGTTTAGGTATAGTGGAGTTCTAGGGTGTGTGTACTTGTAAGACACTTATAACTGGTGTCCTTATAATAAGAGAGAATTAGGACACAGATAGGTACATAAGGATGCCCATGGGAAGACAGGAAGAATGCATCCATCCATGAGCTAAAGAAAGAAACCTTAAAGGAAGCATCTATGTCAACAAGGTGATCTCAGACATATAGTCTTCACAGCTGTGAGAAAATAAATTGTTGATGTTTAAGTTACCTATTCTCTGGTACTTTGTTATGATAACCTTAGCAAACTAATACAGGAACTTTATAACTTCCTAGGCAGTAATGATTCACCCTCTGATGATGGTGAAACAAATGTTAAGCAGATTCCCCCTCCCCCAATAATGGGAAAACTTTCTTTTTCCAATGCAGGGTTATCAAGGAGGTCAAGTAGAAAATAATATTTTCACCACCAACCAACCATAAAGGTGACCCAAAAGTGTCCCACCACTTTCCTAATACTTTTCCTAATTCCAGTTGGGGTGATCTCAATAGACCTAAGGGAAGCTAAACATCCCTCCAATCTGCTTATCCCTAAAGCAGCAGTAATTAGGAACTTTCCCTACTCTCAGGTGATTCTGAGAGGGGAAACTGCATGTCTACACCAACCTGGCAGTAATGAAGTGACTTACATCTTGCTTCACCAAAACAGAAATGGAGATCAGAGAAAAGATATTTACATAAGATTCATTATGTAGTAAAAGTTACATTAGTAGAACAGGGTTGTTTTTAAAATATTAATAAAGCTCAGCAACTTCTAGCAAGACTTATAGGGGAGACACAAATGGCCAATATCAGGAAGGAAATGGGAATGTAACTACACATACTATGGACTTCAAAAGAAAATTAAGATATTGCTACCAATAATCCTAAATCCATAAAGTTGATAGCCTAGATGCAATGCACCAGTAAACCTAAAAACACATTATCACAATTCATCTATGATGTAATTAACTTAAATAGGCTTATAAAAATGAAAATAAATCATAAAATCTTCTTGAAGAAATCTCCAGGTTCAGATGGTTTCACTAATGAATGCTATCATATATTTAAAAAATAACACCAATTTTACTAATCTCTTCTAGAAACTAAAAGAGGGAATATTTCTGAATTCATTTATAAAGCCAATATTATTCTAATACCAAAATCAGAAAGGGACAACAGAAAACTATAGATCAATATTCCACACAATCTTAGATACAAACATATGTAGCAAAATAGTAGCCAATAAGTTTAACAATATATAAATAATAATAAGAGCATGACAACATGACATATAGTTCATAAAAGTAAATTTGGTTCAACATTCAAAATTCAATCTATGTAATTCATCACTTGGTAAGCTAAATCAGAAAGATCAAATACTATGTCAATTGTCAGAGAGAATGTATCTTCATAACTCAATATTTATCCATTATTAAAAATAACTTCTCAATAAACTATAAATACATGGGAAATTTCCTCCACTTGTTAAAGAACCTCTACAAGAACCTTTCAGACAGCATCATATTAAATGTTTAAAGTCCAAAAATATTGGCTCTAAAATTATAAACAAAGCAAGGTTGGCTTTCAATATTATCATGAAAATTCTAGCCAGTGCAATGAAACAAGTAAAGGCCATAAAAACATACAGATTTGAAAGAAAGAATTCTCAGATGTCAGGATTGTCTACATACACTCTCTTGAATCAAAAGGAAACTTCTAGAAACAACAGGTGAATTCATTATGTCACAGAATATAAGAATAATATAAAAAAATCAGTGTTATTTCTATTTACTAACAATGAACATATTGAAACTGAAATTAAAAATGCACTGCATTTTACAATCCCTCAAAAATGAGAGAGATATATATACATGAATGAAACAAAATAAAGAACTTTTACAGTAAAAAAAAAAAAAAAGAGAGAAGGGAGGAAAGAGGGAAGGAGGAAGAGAGATCTAGTTTCTGTGGCCTTACTTGCTCACCGACACAGCTAGGGAGGGGACACAGAGGACACACACGGAGAAGAGACATATATAGATATACAGTCACTTGACGGCAAAAACACATGGCCAAAGGAAGGGCACGATTTAGTGTGAAACTCCTCAGAAGACGACAGTCATTGCTCCTCAACATTTTTGTGAAATCCATATTTAAAACTGGAGAATACTTTAAAAGTTACTTGACAATGGTTAGCTCAAATAGACAGGTTTAGATCTCAGCACTCATCAGAGTTTCTATTTGGGTTTTCATCAAAATTCTTTTTCTTCTGAAGCTTAACTTTTAAGTGAACAATAAAAGTTCAGGAACTAGAAATAACAAATTCTGCCCCTGGCTAATGTTATCTCTTATGACATCTTAAGTCCTGTTTTGCTCAGACCTAGAAAAGATGGAAATACTGTGATGTTTACAAATGATGTTGCCTGTATCTTAATAGCAAACAAGGTTATATTTTCAGCATTCTGTTAGTGTTGGCACTTCTGATTGCCCCAGTGCTGCATTCTAAATATTTAATTTGTTTTATCTATATCTTTCTTCCCATAAGAAAATTCCATGAGGATAAGGACCTTGCTCCCATGGGTCAGTCCTGGATCCTCAGTGTGAAGTATATTACTTGGAATGTAACAATGATATTTATTCAGTGATAGAAGTAATAAGAAGTTGCCAAAACAAAACAAACACACAAACAAAAACACTGGGGAAATTGATCAAAGATAATATAAACAATTATTGATATACGCTGAGCTCATGAATTTAAAAATTCATTATAGTAAGATGTTAATTTTTGTCACATTAATATACTGATTTAAGGTAACTGCTATCAAATACCAGCAACATTGTTTTACATATATACGTTTATTTAAGTTCTACTTGGAAGAGCAAAGGAATAAAAATGACTAAAACATTCTACAGAATGAAGTGGGAGTAGTCATTCTAATCAAATTCAAGACTTATTATACAGGTAGAGTAGTCTATATTGGATGGTATAAACAAAAGGGTGACACAGACACAAATAAGAGAGAGAACCCAGAAACAGCCCAACCTCAGCAGAACCAACTGATTTTTTGAGCAAACTGCAAAAACAACTCAATGGAGGAAGAATAATGCTTTCAGGAAATAGGCACTACAGTAATTGGAGATAAGTAGGAAAAATAGAGTGTCAACCTAAATGTGGCAACTTTTATAAACATTCATTCAAAATGGACCACAGATTTAAATATACATATAAAAATATGTTTAGAAGAAAATGTAGGAGAGAATTCTGAGGACTAATGACTTGGTGAAGAGTACTTAAACACGCTTCCAAATTGAATCTTTATATTCCAGGAAGAAATATTAGAAAAATACTCATCACAAAGTACCTAAGGTAGGCTGCCCCGATGTCTCTAGGATTTTAAGATATATGTAAAAATATATACATTTAAAATGTAAGTATCCTCCAGAAGAAAGGTGGGAGGCAGCAGATGTTTCTTTGTACACTCTACAACATTAAAATTATATTTTCCCAAGGAACTGAATTGTAAATTAGCAGAAATTAGGTAATGTAAACTACTGATTTTGAAGTATCATTTAACTATCCGCCTTAGATAAGCACTGTAAGTACCTACACAAAAGTCTAAATATGAATTGCTGGAGCAGATGCACATTGTACAAAAAAATAACATTCTGAAACTCAAATGAAAATTAAAGCAAAAATGTTTATTCCTGGTGAAATCCAGACAATTTTTAGAGAACTGCAATCTCCAATTTGCCTTAGTAGAAAATGTATATAATATTTTGTATTAATTGGGGGCACCTGTTCAGAATAAATAAAAAGGTAACCTTCACTAACATCTCAAAGTAGCTCTTCCTTAGCCACAGATTAGATTGTTCATCCCCATTAAATATTCCCCATGAAGCTTTATATTTCTCTCAATTTATTAAATAAATAAAACAATGTAGTTAATTGTTGACTTTTAATGAAATGTAAGTTTTGTGGGACAAGGACAAATAATTGTATCCCTACATATAGATTGGTTAATCAATACAGCAATAAGCAGATATATAACTGTCTTTATTAATTGCTATCCCATGATGCCTAACACACTGAATTACATAACATATACACCCATGCATACCAAATAAACTATTTTCTCCATTTATCATAGGATAATCTGAAACTCATTAATTAAGGAAAGCATTGTCCAAATCACAAATTAGTAAATAAATGGAAGGAATGAAAAAAGTGAAGTTAAAAGCAAAATGCTAAAGGTGAGGTTAAAAAGGTAAAGGATGAAGAGATTTTAATATTTTATATTATCTCAGTCCAGCAAAACTTTATTGAGTTTGTGCAAGTATATGTGCTTATGGCCTTTTAATATTAGAAATGTAACTGACAGGAACCACACCAGAGTCAGACACATGGTTCCTTACCATGCGAAAATTTTAGGAAGAGTGATGGTCTCGGATTTCACATTTAAATAAAAACAAACGCCTGTGTATTTCTTTATGCTTTCTATTCCTGTAAACAGAAAAATCTGTGTATGGCTTTGTTTTTCTTTAAGAAACTAGAGTGCAATATATAGAGAACAGTTTTTGTATAAACTTAAAACCAAATCAATTAAAAATCCAATGTGCCCTACCTGGAGTCTAGCAGATAAAATTACTTCTTTCCATTTAAAATGAAGGTAAATAATAGGAAGTCAAGGGGAATTGTATTAGACACTAACTTTTATGCTCTTTAAAAAAACATCCTGATTCTCTTATATAAAAACAGCCAAAATTTTCCACTGTCTGAGTGAAAACTGAGATGCTTGATAATGAACTCAGTGCAACTCAGCAAAAGGAACTCTGCACACAGAGTCAGAAACCTAAGTTTGGTGATTCTCAAGGTCACAAATTTCCACACTAAGTGTAATTTGACTTTTTCAGGGTTTCACATTTTCAACTGCACAGTGATGGAATTCTTGCTTAATCTTTCTTGTCTGAATCCTTAGGATTTAATGAGGCACAGGAGAGTTGAGGAAGTAAATTACTCTCCATCATTCATTTATTCACTCAATCACAAATTCATTCTATTGTTCACCAAACATAATTGAACAATGTACATTTGTTTATAAATGTAATAAATAAGATACTATCCAATGACATGTTTTCAAACAGAAAAATCTCATTAAAAAGTTGTACAAAGGATGGAACAATGAACTCTGAAGCAGTCAGAGAAAACTTCTACTTTGAAGTATAACAGAGAATCTAGAATATTGTATTCATTTCTTATTTAATTACATTTGTAAAGCAAGGATTTATTGAGTGCCAAATTTATGACAGGAGCTGATCCATATGCTGGAATACAAAAATTGACTGCAAACAGGCCTCTGCCATTAGAATGCTATGTACTATATAACTAAGGGCATCCTACAGATTTGAGCAAAGTTTGCTGAAGAGACACAGAGTTAGATCAACTAACCCAAACTAGTAGCCAGATATAAGATAAGGTGTAAAAAACAAATGTCATTTGAGTCTGAGCAATTAAGATTAGGGTAAAATTTGGGAATGTCTACATCCTCTTATAATAACGCCTCAATGTACCCTGGACAACACATTTTCTGCCCTTTTAATCAATGGTCTCAAAACTGCTTTACCCTAAACTCCACAGGTATGTACAATATCTTAGTCCAGGCCAATTACTGCATGGGATGCTACATGTCACAGTTGATTCCTCAGTGAGTATATTATCCAGACCTATAATTCTAGCAGGCTCGGACACTAATTGATTCTGGTATAATCAGCAACAAAATTAATTCCCATAACATGACCCTCAACATTTACACAGAAGTTACCAAGAAGAAACTGGATTTGCATCTATTATATCGTAAACTAGAAGCTGCTAGAAACTACCCTGTTACCACACAGATCTTGTTACGGAAGGTAAAATTGAGGAAAGTAGAACCAAGAGATAGCAAGGGCCAGCTGATAGGTGAAAACAGCACAAAAGAGGCACTCAGCATAGAGAAGGTACGTGCAGCTATACAGACAATTGCATTAGGCAATTATTTTCTCTATAAGTGTTAGAAAAAAAGTCATCTTGGAGGATAAAAGGAAAAAAAATACATAGTGCAGAAGAACTTTTGGTAATGAGTGAGAGTGATTTTTGAAAGAGACTTGTCCTTGGAATGAATGAAGTGAGAAAAACATGGGGGCAGATGAGTTAAGGTGCGGTAATGCCATTCTGGAAAGAAAGCTGAAGACTAAAACTCAGGTGAATAATGAGGAGGATATAGAATACTACTTTTGATCACATTAAACTTGATATTTTTACTTCTGCTAGAAATGAGATAAACAGTAATTTAAAAATTTGAGAAATGAGATGAAGTCTTGAAATTTTTCACTAATCATATGTAAATAAGTTATATAAATAGATGGGTTAAAGTGGAAAGCGTACATACTATAAGATGAATGAAGAATGTGAAATAAGACATAAGACTATATAAGAAAATATAGTTACAAAGCCAAGAGAACCTTGAGTCCTGGAATTAGAGAAAGAGAAAAAGCGTTCAAGGATAAAATAGTCAATATTATTAAATTTAATAATTTATTTATAAATAAAATTATTTTATTTATTTTCAGTAAAGATATTTTTGCTATATTGATGAAAGTTGTTTTATTGAAAAGATAATTTGCATCCCCCTGCCCCCCCACCCCAGATTCAGGTTGATGGGTTAGATGAGGGAAATAGAGAACAACCAATTGTTTTTCAATCAGGCTGATAAATGGACTCAGGGCACCTGAGCTGAGGGGGTGCCCTCCTGGTTCCCACTGATTGTTCAGATTGATAAATGGGTTTGGGCTTGGGACACCCAGTTTCTAACAGTCTTCCTAAACACATTTCCTAGTTTCTTCCTTTATTAGCGTGGAAAACAGGAATGGGGTTGAAGTTTATTGGGTGAGCTGAGTATAGACATGGTGATGGAGAGGCTTTGTAATGAGGTGTACATGGTAAAGATGTGGAGAGGTCTAAGGGCACAGGGAATTATATATAATTCTTGTCAAAGGAATAGATGTAATGGGTGAATAAACAAAAGAAGGAATGAATTTCTATTTAATTGGATATCTGTAGTTAACTTATATTCCATAAATAAGAGAGGGCATTTTAGGCAAATGTAAGAGAGTATGAATTGATGCAGAAGAGTAACATAATTTTCCTATTTTAATTTGGCAGCTTATGGCGCAAAGAGTTGAGTATAGTTGGTCAACTAATTCAACTATGACTTAAGACATTTTCTAGAGCTAGATTTTAAAGGTTCATAGAGACGGATTCCTTTGGATTCAGACTATGCAGTGTCTATTTTCAACTTTTCTAAAGAATCATTAAGCAGAAGAGGGACAGGTCAGATTTCTTTTTCAGAATATAATTCTAGCAGCTAGGCAAGAACTGATGAGTTGGGATGGAGAAAAAAAGGTTTGATTCCCAAGACATTTTTGAGATAAAATCTATATTTGATAACTGAGCAAATATGACTCATAAAAAATTGGATCAGCAGAGCATGACTATAACAGAAGAAGAGAGTATTTTAGAAAGTAGATATTAAATCAAGACTCCCTCTAAAGCACACCTGGATTCTCTGCTCAAGTAAAAATATCATTACTTTAAACAGTTGATGCATAAAGTAAAGGTAGTGAGTATAGACACTTTATTTAAAAATAATTTTAATTGTCTAAGGTATTCCAATCAGTCTACCAAACAATGGAAATAAGAATAAAGTTCAATTCCTGGTCCCCATCATCATCACAGAGTTCTAGAGAACACAGAGGCTCAGTAACAATAAAATGATGCAGTATTAGTAACATGCACATGGTGGTTTTAGAGCAAAAGAAGAGTGCCTGGCCGCCTGTGTGTAGGAGGAAATGTCTCACTAGATGAATTTCAATGATGACTCAGAGGATAAACCATAGTTTTTATAGGCAGACATAGGAAAGACATGGTAAGAAGAGTAGCAGGGATCCTATTTAATATATCGTACTTAAACAGAAAATATGCCCTTGAAAACCAGGGAGTTATGACAGAATATCATGGTGTGAAGCTGGAAGGTCAAACAGGGTAATTATGAAAAGTCTTGAATTTCCTGCCATTGTTTTTTTTTTTCCTTATGATGATGATATTAATGATGGTGATAATAATTGAGATCACAGTAATTTATCATGTCCCTACCATGTTCCAATAGTTGTGCTACACATTTATAGGAATCAATCCATTTATTTCCTCTCAATCTATGAAATTATACTCAATATTTACACCATTTTATAGATTAGTAACGAAGCAGAGATGTTAAATAAATAGACCAAATTCATCAACTTATAAGTAGAAAAGTTAACATTGGAAACCAAGTTGTCTGACTCTAAAATTAACCACTCAGACTGTCTGTGACAAGAGATGGGAAAGACTTCTAAGGATTTTTAGCAGGAAGATGATATAATTGACTTGCCTATTTAGAATAATAATTCTGTAGTTTACAGGATGGATCAAATAACAGGAAATGAATATTAGAAAGCAGAGATAGTATTCCAGGCACTCAAACATAAGAATATAACTATAGTTTTGGCAGTGAGTATAAAAGACAGATTTAGGACTATTTGAGGGACTAGGATTGGCAGAACTTGTGGGTTGATTGGGTTATTAATGTTGGCACACAAGAAAAAAAAAAGAATATTCTGTAGGTTTTGAAATAGGAAAAAAAGATGTGGTTTAATGGGTTCAGATGAAGCATTTGGTATATATTACTTAGGAGTGGCCTGTAAGAGACTCAAGCAAAACTCTGTAGAAAAAAAAAAAAATCTGAGTCTCAAGAGAAAGGAAAGAGCTTTATATTATGTCAGTGGTCATCAAAGTTAAGCAGATATTTAACAAGATGAGTGTAGATGAGTATAGATTTAACAAGATGAGCGTAAATATCAACAATAAACAAAGATGAAGAGAAAAAAGAGTTAAATTTAGATTGTTTGGAGGTGATAAAATAGTGTGTGAATTAGATTTGCAAGGAAAAACAGGAGTTGGAAAGGAAAGGAGGAAAGATATCCTGAAATAGAAGAGATGCAGGAAAAGATTAGCCGACAGGGAAGTCTAAGGTTCCAAAATCCTGAAGAGTGTCTTTAGAACATCAACTATGATGTCACCATGACCTTAAAGAATGCTCTGGAATGCACCAGCTGGAGATAGTCATAGTCATAGCTATAGAAGTTTCTTCCATGAGTAACTCACAGCTGTTGGTGCAGGAAGTTGTCTGATGCACACAGGTCACATGTGGTCAAGGGACCAAGAAACTCTCAGACAATGTTCCCTCTGGCCTTACCCCCAGATGGAGTCCTGTGTTCATCACACAAGCTATAAAATGGTATGCTGTGAAGCAGGCAAGGAAAATTTCTCTTTAGCCAGTCAAGAAAATTTCAAGGCAGCAATTATCTTTTTATCAGAAGGAAAAGTGCCAGTTTCCCATTATTATTTGACAAGTATTAAGTGAAAGGTTACTCGGTGCCTTACTCTGAAGACATCTTCCTATACTTACTGTAAGAGGAAGAAGTTCAGGCCTCCCTGCTGGCACAAGAGTTGAGTCTCAGCACTATGAAGCTCTCAGCAGCCACTGCAGCATGAGTTCAATCCCCAGCAAGGATTGCCTAGCTGCCCACATGGCAACACAGACCTGTCTCTCCCACTGCTCTCCTCAACAGTATATTTCAGTCAGTCTGCCTGTTCTGTTCCTGAGTCTGTCTCTGGTGAATCTTCTCACCCTCCAGCACCTCTGGCCTGTACTCCAGCTCTTTTACATATAAATAAATCTTTAAATAAAAAGAGGAAGAAGGTTTTCAGTAGGTATTAATCTGTTTAGTAATATCCCAGATTTATTTATTTATTTATTTATTTAGTTTTAAGGATTTATTTATTTATTTATTTGTTTATTATTTATACAAGCACTGGGTACAGTCAGAAGCACAGGAGGGTGAGAGAATTCACCAGAGTCAGAGCAGGGAACAGAGCAGGCAGAAAGACCAAAGTACACTGCTGAGGGGAGCAGCGGGTGTCAGGAGAGGTCTGCGAGCCATGTGGGACCCTCCTCCTGTGGCCGGGGAGCAGCCAGGGATCGAACCGGCGCTGCAGAGGCTGCGGGCAGCTTCTCAACCCAGTGCTCAACCGCTGCGCCACCGGGGAGGCCCAATTCCTCAGATTTAGAACAAATAATCAACAGAATCCCCCAACTACTAGGAAATAAATGCAGGATGTACAACTTGATGAAGATTCTACTATTTTGAAATACCACTCCTTCAAATGCAGTTTAGTATATAAAATACAATTACAAAATGGCACCGCCTTCTATAAACCAAACAAGATATCTATCTTCTTCATTCAGGGTCACGCATAGCACTCAATGACGTATTTGTAATAAGGAGAGTAGACAAACACACATGCTTTAAAACTGAAGACTCATTCACATATATTCAAAAGGGCTATAGAATTCAACAAATCATGAAGTGTATATATGAATTTTTCATAGTTATTAATATTTCATGTGAAATTTTGATCTTTAGCCATTTCTTTTATAATCGCTACCACAGATCTCATATTTATGTATTTCATTCCCTTTGCTCACTTTGAAAAGGTTGATATATTTACATAAAAATGGCATCTTTGTTCCTTACAAAATCATCTATGGCTTATTCTCTGCTCAGAATTACAATAATCCTATATTTGTGATATCTTAATCACTTCCACAGCAACCAATTGTGAGGTTAGAAACACAGGTTTAAAACTTCAAGTGAAAAGTAAGAAGCAGGAATTGATGAGCTCTTTAAAAAAACATTTTTTTTTAAAAAAATAAATATCCTGCAGAATAAGAAAGAATTCAAACAAGGACTATTAAGAATACAGAAAAAATACAGCAGAACTGTTTGTCAAAGTTTCCCGCAGTATGTCAGCAGGTGTTTTGAAACTGACAGTGCTGATCTAAACGTTTTGATAATAATAGAAGTGTTAACAGTGATAGGAACAAATAATATTAAACACTGTCAACTGTAACATTTCATTTTCACTGGCCTGATGTCACTACTGCAAAGAATGAAATGAGAAGAGACTTAACTATTGAGTGGTAGGGGAGCGGGCTCTAGTAACAATATCGGCAAACATCTAGTAATAGCGTGGACTTCAAAATAAAGGAAAAAAAGGAAGGAAGAAAAAGAATGCAAAGAGGGATGAAGGGAAGGGGAGAAAAAGGGAGAGATAAAATAGAAACCAGATCATCACTTCTGCCTGTATTAGTGACTGCAAAAAAAAAAAAAAAAAAAAATGTCATGGGATATATAGAAAGAAAATGTGTAATAAATAAAAGTTTTCAATGTTTTAATTATTTAAGAATAAAGCCTTTTTACAAATACATAGGAACCAGATGTTGATCCTTTAATGTTGGCCCCATCTCCACCTCATCATCATGAATCAAAAAAAACACTTTATTTATTAAAGAGAAATATGTGGCCTTTGAACTAGATTTCTCGGTCTTGTTCTAGTGACAATGGCATTATTCGTATAGAGGTAATGTAATTTACTATTCAAGAACAATATATTTATACATTAAACATTTAAGCAACTTGTGACATTGTCTTAAATTGTAATATCCATTATGAAAGTGTTACAAAGTCTAGAGCTAAATTTTAATATTCCTTTTAATATATTTTATTTATTATAATGCATAATTAGTTTTAAAAAGAATACAAAGAATCAAAGATTTTCCAAATATATGAATATAAAATTTTCACTATTTTTCCAATAGGACAATCAAAAATCAATGTTTGGACCCAATTTCAATATGTACATTTTTAGAACATAAGAAAAATATTGAAAAATTTTATAGATATTAACTCATTAATTTATGTGCCTGCACCTATGTTAGTCATGTAATTTATAAAGTAATATAGTAATTCAGACATACATTTCCCTATTCATTTTTCAAAATTACTTTTAAAAATTTCCTAAAATATCATCATTCAATCAATATCCACTGAATCATCTGAGCACATCTTGTTCATTGCCATCCATGTTATTAAAAAATCTAGTACTTTTTAAATTTAAATATGGTGGTCTTATAAAATTTTATTCTAAATCACAAACACATTATTATGAACATTAAACAATTTTTGAACAAATATATTGTAGTTTTATATGTATGATCTACTCATTATACTTATTTACTTCCTTTTTTGTGATATAAAACACAAGGGACTTTTTTTTTTAGTTTTCTGATCTATTTTTTTAATTGATTATATAAAGTGATCTATATAATCCTAAACAACTGCCTTGATTAATTAATGTAACTGATTTTTCTTCTATACACTTTAAATTATTATAAACATTAAAATAATAGAGGTGAGTGATTTAAGATTTTTTTTAAATTTATTTTTTAAAAGTTATTCTTTACTGAGACATGCCTTTGCAAGAGACCACTCGGATATATGATTAGGAAAACTGAGCACGATACATGTGAAAATATGAAAATGAATGATAAAACCAGGGGCAAATCTAGCACACACAATTATGGCTCTATGTATTAGTATATCACAAGGGGTAAACGTTAATTTTGATTATAAACTATGATTCAAAAAAAGGAGAGGAACAAAATCCTAGATTCCAAATTCATAATCTTTCCTAAATGATAAAAATCTTCATTTAAGAATTCCCTTAGGAATTTTCATAAAGGATGAATTTCTTTGTGATTTTCTGCTTTATGATGTACATATTTTAGAATATGGAGGTTTTATTATACATTGCATTGTATTTCAATGTAGCATTCTCTTTGATTGCATGAATACTAATTGAACTTCTGTCATTTCCTTATCCCTGCATATGAGCTCTGAACTCTTGTAAGGATGTATTTTCTGAGGTTCAGAGCTACGATTTGGGGGTCATGAAGAGAGGAGCAAGTCACTTTACCTCAGGGGGTAGAATGTTCTCATTCTCTATCTTCTCTCCTCTTAACTGAACTCCTCTGTGCCTGGCAGGCATGAAGGGTCAGATGTTTTCCCCAGATTTTATTTTTCCCTTTAACCTCAGCTTCTTTCTAAATATAATGGTCACACACTGTGCTTTCCACAGCTGACAGCATAAAAAAGGTTGAATTTGGTCTGATCAAGTCTGATTCTGTCTAATTTTGGTTGAATTCAGGGAGTCCAAGCACAGATACTTTAATAGTGTTTACTAACTCTCAATACCTCCAACCTACTACAGAAATTCCAGACGCTCCATAATGTATGCCTTGTAATAGGGTAGTTATCTGCACTCAACCCCAGAGCCCTGACCCTGTCAGGTCTTATTAGAGGTCACAAACCAGATGTTGCTCGTCAGGCTTCTGAAATATGATAGTGGCTTGAGTCTCATATCACAAAGCATGTTGTTCCCTCTAAATCTACAACCTCACTTGAAAGCCATCTACTTTTAGGGCTTTTGTTTCTTCCAACTTAACTGGTCCTGGGGTCCCAGCAGATTTTTAACATAAAGAACTGATTGCCTCGAAATAGATAGGTTAGGAGCACCTATCACACAAGTCAGTATGCTGTCACAATTTCCCCATTCACCATTTGTGAGGGAGGAGGTCTACCACTCTGATGCTCATGCAAAATCAGCAAGGCTGGAGAGTATGAGACAATCCTGTAAGTTATGATTATTAACTGGGTTGCGTTACTTAGACTAAGGGTCAAAGAAGTCATTTTTATACCCAGAAGAAAGATTAAATTATAGCAGGCAGAGATGTAGAAACTTTGATGGAGTAGGGTAGGAATGGTGGAAGAGTAGAGTAGGAGGAGGAGATGAGAAATGGGTTCTTCCCCTACAAGGTGCTTACTGTTTTCACAAAGAGAAAATTTGTATTGGAGAAACCCAACAAGCACAATCTTAACTAAGATAGTAATACTAATATCAGCAATAATAAAACAAAATGATGCCAAGTGTCAATTAATAGAATAATCAGAAAGCACAAAATAATAGATAACTAATTTCAGATAAATTCCATAAAATAATTATTTTGTGCTATTTAAACTGTTGAGATCATAAAAAACACAGACAGATGAAGGTATTGTTCTAAATTAAAGAAGGTAATTCAGCCTGGGTTTGGTCTTTGGATGATAGCATTTGACAAAGCCTTTGTATTATATAATAACATTCTACTCATGCTCATCTCCTGAGAGTGTTAATTGTGGAGATAAAAGATGTTCTTGTCTTTAGGAAATACATATGAAGGTATCTAAGAATAAAAGTACTTCTGATCTGTGACATAGTCTCAAATATTTCTGAAAAATATTATTTGTATAAAGACCAGACCAATATGCATTTAAATACAAGGATATAATTAGTTGAGGATAATTTACAGATGGTTTTACCAAATATTTGCCAAATAAAACATGTATCATTCAACCATATTAATAATAAACAATATATCACAAACCAGTTGAATTTATTCTAGGTATACAAGTGTTTCATCACTGGAAAAATCACTTAATGCAATTCATCACACCAAAGTATTAAAAAGTGACCTCTCACAAATATAGAGTCAACAACTATTCCCAAAGACATTTTCTAAAATCTTGTAAGCTATGTGATATTTAGCTGAAACTCGCTAGAAAATATCAATTCTATTTTTTCTTAAAAGGATGATTACATTCAGCTACAAACTGGAAGTTTTAGATTAGGGTTTCTTACCTGAGTGAATCAATAATCTGGATGGATCATCCTCCATTGTAGGGGCTTGACATGTGGTCTGGAGGATGTTAGCAACATCTCTAACCTTTACCCACTTGATTCCAATGGCACCTTCCCTAGTTGAGACAAGCAAAATTATTCATAGACAATGTCAAATACCCCCCAAAAAGCAAAATTTTCCAGTTGGGAATTAATAAAATAGTATTATTAGTATCATTATCTGTACAGAAATTCATAGTGTATCAATAAGCAATGAGAATTTGTGATTGATTGCTAAATGCTTTAATGCAGGTAGGAATGGAATGTAAGGAAATTCTGGTTGTAGCACTATTTTATTGAGCCAAATGCTCTTTGTAACATATATTTGTTATATATACCATTATATATTATTCACATGTGATATAATGTGCATGAATTACCACAGTATTTATTATATAGTGTATGTATAATAAATTAATGCATAATGTAAGTATAAAATTAATGTTATATAATATATAATATTGTATAACACATACTATATGACACAGGTATTTTTTAGAACATACATCATTTTTTTGAAGGACATGACTCACTATGTTCTGAAAAGAAAATAAAACTGAAGAAAGTAAGAGTGCAAGGACACTATGAAACTGGAGAAAATAAATTACAAGAAAACTCTACTTTAACAAAATGCATTCCAACTTTACCAGATTACAACGAGAAACATATTTTTCATATTTATAAAATAAATAAATAGAAACTCTCTTGGACATTCTAGGATGTGCATTTAATTACTATATAAAGACATGCAAATTCTGTGAATATACTGACATTGTAATGTATTAGCACAGTGTAACATGGGGCAAATCTATAAGAATTGTGTAATTGAAGTTAGGAATTTCATAAAATATGTGAATATAGTGTACTAAATCAGTATACTAAAATTAGTTGTATTCATAAACACTTGCAACAATTACAAAGTATAGTTTTAAAAATATAATTATAGAAAGAAACAGATACTAATAAGACATAAGACATTTATGAGGAAAATTATAAAAAATTGCAATTAGTTTTATTTTTTTATTTTTTTAAAGATAGATTTATTTTTTATTTATTTATTTATTTGTTTGTTTGTTTGTTTGTTTATTTATACAAGCACTGGGTGCAGTCAGAAGCGCGGGAAGGTGAGAGACTTCACCAGAGCCAGAGTGGGGAACAGAACAGGCAGACTGATGAAATACACTGCTGAGGGGAGCAGCAGGAGGCAGGAGAGGTCTGCACGCCATGTGGGACCCTCCTCCAGTGGCCGGGGAGCAGCCGGGGATCGAACCGGCGCTGCAGAGACTGCGGGCAGGTTCACAACCCAGGGCTCAAACACTGCGACACCGGGGAGGCCCTGCAATTACTTTTAAAATAATAAATACAAGCATCATGGCTATAGGAAAGATGAATTAATATGATTAATAGGTCATTCATTCCCCCAAATACTAAAAAAAAAAAAAAAAAAAAAACAAAGTAATTGATATAAAAACCCTAGCAGATATGATTGGGATATGACAACACTATTCTTTTTTTTTAAAGATTTATTTTATTTATACAAGAACTGTGGTACAGGCCAGAGGTGCAGGAGGGTGAGAGAATTCACCAGACAGTGCAGGGAACAGAACAGTCAGGCTGGCTGAAACCAACAGCAGGCAAGACAGGAGAAGCAGGCAAGACAGGAGAAGTCTGCCACACTATGTGGGTATCTCACTAGCCGGTCGGGAATCAAACCCATGCTGCAGAGGCTACAGACAGCTTAACAGTGCTGCACTCAACTCGCTGTGCCACTGGGGAGATCTGACAACATTATTCTTAACTGTAATAAAATTGCAAAAGGAAAATAGCCAAGGTAATTTTGCTAATATCAAGTTGTTGTAATTTTAACATTGTGGAACAGGAGCAGGAATAAATGAAAGAAACAGCACAGAAAAAAAAAAGAAACATCTTTACTTTTTTGAAACAGTATATTATACCAGTTGCACTGTAGGTGAATGAGGAAATAATGGAATTTTCAATAAATGGTACTAGGAAAAATTTATGTTTAAGAAATATTAAAAATAAATACACATTTTCATCTCACATATATACCTAAAGTAATCCAGAGTAGATGAACTATTTATGTATAAAAAGCAAATAAGAATTTAGAAGAAAATATAATGAATAAAGTTATGATATTGAGATAGGAAATATTACTAAACATAGTTATATAAAAAACAAAAATTCTCTACAGAGCCTCCCCGGTGGCGCAGCGGTTGAGCGCTGGGTTGCGAAGCTGCCCGCGGCCTCTGCAGCGCCGGTTCGATCCCCGGCTGCTCCCCGGCCACCTGAGGAGGGTCCCACATGGCGCGCAAACCTCTCCTGCCGCCCGCTGCTCCCCTCAGCAGTGTACCTCGGTCCTTCTGCCTGCTCTGCTCCCCGCTCTGGCTCTGGTGAATTCTCTCACCCTCCTGCGCTTCTGACTGTACCCAGTGCATGTATAAACAAAACAAACAAACAAATAAATAAATAAATCATGCCTCTATTAAAAAAAAAATTCTCTACCAAAATATAACTCTAGAGTTTAAAGAATATGAAATTCAGAGAAGATATTTGCCATTTTCATAATTATTACAAAAGATGAAACACAGTGAAATCTATACTAATACAAAAAAAGGAAACATCTCTTTAGGAAAATAATGGACAAAAATATATAACTGGTAGCTTCAATAAAAAAAGAAAACAAATGGTAATTAAACATAAATATATGCTCAATTTTAATACTAATGAAGGAAATGCAAATGAAAAGCATATATTTTCCATGTCCATCATATAGCAAAAAATATTATTATCAAATGTTAGGGAAATGTGGAGCAACATAAATTATATCTAATGTGACTGAGATGGTAAATAAATGTATCCTATTTGGAGTAATAGTTTGAATAGTTGAGTAGATGCATAATCTTTGATCCAGAAATTCTATGCCCACTATATACTCTAGAATACACTTTAGCCTCAGGCCAAATCTGACCAATTTCCTATTTGCATGTGGTCTGTGAGCGAGGAAGGTTTGCACAGTTTTGAATAGTGACATTTTAATTCATTATTCAAGTACCTACATAATAACCCCCACATTGTGTTTTGGCCAGGAAAATGTAAACTCTTTACTATGTATGAGTAAAAGTTATAAGTAAAAGTTAGCTGACTCCTGTTCTATAGAAACTCTCATAACAAAGGAAATCTCCACAAGATTGTGCATGGGCATTATTGTTTATAAATAGGAGAAAATTGGAGACACTCAAAATGCCCATTAACAGGTAAGTGGAAAAACAAAATGCATGATTATACTGAAATACTGCAAGCAATGAAATAAATGGACTAAAGCTTTGCATATAAATATAGATGATTTTTTAATAAATTGGGCAAAATAAAGTAGAAATATTCTACTATATGTATGAAGTTAAAAAAAAAAAACATGTGGGATTTAAAATAGATATGCCTATAGATGCCCTTTCAGTGAAGATATAAAGACATTCAGAGAAATGTTAATGGATATTTACTACCATTAAATGAAAGATGCAATTGGGGAGGATTAAATATGGTGATTCAACTATGTCTGTTATATACAAAACTGATACATTAGTCTAGTCAAAAGTTTAGAATCTGACATTGGCAGGTACTATTAATTAAACTCAAGGCTTCATTTTGATTTCACAATTTTCCCACAATGGTCTCTTTGTTTGGAGTTCTTATCCAGGGTGCTTCAAAGGTTTGTTTGTCCGTATCTCCCTGGTTTCCTCTGTTCTCAGTTTAACTTGGTTTTCATTGCTTTGACAGTCTGGAGTACTGGCTTTGTCTTTGACAATGACCTGCAATCTGGATTCCCCTAAAGTTTTTCTATGATTAAATCAAGACCAGAAATTTTGGAAAGAATAACTTATGGGGATGTTCCCTCCTCCCTCACATCACAGTGGAACACTTGTCACTCACTTGGCATCACTCATTTGCATAGATGTGGCAACACTGATTCATATATTCCTTTCACCATTTGATTAGGGTAGCTTCTAAAATGTGTCCCCACTATACAGTTACTCTTCTTTCTTTCCCTATTCTGTTCTTTGAAATGAGGAATCAATAAATCTAGCCCATCCTCAAGTCTATTGGTGGAGGACTAAGCGTAGGGGTTTGTGGGCAGAAAATCTCCAACTCCTGGAGAGGGGCTATTTATTAATAATTCCTTTTGAGAGACAATAAAAATTAAAGTAACATAGTGCTCATAGGTTAAGATCAAATAATTTAATTCTCATCACCAATTTAGTATTGTATTTTTTTCAAAAAAATCATTTATTCAACTTTTAGTCCTTATGAGCAAAGGAAATGGTAATGTGATATAATTCCATTGGCATAATTCTAGGTATGAATAATTGATTTTAGTGAGAATGAACGTTTTTGTAATGAAACATTTATAAGTAAACCTATTATTGTCCATTTACTATTGTTGGGTATATACAATTTGGTTGTTCCTGAGATTTTTTCCTTCTGGAAAAATATACTGTCTCTAGCTATATTTCCTGTTTACCATAGAGAATTTTCTCTGATGAGTATTTCATGTAAACTTGAGTTTATGAGAACCTTGGTAAAATAGATGAAAACTTTCAAAGTACATTAGTATTTGCAGCTTGATGGGAAAAGAACTTGCCATATTGTATATTACTCTATAGCAGTTATTGGAGGACCCAAAATATTTTTTTAGATTTATTTATTTATGCATAAAGAACTGGGGTACAGGCCAGAGATACTGGGGAGTGAGAGCATTCACCAGAGTCAGAGTGGGGAACAGAACAGACTGACTGAAGTACACTGCTGAGGGGAGCAGCGGGAGAGTCAGGAGAGGTCTGCTGCGCCATGTGGGTAGCTCCCTGGCCGGCCAGAGATCAAACTTGTGCTGCAGTGGCTGTGGAGAGCTTCATAGGTTGCATTTAACCCCTTGCACCACCAGGGAGGCCCAAGGACCCAACAATCTTTAAGTGCACACCCTGTTGACTTAAAACTGTCATCTCTTTCCTGAGTTGCTTACATTTCCATGTCTACACCAGCAGCCTGGGACATCTGTTAGTGGAAGGAGAAGCATCCAAGCCCCACCACTCCCACATCTTTGTTCTTCTTTGCTAATTACAAGACTTGGGAATTCAGGAAATTTGACTTGTATCATTTTCTCACTTCTAAAATATGGTGAATAGTTACAAATTTTATAGGGTTATAAAAATAGAAAATAATGATCAAAAACTACTGAGTAGAGTGTATGCCAAGAAGAGACAAGCTACACACATTTTTTTCACCCCCTCCCTTCATTTTGAAACTCAGACCAATGTTCAAATCCCAACTGAACCACTTATTGTTTCCTTGTTCTGGGGTAAAGCTCTTGAACTTTGACTTTGTCTTCTCTTTGGGAAGAGAATAATATACCAAGTAGGACTTATTTTTGGAATAATTCAACACCTACCAAAATTCCTGAAAATTCAGCTTGTCTATATTCCATTTTCCTTTTAATTCCTTCTCATTTAAAGTAGTATTTGCATCACAGCAACTATTCACAACTTTAACTTTTATTTCAAAAAATTGGCAAAGTGCTAGTGCCAAACCACAATTATTGGTAACTCTTTAATGGATTAATAAAAGCACAGTAGAACTAGTTTTATAAGTGATGCATAATACATGGCATAATACAAGACAGCTGGGCTGGAAAGCCCAGTTAAATTGGCTATTTATTTTACTAACTCATGTGTGTCCTGTCTGCTTAATAAGGATTTAAGTGAACCCTAGGATAGTAGGGAAATCTGTGTTCAGTCCTGACAGTATAACCTACAATCATGTACTGAACTGCTCTGGGAAATAGTTTCTAATCTCTAAACAGCAATATTGATATAGACTTTACATGCTTGTCATAAAAATTAATTTAGATACAATATAATATATAATTAATATATAACTATATGTAATGCATAATGTGATGAACTCCAAGGAGTCTTACATGATTACTGATGATATTTTCTTGGGTTCTTTATATTTTATTTGAATCTGTATGTAGAATGCAGAGCTAAATTTAAGATGCTTTTACAAAGGAGTTACTTAATATTTTAGTTTTTGAGTCTTTGTTCTTTTCCTGCAAGAAGCTTCAGGTGTTCCATCTCACCAAGCTCTCTGCCTGCAGCAGTGTGGGCAGCACTGACAGTGGCCTGGCTAACTACCAGCTTACCAGGAGGGGGACGGCTTAATTGCCTAAATTCTGGCTTCACAAAGCAGCTTTCACACCTAAAGCTGGAGCAGCTCACATCTGTGGCTGTCAGGTTTCTGCCTTGCAGATGAAGAAATCAGCTGTGCCTGGTCCCCACAGGATACCCAGGGGGTCCAAGCCTCATGCATAAAGTCAAAACACACAAGCTCATTTCCATATAGAATACAAATAACATATTCATTTAATAAGATAACTCCTGAAACTTACTCCACATATTATTTAAGCTCCTGTGCAGGTAATCACCATCCTGCTTAGAAAAAATCGATGAAACCATCAGAACAAAACCAAATTCCTTTCATTTTATTTGCCAATGTGTCATCACTGAGCACATTCACAGTACTTTTCTTAAATACACTCTACCCAGAGCAGCTTTTCTCTTCAATGTTGAGGTAATATATGGTATTTACCTCAGGCTATATGCGCTGTGTGTGTGTGAAAGAGAGAGTGTTTGCACAAATGCAAGAGAGAAGGACTGGGGAGAAGGAAGTAGGACTTATTAGCTTTTATCGATATAGTTGTATTATTCATTTTATAGCTATAAAATGTATATTTTTATTACTGTGCCATCGAAAGAATCACTAGCTGCTGATAAGATGCCGGAATTCACAGGATACTATGCAATAAAATAGCATGCTTGACTTCACATCTGAGAGCACCAACAGGGTTCTAATAATGACACCTCTGATGGTGAGATTTTAATTACTCAGCTACTGCTCAGTATAGCAACAGCATACTTATGGGAAAATGCCTATTTTGGGCAAATTTGCACATTTGCTTTCTTATCAATTGTGGTGCTTTTGTAGCATTTCAGCTTAGCTAATCTGCAACTACATTTCCCCTGAATTTCCTTCCCTGCATGGGTCCTAGTATGGGTTAGCCACAAAAGATATTTGGGCAAGACATGGAATGTAGAAATAAAAGTAAACCAGCAGATGGTATGTGCTGAGGCACTGAAACAGGGCTATGGTAGTGCTGTCGAGGGTCAAAGGACAGTGCCAAGGGAAAGGACAGGTCACTGTCTATGGGTTCTTGCCCACATGTACAATTGCAAGATCACTCAAGCTCAGGGAACAACAACAATGGGGTTTATTTAACAAACAGGGGAGACACAATTTCTAAGGTCGTAAGTGGCTAGCTCTCTCACCCAGACAGTGTCTATGGTTTCCACAAGTCAAAAAAAAAAAAAAAAAAAAAAAAGTCTGCCCATACAAGAAGGTGCTGTCCCATCAATAAGGGCCAGCGGCTCCTGGCACAAGGGCAAGCAAGCGGTGGGCCAGGAGACAAGTCATTGTGGCAGCTGGAGGTGCTCACAGTGGGGGCCACTGAGATGACACTGCAGCAGCCAACAGCAACAGTCTGAAAGTTAAGCTGGACAGCACTGGATGCTGGACCTGACAGCAATAGAGGAAACAGCACCAGGAGGTGGTGCTGGACTATCAGAAGCAAGACAGCTCTCAAAGGTAACCCTGATAGAGTGCCAGTCATCTGTCAATAGTGCTGGACAGCACTGGCCAGTAGTGTTGGTCACTGCCAGTCACCAGGAGGACTTGTCAGGGACACAGTGTTAACAGCTCCTTGTGAGGTTTTGGCTATACCAATGACAAACAGCTCTTTCAGACAGCAAGTCAAGGCCTTTGCTATTCCTCTCAGGTGATGTCAGAGGCAGGGGGGAGGTAGGAGCAGCAGCCAAGTATCTGCCAAGATTTTGCTTTCTCTGCTTTCTTCAGAGGTTGATAGCTGATTCTTCTTTCTTCGGAGGCCAAGAACACAGTTTCTAAGCTAGCTCCTGTCATGCCTTATACTCTCTTTCAGTGTCCCCCACCCTACAAGTCTGATTGGGCCATATTCAATCCTAACTGACTGACTGGACCATTTAGCACCAATAAGCACATTCTTATTTTTCAGTCTGAATAATTAAGTAATGAGCTGCTTTTGAACCTGATTGGTTCATTTAACTCACACCCAATAGGCCCATTTTATGATCCAAGTGTCAAATATAAAAGAGAAAACTCAGTACCTGCACAGACCTGACCTGCCCTGATTCAGGCCAGCCTTATAGGCTGGTGGGCTCTGAGGCCAGAGCTAACTTCAGGGGGCCAGAGGAATTCTGCATCCAATACCCCTTCTGTGGGTCCAGGTATAACAATGTAAAAGGGGGTAGGGGGGCTGTGCAGCACTATGACTCTGGTTCTAGTGCTACAAAGTAGGCTCTGCTAGGAATCTGCCATGTTGGCCTAGGACTCCACAGGCCTCTCTATTTCCTGGAGCTCCAGGGACCTGCAGTGCTGGAGCTGGCCCAGTGGGATCCTATGCTCTTCCCTGTAGCCCTGAACCAGGGACTTCAAGACTTTCTGCTGTCTCCTCTGGGGCAGTCTGCTCCAGCACAGCACAACCTCGCCACTGCAGCTCCAGTGGGTCTGCATGCCCTGGGGCAACATGCATGGAGAGCCACTGCTGTCCTTTGTCACTGCAAGCACCTCTGCAAGTAGCCTGAGCTTCAATGGTGCCACTGGTGGCGAGTGGTAAAATGCCCACCACCCTCTGCTACTTGAGCTGCTTGCAAGCAGCACACTTCTGGAGAAGGATGTCAGAGCCCCAAGGAAGGGGGACTCTGGCACACAAGTCTGGCCAGCCCCATGGTGGCCATCGAGTCCCTCCCACTGAGGTGGGCCTCCATGTAGCTGTTCTGCAATCTCCTACTGCAGGGCAGCACCTCTAGGCACCCTGTGGGAAACTCCCTTTGCTTAGGGGATTTCACACTTAAACCCAGAGGGTGCTAGGGAGGGTCTGCAGGCAGGAATTTCTGCTGTCACTGACACTTTCAGAGTAGCACTCACTGGCTACCATCCGCACAGGCTGGGGCAGCAGGGTGGGAGACCATCACTGCCCCTCAGGCTCTGGGTGTCCATGTCCAGGTGGCTAACTGAGGCAAAGCAGGTCATGCCCTGAGGCTTGTGACATGGGATTCCAGTTGCAACGTGAGAGTCACTTTGGCTGGGCAACTCGCATACACATCCCTGATCGGCTGGCTGCTGGCGATCAGGCTCACAGCTCCTGCATATTCACTTGTATCTCCTCGGTGCTTCACACCTAGGTCAAAAATGTGTGGAGCCCCATGGCCCCAATCAACATGCCACTTTGAACTATTTAAATTGATACCCATTTCCAAATTAATTTTGACCTACATTCCTCCTATTTTCAGTAGTCTAAATCAGAGGTTGAAACTCCAAGCCAGCATGTTATAAAGCACACTCTCTTGAGTATTATATTTCACAAAATACACAAAAGTACTTCATAATGCCATCCGAATTCTGACTTCTAATATTAACATTTTTTATTGGCATCTAGTGCTTCTATGAATGGTTGTTAGTGCAAGTGCCTCTTTTTAGTGTCATTGCCATTGTTGTTATATTAAACACAGTAGGAGGAGGGCAGGTGTTCTGACAAAGTAAGACATAAATCAGCATTGTTCAGCTTGTAGCTACTATAGTCAGGCCAGCCTTAAGTGTAAGTATTAATTACTATGTGAAATGCTTTTCAAGTTACAGCTGAGAAATCCTCCCAACCCAATTCCCAGGTGCTTAGAAAATATTTTCAGAGAAGCAATAATATTTTAACTGCCAGTCTGTAACAGTGTTTTTTTTTTTTTTTGCTTCATTATCATTAGCGATGCCTCCCTTTTGTTAAATATAAGTAATTCCTGAAAACCCTTGAGAAAGTACCAACTATGCTGGCAGAAGTAGCATTGGAAGCTGCTACCTCCTCAGTGAAAATTTATTATACAAATTAATAGTTTTCAATTTGAAAGACTGACAGTCAAACAGAAGAACTGAGACATTGGTCAAGAATGTTGATGAAGGGATGGAGAAATGGATTGAAGTGAGACAATGGTCACCACCCAGAGTAGTTTCAGATTGAGTCTGGAGGTGGTAACAACTTAGACTTTTATGGTTGATAAAACAAGATTTTTAGATAAACTTTTGTTCCTTAGTGGTAAGTTAGGGGGAAAGCTGGACTTAAAGTACTAGGAGTGAAGAATATAGCATTTGTCTTAATTTGTATTAGATCAATGTATTTTTATCAGAAACCTAAGTGGTATCTTCACTTCACTCACTGATGACTCAAGTACACTGGGCCAATATGCTGTTATGGAGTTGAAGTTCAAGGGAAACTATGGAAGTAGAGTAATCATGGTGGAGTTTTGGGGAGCAAAATCATTGCAATATTTATATAATCACATAATCATGGCCAGTGAAGCAAAATGCATATATGAAAGGTTTTCAATAAGTTTATAATAATTCCTTCTATATTCTTCTTCACATTTAGGTGTTTTCTTTTCAACTAACATACATTCCATACTCTCCAGAAAGCAATGTGGTTTTCTGTTGAAACGTGAATATATTGAATAGCCTTCCTTCCAGTTGATACTTTGTTTTACTTCAGTAGTTCTCAATAATAAACTTTCTCTACTATGCTTTTATGACCCCACAGTAACTCAAGGAGCAGTCTTGACTGGACTATCCATAATGAAAGAGTTATAATTTTTTCAGACCCAATAAACATATGTTTAATACCATCTTTCTTTTTCATTCCTGGAAACTAGTTTAATTTGCTTTTTTATCCATTACTCGAGATATTTTCACAGGCAAATAATATGCAATAAAAAGAATGAGCAATCCTACAAATGACAAAAAAATCATGGAATAATATAATTACATACTGCTAAGGTCAAGAAGTACTCTCAAAAGGCTACATATGACATGATTTCAACTATAGGAGATTTTAGAAAAGAAAAAACTATTGATATTTAAAAATCAATGGTTATCATGAGTTCTGGGGCTGCAGAGGTGGGAGGAGGTTATGTGAATTGCAGATGGAGTGGGCTGGCATAGGGATGAACTCATTAAGTCTAGAGGATGTTTAGGATGTCAAAACCCTTCTGTTGGATACTGTGATGGTAGGTATATGGCATTATGCATTTTCAACACCCATGACATTTTGAAAACAAAGAGTGAGCCACAATGTAAACTATGAACTTTAGTCAATAATAATGAATAATACCATTTGATTCATTTATTGTAACATATTATACATGGATGCAAGCTATTAAAAATAGGGTAAACTGTGCTGTGGGAGTATGTAGGAACTTTCTGTACTACCTGGTTAATTATTCTATAAATCTAAAATTGTTCTATGAAAATTACATAAAAAAGAGTAACAGCAAGTAAGTGGTACTCAAAGTTTTCAGGGAGAGAGAAAAAAGCAAAACAATACATCTTAACTTGAAGTTATGCCATAGATTTTAGATTCTAAATTTTTATGATAGAAGACATTAGTAAAGTGGCCCCAAAATTCCAAATTAAATGTTTCCATATTAGAACTTTATAACCAACTGAGTGTTCCTTTAGTTTGAATGCAGAATAAAGACATATTTGCAATATAAATTTCATAGTGTGCATTTCATACTCTAGGAAGATAATTCTGCAAATGTGGGGGTTAGCCAAAAGAAAGGTGGGTACAAGAAATGGTGGATTGAAACATGGCAAAGTCAGGAGGGGTTCGGAGAATATCAGTCATAAAGCAGTACTATAGTAAGTCTACGAAAGGAGCAAAAGACTCCAGTGGGAGGTAATCAGAAAAAAATTACCAGTGGGACAGAGAATTAAAAAATGAATTAGTGAATGTTGAAGACAAGTAGAATAAAAAGGAAGGAAATGTATTTTCATTCCCCAGGGAAACCAAACATATATAAAAGAAAGGACACAAGCTAAAGTGTTAAGTTATAGAAATAAATGACAATATGCATTGATAGTAACATTAACACTGATTGTGATATTTTTACTTCTAAAATTCAATCTAAGAGTCAAAAATGAAAGAGTTGATCATACTAAGAAAAAATGCATACAAAAAATATAAATGTAATCAATTTAGGAAATGTGAAAGTTAAAATAAGTTGAACCTTTGTAGTCAGTTTGGGCTATTACAATGAAGTGTCATAGATGGATAACTTACAAACAGCAGATATTTCTTTCTCACAGTCCTGGAGTTTGGAAATGTGAGATGAGGGTGCCAGCATAGTTGGGTTCTAGTGAAGAACAATTTCTGAGCTCTAGACAGCCAACATCATATTATAATCTCAATGACAGGCAGCAGAAAGAGAGTAAACAAGCTCTCTTGGAACTCCTAAATGGGCACTAATCCCATCACAAAAGTCTCATTTTCTAGTATAATTATATTGGGGCATGGATTTTGTGTGGACACAGATATTTAATACCCATCAATCATAAAATCAGTAAGGAAAACTAGATGGAAAGGTAGAACTTCTAAACACTGGATATTTTCTATAAGCATTCTAAAATCTCCCAAGTTCCATCTTAAATAATAAAGAAAAAGGAAAAGAGATAATCTCTCTTCACTGTGTGTCATTAAGTCTCTTAGTTGGATGTCCAAGACTAACTTATTTGAGCTACAAATATGTTCTAAAATATCTATTTGTTTGAATACCATGAATCTTAATCTAAACAGATTAAAAAATGTGATTATTTCTCCCAAAATTGCTCTTCTAGTAGACTTCCCTAGCCTGTTTAAATGACAGCATTCACTAAGCCAAATAGTTAATCTTTGATTTTGCCTTTTCACTCACACTTCCATTCAAGTCTTAAATCTTGTCAATTTGTTCTCAAGATGTATGAATTCACTACATTGTTTCTTCCACACAAGTTAAACTAGTTCAATATACCCTCATGCCGGTCCTAGACTTTTGAAATAATCTTGCAGGTCTTTCTTCTTCCTCTCAACTCAGTTCCTCACAAAGCAGTCTAAGTGACATTTTTTATTATTATTTTTTTAAGATTTATTTATTTATTTATTTATTTATTTGTTTGTTTGTTTATTTATACATACATACATACATACATACATACAAGCACTGGGTACAGTCAGAAGCACGGGAGGGTGAGAGAATTCACCAGAGCCAGAGCGGGGAGCAGAGCAGGCAGAAGGACTGAAGTACAATGCTGAGGGGAGCAGCGGGCGGCAGGCGAGGTCTTTGCGCCATGCAGGACCCTCCTCCGATGGCCGGGGAGCAGCCGGGGATCGAACCGGCGCCACAGAGGCTGCGGGCAGCTTCGCAACCCAGCGCTCAACCGCTGTGCCACAGGGGAGGCCGACATTTTTAATTAAATAATTTAGTCCGGTCTTGTGGTAGCCTTACTAAATAATTCTCTATTTTTTTCCTAGTAAACTTTAAAATAAATTCCAATTTTAAATTTAAACCTCAGACTGAGTTTCCTAAGAAATAGATCTGGAGAAATCTGAAAGATGGTATGTAACATACTTAAGATTGTCCAAACAACACAGGGCAAGAAAGTTGGGCTATAAACAACGATGCTGCCATGTTTACAACTACCAAAATCCATATGATTTCCTAATCCCAATGTGATGGTCTCTGAAGACAGGGCCTTTGAGAAGTAAGTAGGTCATGATGGGGTGCTCTCATGGTAAGATTATCACCCTCATAAAAAGAGACAGACAGATGACCCCTCTCTGGAACATGTGGGGAGACACAGTAAGAAGGTTGTCTTTTGCAAGCCAGGAAGTGGGCTATTATCAGATACTGAATCTGCTGGCTTTGTGACTTTGGATCCCCAGAAGTGCAAAAAATAAACTTTTGTTTAAGCACTCAGTTTAAGGTAATTTTTTAGAGCAACCCTAACCGACTAAGACACTTCCATAATCCATTCACTAAAGGATGTCAGACACTGTAGTTTTCAAAAGAGAAAACTCTCTTAGCAAAGAAGAATCTTACATAGGATGCTGTGCACAGATATGGGAGCTGTGAATGTAGAGACATGGTATTTGATATTGTCTGCTACGCCAGGCTTACAAAGAACAGCATGACCTGCCTCTAACTCTTTGACCTCAACTTTTCTTTCATGTCCCTTATTTCCCTGTCCTCTGACTTCTTTCAGTTCATAATTGCATAAGTTGGTTTCTGCTTTCCAACCTAAACCCAAACTTGTCTCTGTCTAATAGAACTTCTCTTTTCTGATTAAGTGTCTAGTATGAGATATACATCACAGTAGTTGCTCAATTACTCTCTGTTAATACTTTCCTTAATAGTAGGTCCTTTATTTATTTTTATTTCTCTATTAGAATAAGAGTTCCCTGGCAGTAAACGTTTTGATCATGCATATTTCAGAATAATGACAAACAGTATAAATTTGGAGATGATTATTTGTAGGATGACAAAAATCCTCATTTTACAACATAAGAATTTAAGAGATGTTATGGATTAAGAGAGGATAAAATGAGAGGACTCCAGTGATCAGCAGCTCTGACCGAGCAATCTGCTGGTTTTTGACAATCTGCAGATCATTAACCTCTCTGCACCTCGGTCACATTGATGGGATAATAATGGATCTGACCTCATGGGGCCTTTGTGTGTAATGGATATGTATATAGTCTTTGAATAGCTTTGTTCATAACAAATACTAGAAAGCGATGGAACACTGACATTTGACAATTGAGGTGAGGGTAGAAAATGTTATATTTTCAAGTGTCTAAAATAGGAATGTAGATAATTTCAAAAATTCAAATGCTGGCATATGAACACAAATTTTAGAAATATAGAGTTAATTATCAAAAGAAACAGACCAGTTAAAATCCTCTAATGTGTAGAACTAGAGAAGGAAAAACATGGAGCAGAAATTAGTCAACTTGTGGGGTCGCAGTCAAACTGAAAAACTAACTCTTGAAGCCTGAATGTAGAATGGAGGCAACCAAAAGAGTTGAATGAGGGAGAAGAGGAGGGACAAAAACATAGGGAGGGAACACCACGGGTCTATGGTGGTGGGCTGTGGGTTCTTTGGTGGTGGGTGCATTATGGCAATAAAGCCTAAAGGGGATACCCTACACCTCTATAATGGAAACAATGAAGTAAACCAATGTCAATTAAAAAATTCAAAAATAGAAATTGATACATTTAATATATACAGCAATTAGTTGGATTATAAATATTTTATGTGAAATTATTCTAAATAAATTGAAGTTACTCTCTTGTGGAGTAAAGATAGGCTTTTCAATAAGGGGTGCTTAACAACTAGACGTTCACATACGATAAAAAATGAATATAGACAGAGTTTATATGAATACACATGTATCAAAATGGGTCACAGACCAAAACATAAGACCTAAAACTCTCAGAAAAAGATTATCTAGATGTCTTTGAGTTGAGTGATAACGGTTGTATAATTTGTAGATGGAAGAATTGATAAATTGGACTTCATTAAAACATTAAAAACTACTTTGGAAAAGACTCTGAGACTGGAGAAAAAACATTTGCAAAAGAGACATTTGATAAAAGATGGTTATCCAAAATATACAAGATATGCTTAAAGCTCAACAATAAGAAAAATGGCCCAGTTAAAAATCTAGGCTCAAGGGCTTACCAGGCACCTCACCAAAGATGATATGAAGATGGCAACTAAGCATGTGAAAAAATATCCCACATCAAGTCTTCAGAGAAATGCCAATTAAACAGCAATGAGATACCACTACACACTCATGACAATGACCAAAATCCAGAATGCTGAAAAAAAAAATGATGACAGGCATATAGGAAACAAAAGGAACCCTCATTTATTGCTGCTGAGAATGCAAAAGGATTACAGATCTGTACTCACCATATAATCCATCAGTTGTACTCCTTCTTATTTACCAAAGAGAATTAAAGACTCATTTCTACATAAAAACCTATAAATGTGTTTATAACAGCTTCATTCATAATTGCCAAAAGGTGGAAGCAATGAAGATGCCTTTTAGGATACCTGAATAAGCAAACTGTGGTACATCTAGACAATGGAATACTACTCATCATTCAAAATGAATGAGCTATAAGGTCAAGGAAAGACATGAGGAATCTTAAATGCATATTACTAAGTAATAGAAGCCAACCCAGAAAAGGCTCCAAAATTATACTGTATGATGCTAAGTATATAGCACTCTAGAAAAGGCAATAACTATTGGGGAGAATTAAAACAGATCACTGATTTCATGTTAGGGAGGAGGGAAGGCTGAATGGGAAGTTACAGACGATTTTTAGAGCACTGAGCATACTCTGCATCATACTATATTCATGCATCCATGTCACTATACATTTATTTGCCTAAACTAAAAATGCACAATACCCAGAGTGAATCCTGATGTGAACTATGAGCTGTGGTGAGGATGATGTGTCAATATAACTCAGAAATTTTAACAAATGCACCACTCAAGTAGAGGATAGTAATGATCAAAGGGAGTGTTAGGCAATAAAGAGGGTAAAAGGTACATGGGAACTCTATGTATTCTGCTTAGTTTTGTTATATACCTGAAAGTGCCTTAAAATCTACTACTAATAAACAGAATCACAAATATTTTGCTATCATCTATCTAATTTGATACATAAACAACATAACATAGAAAATAGTAGACAAAAATGGATTTTTTTTGTTATTTCCTAAATAGTCTTACTTCTTGATCTTGAATTTTTGAAGCCTAATTTGCAAAAAGAACACCTATGAATAAAACATCAACCCAAAACTTGGATTTACGTTATTTAGCTTTTTTCCAAAGATGACCATTTTAGAAATTTGCTTGATTAAAATTCTTAAATGATTTTATTGTCCTCTAGCATTATTTTCCATCCCATTATAATTTCTTTCAATAAGACTTCCATTTGCACAAAATGAAACTTTACAGGGGACATTTTTTGTTCCATTTCATTAAGGGTAAGAAATGTATAGGTGCCTTACCATAAGTGCACAGGTTGAAAATTTAATATAGTGAAATATGTACAGTAAAATGTGAATCCCTTGCAAAACCATAGTGTCATAACAGTTTTGTTAATGGATGTTCACTTAGATTTCTTCCATGTATATATACTCCATCGATTTTGCAAAAGAAAAATAATTGGTTCCCTGCCTCCAATATCCCAGAAACAAGGAACACTCCCATCTCCACGTTGTGACTGCACAGTGAGTCTGATCCTCCTCTTGCTCCTCCACAAACAGTACAACTTGCTAATAGATGCCTGTAATCAATTTTAATTACCTTTAAAAAGCTAATATTTATTGAAACCACTGTCCTTAGAGTCAATGGGTCACAAAGATCAAAGTAAACAATTTATAAGCACAGCACAAAGACTGAACACCACATTGTGACATTTAAAATTTCATCCAGTTTTTTCTAAAATTTTATGTAATCTAAGGTCTTGAAATGAATAAATTTTGAGATATTTTTCAACAATTCAATAGTTAACAAAACTGTGAGTCAGTTCAATAGTTGACAAGACTATGAGTCACACATACTGTGTTTATTCTACTTTTGTGACAAATTTAAAACAATTCCAACCCTGAAACTACATTTTATTAGATAAATAAATAAATAGAGTATCACCGGACACCGTTAATGATACAAAGGAAGGGATAATTAAGTTTATCAAGCCAAGATCAGGGGAAGTTCAATATGACAGCTTCCGTCATAGTTTTCATTCTCACAGCACTCAACTGTATTCACTGTGAACCCTTACTCAAGTAGTTTCTTCTCCTTGAAATGCTTTTCTCTGGTCTTTCTGGGAAATGACTAATCACGATTCAAAGCTACAATGGGTTTGACGTATTCTGTGAGAAGCCTGAAGAAGAAAAGGAATAGAGAGCAGGAGGCAACTGGGATAATAACACAAGAGCTCAGTTATGAGGGGTTTCGTGTGACATATTAGAGATCTTGAGTGTTTCTGAGAATAGTAAAGACTTACAGAATGTTTGTAGCCAAAGGGTAATATCTTCCACTTGTAAGTGTAGTATTAATACAGACAATACATTGGAGGGTAAATACAACTAGATCAGTATCAGAAAAGAGTTAACAGATTTGGAAGAATTAAAGCAGTGATAGGTAAAGGCTTAAAGGAAATACATGAGGTATTCTAGAGTTGTATTTTCCTATTTTGTATTGCTTGGATGTGTGTCATGAGGATGAGGAAGTTTTAAATATTTATAATTAGTAAATAACATGGCCTTCGAGTGTCAATTATGTTTCCTATTAGGATATAAACACAAAACAACTAAAATTCAGGACATAGACTGACAGAGACTTCCTCAAGAGAAATTAAAATATTACGGCCAAAAAGAAAAAGAGAAGTCATTTCCACTTGGGACATCAACTGTCACTGTCTTAACAATAAAGATGTTTGAACATAAGGATGAGTAAGAATTCAGTGGAAGATAGTCACATACATTAAAATCATTTTGAGTCCCTAAAAGCATAACTCATATAAACATGTATCTGTTTCTCTTTTGCATTTCTTTTGGTTATTTTTTTTATGAAATAATATAGGTGGACTATGTAACATGTTTTCCTCCCTACAAATTCAACCTGAGCTTGACAGCAGCAGAGTTATTGATTAGATATCATCAGTGCTGACATATACGGAGAGAACATAATTTCATTTTATGGGCTGCTATGCTGTTAGATAGAATTCATTTTATGAAATGGCTATTGCTAGGCCTTTCATTATAACCACTTTGAAGAATTTTGTTTTACATTGGAATAATATTTTCTTACACCACATTGGTTTTCTAATGGCTTATCATTTGTAAATAATTTAACAATGACCTGCTTTATGTACTGTAGTATGAAGCACTCTGCCAAATATATCAGATTCTTTCAGGTTCATATATAATCTCTGTTCTGAAAGATAGCTTGCCTTATATTTATGTCTATGTCCATATCTATATCGACATTTATATCTATATCTATATAGAGCTGTATATTCTCAAAAACAGGGGTTGCTGTTTAGGGAATTTCTCTCTTTTGGTATGATTTTCAATTGAAACCAATATGTGAGTGTTTATTTTATTTATTTTTATGCCACTAGTTCCCACTATGATTTTGTAATGAAGATTTGTTTGGTATATACAAGATACTTTCACGTTTATTATCTTACTTATACAAAGATGAAAAAGACTTGGTCCCGAAGTTCCCAGTCTCAAATATCACAAAGTAACTATAGGCTAGCCAAAGACATGGTGCTATTTGAAACATTAAATATTGCTATTTTAATATAAGGGAAACATTTGGGAAGAATATCAACATTTCCCTAGGGACTACATAAATATGTGCTTTAAATTATTATGGGGCAGGTAAATGGACTGTATTTGGGGTAACATATCAGGTTCATACAATTCAAAGACAGAATAATGATGCCCTTCATTTTTTTGAAAAAACTATTTTGGATGCTACACTCAGTAAGGGAGGTGACTGAGTGAGCAGTACAAATATGCAGTGCTTGGAATGCCACTTTCTGCAATGTAAATTTTAAATTTATTTTGTAGCTATCTATATCCCAAATCCAACCACATTCTCAGCTGAATGACTTGCCAAGTGAATGCTGATACTTCCTCCCATTTATCCTGTTCCCTGAGTGGTAAAAAATAATCCTTTCATTTTTTTTTTTAGCCTTACTGAGGTTTAATTTTATTGAAGTTGCACTTATTTAATGCTTATAACTTGATAAGTTTGGATATATGTGTGCACTCAATATACCATCACCACAACCAAAGTACCATAGAGATCCCAATATTTCCTTGAGTTCAATGTGCTCGTTTTTTTGGGAGGGGATGAGTTGGTTTTGTCTTCTCAGTAAGAACTTCTAACAGGATGTAAATGCTCTTAATATTTAAAAAAATATATGTCCCTAATCTAACTATTCACCTTCTCCTCCCCCATTAATAAGTGTGGTCACACAAATACACAAACACACACACACAAACACACGCACGCACTTCCCTTATCTTTAGACCATTTTGGGGACAAACTTGATAATTTCTGACATAACCACTATGTAATGATCCTAATGAAAAAAGGCGTTATTTTTGATAATAAAGGTATAAATTTTATATGTGAAAATGCCTTCAGTATACACATGCACATGTTATTTTAAAGTATACTTACACTCTTAAGTCTATATGATGACAAGCAAGCTTGTATACATACATGGGAAATAAAACACACTATCTCCTATTTCTTCTGTTTATATTGAGTTCTTTAGAAAAAAAACTAAACCGAAAACATAATATTCTTTTTTTTTTTAAAGATTTATTTATTTATACAAGCACTGGGTACAGTCAGAAGCGCGGGAGGGTAAGAGGATTCACCAGAGCCAGAGCAGGGAACAGAACAGGCAGACTGACGAAATACACTGCTGAGGGGAGCAGCAGGATTGGTCTGCACGCCATGTGGGACCCTCGCTGGCGGCCGGGGATCTAACCGGCGCTACAGAGGCTGCGGGCAGCTTCACAGCCCAGCACTCCCTCTGGCTCAGTTTGAAATGTTTTAAAATGCATAATAAGTCTAAAGTAGTTTCTTTGGTCATGAAATAAATATCTATGAATACTATATATCTCATTAATTTAAGTCTGTGTGTCTGGGAATTAAGCCTTAAATCCAATGGTTATATAAGTATTGTTACTGACAGTGCTCTCAGAAACACCAATATTGGATATACATTATCTATGCAGAACCAGAAAATAATGACCAGCAAAGGTGGCCTTGTCCTTGATATTACAGATTAAGTCTTGATTAGGTAATTAATCTATGCTTATAATTTATTCTTTATGCAGCAACACAGTCCTGGTAGGTGCAGTCTTGCTGCCTTATCTTTTCGTTTGAAGTCATTACCTGTCAGAATTAAACATGTAGAAGAGTGAGGCCTCCTGATGATCCTCCTTTTTCTCTTACTCATAGTTGCTTGCATATCTGGTAACAATGCCAGGGATTCCTGATGAGTAGTATGCACAATATATGTTTAAACACAGGTCTCTTGTATTTGATGAAGGTCTGAGTTCAGGTGGTACATTTTTGTCAAGGTTAAGTTATCTATTGGAGATAATTAACCAATAAAAATACACTGAGTTTCCAATGTCTGGAATCTTGTTTGGTCAGAATATATAGGTTATTAAGAACATGGCAAAAATCCTCAATAAAATTTTAGCTAACAGAATGCAACAATATATCCATAAGATAATTCACCACAATCAAGTAGGATTTATTCCAGAGACACAAGGATGGTTCAACATCCAAAAATCAATCAATGTAATCTAACACATCAACAAAAAGAAATATAAAAATCATATGATTATATCAATAAATGCTGAGAAAGCTTTCAACAAAACGAAATATAAAAATCATATGATTATATCAATAAATGCTGAGAAAGCTTTCAACAAAACACAACAACCATTTATGATAAAGGCCCATGAAATTCTCGGGATACAAGGGATACCTCAATATCATAAAGGCCATATATGACTAGCCCATAGACAATATCATTCTCAATGTTGAAAAGTTAAAAGCATTTCCACTAAGATCTGGAACAAGACAAGGATGTCCACTGTCACCACTGCTTTTCAATTTAATACTGGAAGTCCTAGCCAGAGCAATAAGACAACAGAAAGATGTACAAGGAATCCAAATAGGGAAGGAAGAAGATAAGCTATCACTATTCACAAATGACATGATAATATACATAGAGAACCCCAAAATCTCCACAAATTAATCAAACTAATCAGTTCAGGAAAGTGGCAGGATACAAAATCAACACGCAAAAACAGTAGCCTTCCCATACACAAACAATAAATCTGAACAAGAAGAAATCAAGAAAACCATCCCTTTTATTATTGAAACAAAAAAAAAATCTAATACTTGGGAATAAATCTAACAAAAGAGGTAAAGGACCTATACAAAGAAAACTATAAAACACTGTTAAAAGAAATAGAAGAAGACACGAAGAAATGGAAAGATATCCCCTGCTCATAGATTAGAAGAATTAACATTATCAAAATGGCCACCCTGCCCAAAGCAATATACAGATTCAATGCTATTCCAACAAAAATTTCAATGACATTCTTCAAAGAAATAGAACAAACATTGATGAAATTCATATGGAGCTATCAAAAACCCTGAATAACCAAAGCGCTCTTGAAAAAAAAAAAAAAAGAAGAAGAAGGGAATGGAGGTATCACACTCCTAGACTTCAAACTATACTACAAAGCCATAATAATCAAAACTGCATGGTATTGGAACAAGAACAGACACACAGACCAATGGAACCAAATAGAAAATCCAGAAGTAAACTGACAGATTTACAGTCAACTTATCTTTTACAAAGGAGCAAAGAATATACAATGGAGCAAAGAAACTTTGTTCAAAAATGGTGCTGGGAAAACTAGGCAAAGGAATGAAGTTTGATAACTACCTCACACCATGCACAAAAAACAACTCAAAATGGATTGAAAAACTAGACATAAGACCTAAACCATAAAACATAGAAGGAAATACAGGCAAAACACTACATGACATATACCTCAGTAACATCTTAAAAGACACATCACCCAAAACAGTGATAGTGAAGGCAAAGATAAACAGCTGGGACTACATCAAATTAAAGAGCTTCTGTACATCAGAAGAGATAGTAACCAAAACAAAGAGATACCCCACATACTGGAAGAAAATTTTTGCACACAACACTAATGAGAAAGGACTGATCACAAAAATATACAAAGAGGTGAAGAGACTCAACAAAAACAAAGTAAATAATCCAGTCAAAAAATGGGCAGAAGAGCAAAAAAGAAACTTCTCCAAAAGATAATGCAAATGGCAACAGGCATATGAAAAAATGTTCAACTCACTTGTAATCAGGGAAGTACAAATCAAAACTATAATGAGATATCATCTTACACCAGTGAGAATGGCACATATTAAAAAAAAAAAAAAAAACCTAGCAACAACAAATGTTGGTGAGGATGTAGTGAAAAAGGAACTCTCCTGCACTGCTGGTGGGAGTACAAACTGGTCCAACCACTACGGAAAGCTGTGTGGAGATACCTCAGTCTGCTAAAGATGGAGCTTCCATATGATACAGCAATTCCACTCCTAGATATTTACCCAAAGGACACAGAAACATTTATTCAAAGGGCACCTGCACCCCTATGTTTATAGCAGCACTATTTACAATAGCTAAGCTACGGAAACAACCCAAATACCCAAAAATAGATGACTGGATCAAGAAGATGTGGTGTATATACACCATGGAATATTACTCAGCAATCAAAAAAGATAAACTCAAGCAATTTGCAGCAACATGGATGGAGCTGGAATGGATCATGCTCAATGAAATAAACCAGAAAGAAAAGAAAAATACCGGATGGTCTCACTCATAGCAGGAATTTAGAAAACCTAAATAAGGGACCAGGAAAAAGACTAATTATAATAAAGTAAAAATCAAAATCAGCAAGCAACTATAAACCAGAGACACAGTCCGGGGGTGGGGGAAATAGGACCAAAACAAGGGTGGTGGGAATTGTATGGGGACGATAGCCCAGATGAAAATGCATACATTGTGCAAAAATAAAAAAAAATGATGTAAAAAAATATAAAATTAAAAAAATGGAGAAAAAAGAGAACAGGGTTTTGTGCCTCTTTGTTTCTCATTACCAGGCATAATAAAGAAAATAAATTATATTGAATAGATGCCTATCTGTCTTTCCTGATCTTTCTTTTTCAATTTCTTTCATAAAAAAAGGAAAAATAAAAGCCCAATAAATATAGCTGAGGGAATGAAACCTGTGTTGTTGCTACACTGCACATATTCTTATTGCCTTCCAAGTCATAAAATGTTAACAGCAAAACTAAATCTTGACATGTTGATAGCTAAAACCATACTGCAATATGGCACATGAATTGACTGTGATGTTTTTGAGAACCAAAAAATATTCTCGTCTATACCATTTACATAAATCATACTGGTTAAAACACTTTACTACTCCAGGTGTTTTTCTTTTTTGTTTGTTTGGTTTTGTTTTTTCAGATGGCACATTCATTGATGTTAGTTTGAGAGGGGGAAGGGAGGTCAGGTAAACTGTAGATTTGCTGTGGAGTTATGCACACAAATCAAACTCAATAAGCCTGTCAGATGAACATTTCACATTAACCAAAATGATAACCTGTCATATGACTTTAAACAGTTCCTCTTTCCCCCCATGTTTCAGAAGAACTATGTAGTGCTGCTGTATCGCAGCTGCATGTTTTGATTTTTTCAAGAAGAAATAATTTCTAAAGATTTCCATCATCCTATAGCTCTCCAGATGTGAGTTTGAATACTGCTATGAGCAAGGAAAAGTACTAGGTTTAACAGAACTATAAAAATGTCCACTGTAGATAGTTTTTGGAAACATTGAGTGACTGGAAAAATACTGGAAGTAATATTTGGTCCCAGAAGGCAGATATCAATTAATTTTTTAAACATACACATAATTGACAATTTTCCTGTTTTTGAAATTTAGAATGCTGAACATGGTACCTGAAGCAAACAAGGTCAACACCTCAGCATCCTCTCTGCTAACCACAGTGGTTGATTTTGTTCAAAGCTGCTTTATCCTCTAACTGGGATGAATATTTTGAAAACCTAAAGGTGGCAACAGCCTATGTTTGCAACTCTTTCATTTTGAAATTGAACAGAGCTCCAAAAATCTCAGGAGTTCAAATAGGGTAATCAGGCTTTCAATTTGTTTCTTATAAGATCACTTTTATATGTTGTACCAGTTCACCAAATGGCATGTTTATTTTCTTAGTGCCCATCTGGCTTCCCGGGTACCCTTCTGTTCCCCTAACTTTCTCCTTCTACATTCTATTTGTTGTTGTATTAAAATATATATTGATTCTGGTTATTGGGATAGCAATAGATGCCAATGTCTAATCATATTTAAGAATTATACGTAATATCTCAGTGAAAGTTCACTAAAATTTTCCCAATTTGATGTCTTCAGTGCCTTCCTTATTTAAGTTTAGGTTTTGGTGATATAAACAAGGATACAAGTACTTCAATTAAAGCATTTACAATCTTTGTTTACTCAGATATTCAGGACTCAAGGCAAATTAACATAAATGTCATGTAAAAATGCAAATAAAATAAGATTCAAGGTGGAATGTCGAAAGGTTAAGAAAACAAAATGACAGAAATATAATCAATAGTTCCCCTTGAAGAATGAGTTGATTTTGACATAGAAAGTTAGAAGTTAGACAGGAAAATTCTATATAGAGAAAACATGAACAAAGGTACAGTAATACATCAGAATCCCATTTAAAACAGCAAAAGTAACATAACTTGGAAACATGGAGATGATATTGTAGCAAACTGCTAGGGGTACATTTCGGAAGGAGTATTAGTGCAATACTACTTTAGAAATACGGTAGGCCATAGAAATTATTAGTTTCAGGATTATTTACATAGCCAGTGAAGTATGAATGAAGGTTTATAAGGAGGATGCTAACGTGACTTTATATGAAATTTATGAAGTATAATCTGACATAAGATTAATAGGTGGAAATGCAGGACATATAGCTTCTGGGTTTTTCCACGGACAACTGAGTTAAAAGAACCACACTACCATAAAGAAAACTGAACATTTTCCTGTCTTAGACAGTGTCACTAACTAGTAACATCATGGTATTCACCAAGTAACCTGCCAATATATATCCACTAAGCACAACTATTGACAGGTTTCTAGACTCTTTCAAGAGACATACTTTCTACACTGCATCTGTATGTGAATGCAACTGAGTTTTACATATATATGTGCAGATACATATCATGTTATAATGTATATACATTATATATTTCATATATAACATATATGATGCATTGTATATTACATATTATAGATCTATTTATATAATATTAAATGTAGCATTTATATATACACACATACATGTATGTGTGTGATCAGATTATAATGAATACATATGGATTTTCCAGAGTATACGTATAGAATAAGTTTAAAGTAGAAAATTTCCTGGCTAGTAAATACTTGGACATGAGTATAATGGTAAATGTGATTCTTATCAAAGTTGCTTAATGCCTATAATGAGAGGAGAGTGGCTATTGATCTGGTATAGAAAGCATCTACCATCCACTATTATGATTTTTAGAATTCCATAGTAATTCAAAACTGTTGACAGAAACAAAGATGCTATCATTCACCTCATCAATATATATTTTGTGTTTTCCCTTCTACAAAATTCTGTCAGGTTATCAATACACCAAATTAAAAGTTCATTTTATTCTTCAGGTAGCCCCCTGCTTACAGCAGGGAAAAAAAAAAAAACATTTAAGGAAATGTTTGACTGATGAGGCATAAATGTCTTCTAGACATTTTTTTTGGCAATAGCTTTATTAGGTAATTCATATACTTAACAATTCACACATTCAAAGTATAAAATTTAATATTTTTTAATATACTCACAAGGTTGACTAACCATCATCACAATTAATTGTAGACTATATTTACCCATCCAAAATGTAACTCTCTGTTCATTTTCCTTCCATCTCCCTATGCCTTTGACAAACCTTTCTTTCTCTAGAGAACTGTGTTGGACATTTCACATAAATGGAATCATAAAATATGTAGCCTTTTGTGACAGGCTTGTTTCATTTAGCATAATGTTTGCAAGGCATCCATGTTGTAGCATTATTCCCTTTTATTGCTGACAATATTCCATTATATGAATAGACAGTATTTTGTTTACCCATTCTCCAGTGAACACACATGCCAGCCACTTCCAGTTTCTGACTATTGTAACACTTCTGTGAACATTCATATCCAAGTTATTGTGTGAACATAAATTTTCATTTCTTTTGGATATCTCCACAATAGAGTAGAATTTCTAGCTCAAATAATATTCATAAAAATAGCAACATTCTTATTAAACTTCTAAACTTTTTGTTTATGTTAACTTGTTAATCTTTAAATTGCTTCTTTAAAGTTCTTTAACTGATTCATAAAGTCACTACTCCATTTTATATTTCTATCAACACTATTGGAGGGTTCCAATTTCTCTACATTCTCATCAACATTTATAAAGATCTGTATTTCTTATTATAACCTTCTTCTTGAGCACAAAGCTTTTGATTTTCAGTTCCTGGTGATTGAGAATAATACTAAGCATTTTTCATTGTCTTTTGTGGAATGTGTGTATCATCATTGGAGAAATGTCTGTCAGATTTTTACAGCAAAAGGAATCTGGGATGTTCAAACCTGACACATTCTAAAGAACAAAGAAAACTCTCATTTTAAATTGGCTACTGAGACACAATCTCTAAACCTTAGGAAAGTTCTGCTTGATAAGAAAATCTTTGTTTACCTGGACCCATAGGTCCCACCAGATACTGTGTTCACAGTATGATTTATGGTGAGCCCCTTGGAACACATGATGTTTCATCTCTGGAGGTGCTGAGCAAGGTCAATTATACCTACATGATTGACCCCAATAAAACCCCAGCTACCTTAGCTCAGGTGAGCTTCCCTGGTTGGCAAAACTGTTCTGGGCCTCCCTGGTGGTGCAAGGGGTTAAGATGCAACCTACGAAACTATCCACAGCCACTGCAGCACAAGTTTAATGCCTGGCTGGCCAGAGAGCAACCCACATGGTGCAGCAGACCTCTCCTGACTCCCCTTCTACTCCCCTAAGCAGTGTTCTTCAGTCAATCTGCCTGTTCTGTTCCCTGCTCTGTCTCTGGTGAGTCTTCTCACCCCCTGCTCCCCACACCTCTGGCCTGTGCCCCAGTTCTTATATGCATAAATAATAAATCTTAAAAAAATACCAACTTTGTTGTTCTGTTGTCACAGAGCATTCCTGGTGGAATTAGGCATTCTTATGGCTGCATAGGCATTCCATATGGCTACAATGAGAGGACAACTAGAAGCTCAGCTGGGTGTGGTCTCTCACAAACTCTATGTTGTACAACTTTATCTTTCTATTTTATTTTTTTTAAGATTTATTTTTATATATACAAGAACTGGGGTACAGGCCAGAGGCGCGGGAGGGTGAGAAAATTCACCAGAGACGGAGTGGGGGGCAGAACAGGCAGATTGACCAAACTACACTGCTGAGGGGAGCAATGGGCAAAACAGGAGAGGTCTGCCGCACCATGTGGGAACTCCCTGGCCGGCCAGGAATCGAACCTGTGCTGCAGAGGCTGCAGACACCTTCACAGCACCGTGCTCAACCCGCTGCACCACCAGGGAGGCCCTCTTTTTAGTGACTTTAACCTTTATTAATAAAAATATTTATCTTTATGTGTAACTACTTTTGAGCTCTCTAAGTCCTTCTAGTGAGTCATAGAAACTGAGGGTGGTCTTAAGGATCACTGATAAGATCATTTGCCCATTTTTTTATTTGGGTTGTCTGCTTTTTCTCATTGAACTATAAAGATTATTTTATACATTCCAAGTGCAAATTCTTTTTTAGATATATAAAATCCTTTGCAACATATGTTGCAAATATTTTCTCTCATTCTGTAGTTGGTCTATTCAATTTTTTTTAAATATTTATTTATTTATTCATACAAGCACTGGGTACAGTCTGAAGCACGGGAGGGTGAGAGAATTCACCAGAGCCAGAGCAGGGAGCAGAGCAGGCAGAAGGACTGAAGTACACTGCTGAGGGGAGCAGCAGGCGGCAGGAGAGGTCTGCTCGCCATGCGGGACCCTCCTCCGGTGGCCAGGTTGCAGCTGGTGATTGAACCAGCACCGCAGAGGCTGCGGGCAGCTTCGCAACCCAGCGCTCAACTGCTGCGCCACTAGGGAGGCCCTCTATTCAATTTTTTGATGTTCTTTTAAGCAATTAAAAAATTAGTATCAATTTATTTCTCTTACTATGCTTCTGTTTTCTAATCTAAAAAACACATTCCCTGAGTTCATATTACAAAAATTTACTCTTATGTTTATTTTACAAACGTCATAGTTTTATCTTGTATATTTAGCATTTGACATATATCGCATTCATTTTTTTGTACGTTGTGAGGAATAGGACATTTCTTCCTATGTCTGAGCACCATTTCCCCTGTTGAACTGTTATGGAATATTTTCAATAAATCAGTGGACTGTAAACAGCATGATTTATTTCTGGACTATTAATTGTATTTCATTGATCAATATATTTCTTCTTATGTCAGTACCACACTGTTTTGATTACTGTAATTTTATAGTAAGCTTTGAAATTGGGAAGGATGAGTCTTCCAATTGTACATTCTTCTCCTATATCAGTTTAACTATAATAATTTCTTAGATGGTCACATTAATTTTAGGATTAATTTTGCAAAACAAAACTGGGATTTTAATGAAGAATTACTACATTGTATATTTATATCAACATGGATGGTAACTGCAATTTCACCCTGTTCCCATCCATGAACAAGGCATTATCTTAAAGGTATTTTTTATTTTAATAATATTTTATTATTGAGTATAAAATTTCACTTCCAGTTTATTTTTTGTTATTTTATTGTAGTTTTTTTAGGAATTACTTATGCATCTTAACTTCTCAGAATCAATTTCAGATATAAACTATGTTAATTCCAGTAAGATATAGAAAAGTTGTACTTATTCTCTAGCCTCTGGCATCTTTTTGCTGTTATTTTTAAACAACACATAAAAACCCATAGATTAATATAATTTTATACCTGCTAAATATAGAGCTGAGAGAAGAAATTAGATCAATAGTATACCTATAGAACTATTTATACCAACAATCTTATTTGCCATTACAGTTAATTTCACTTGAACCTTTGAATTTAACAATAATATAACAGAAACAAAATATGTTCAAAATTCCCAAGAAAGGAGACAATTTCAGATATAAAAAACATGCATATTCTAAAGCCATGCTCTCCAACAAAACAACCAAAACTTATGATGATTACTTCTTACAATAACACCAGTGATTTAAAATATCTGAAAATTGTGTTAAGATGTGCTACAAATGAATTTTCTTCAATTATCAAATAGATTTGTAAGAATAGCTAATCTATGGGTATGACCTGCTCCCTACTTTACTAAACATCCACTTCAGCATAATGGAAGCTCAACTCTTGGTTATATTAACTGAAAAGATGGAGCTCTCCTCACCAGCTCCCACAGGAAGAGTAAGTCATGAATATTTTTCATCCTTCACTCTGCTTTGTGACAGAAGCTAAATTCTGGACTAGCAAGTGTGCTGGGTGACTGAATAAAGATGTCGTTTAACCTTCTCTGGTGCCTTTAGGAAATTGAATTCACTTAAGGAAAATGAGGTCAAGGTCAAATCATGGGTTAATATTGTGGTGAGAATTGAGTTAGAAAAAGAAGCAGAGGGATGACTAATTATAAAGGGCCTTAACAGCATTCTAAGGATTCAGGTGAAACAACTAAACTGTGTTAAATAGACTAGTATCATCATCAGCTTTCTATTTTAGAGATATCTGTCCAGCTGCATGGTCAAAGAAATTGAGGAGGTCAGTATAGTTTGGAGGCAGAGAAAAAGCAGATAAGGGGCCATTCTAGCTGATTAGGAAAAAAAGACGATCTATGTCAATTAACCAGAAACAGAGAGTTGGTCATGATAAGAAATTACTTAATGAATTATAGCATCAGTGGATTGAATGTGGCATCTAGAATGACTTCCCATTTCCTGAGTTTGATGCCTAGGAATCTGGCGTAGATGAGAAAGGATGACTTGATTTAAGATCTAGAATGGATTGCTAATCCCAATACTTTTGTTTTATAAGTGATAAAAGTATATAGATGTTAAGGGGTTTTTCCAAAGTTTTGCAGCTGTTTGTCTAGTCCTGGAAGGACTAGAACATGATTCTTCTAATTTCCATTTACTGTTCTTTCCTACATGGAGAACTATATTCAGATATTCGACGCTGTTTCAATGTTCATGTCAGGCAAGATGACATAATGGGAAAAAAAAAGATGGAGTTTCAGCTTCTTAATTGTTCCATAGAAGGATTTGGGTGCTATGTATGAGACAATGACAGATTTGCCATTTGACGGTATTATCTAAAATTTATGAGACGATTATTATAATCTAATCATTTTATTTTTAGGAATAAAAGTTCAAATTTCATCCAATTTTATAATTGTAAAAGAACCATGATACTTTCCCTCGTTGATGTATCATTTATCATCAGATGTAAAGAAATAGTGAAGTTTTATGTTTAATAATAAGGCAGTTCTCCTTGTGTAATGTCAGATAGGAAAATTTAAAAATCAAATCAGTTTCAGTTAATTGTCTGAGAAAATGTGCATATATCAAGATGGGCATGGGTCAGATTTTAAATGAGAAGTAGGGTTTTATATAGGCACTTCAGAAAGTACCTACAGAAAGTGTGTGTGTGTGTTAGTGTGTGTGTTTGTGTGTGTGTGTCTGTGCTTTCCTCTGTCCCAACAAAATTCTATATACCACAAAATTAAATATCAAGAAAATTTATATTTATTCCTAATATATCACAATTGTAACAAAATGTGATATTTGAATCAAAACAATGCAATCCCGTTGAAATATTCATTACTTTCTGAAGTTATTCTTGGGGGTAAGCATCAAGTCTTGACCATTAAAATGCAGTCTAGAACTATGGAAAGGAACAGTTTCCATATTTTTCAATTTATAAAATGCATTTTAATAATAAAAATGTTGTAATGCTCATTCTAGTTCATAAACCTTCTACAAATAATTTCTATGTCTACTTCTCAAACCTAACTTTCATCTTCTTATGCTTACTCTTCCTATTATTATAAAAATTATGTGTTCATTAATCTGCACATAACCACAAGCCTTGCATTCTGACAATATATGTCTTTATAGCTGATTTTTCTTCCTCCAAATAATTAGCTCATTTTTAAGTCAGTCTCTTTCCACAAACTTCTGTCAGCAAACATCTTCCTGGATTGAAATCAGTCTCACTCCTCAGTTTGTACTTTTTTTTAAAATTAACCACCATGCATATACCAGCTGACCACACAACACTTAAGGTCTGAAGTTACCTCCTTCCTGTATCTTGATTCCTCTATCTTGTGACCCATTAACTCACAAAACTTTGAATAATCACAAACATTAATTTCAAACACAACAAAATCTACTTCCAAAGGTAATAAATTTTCTTAATGTGTCATTAAATTCCACACTAGGTCTTCCCAGGTGGTGCAGGGTTAAAGTCTTGGTGCTATCAAGTTTGATCCCTGACCAGGGAACTGATCCACAGCAGACTCTCCTGTCTCACCCACTGCTCCCCTCAGCAGTGTATTTCAGTAGATCTTCCTGTTCTGCTCTACTCTGTCTCTGGTGAATCCTCTCACCCTCTGCCCCTCTGGCCTACACCTCAGTTATTGTATCATAAATAAATAAAAATATATCTTAAAAAAATCCATTTTAATGTCTACTGTGGCTATGTCTGCCCCATCTTTCTGACTCAGTCATTTCCCAAGCATACAGTTGAATGAGAATGCATAGTATATCAGAATCCTGGAGTTAGCTCTGCTGATCCTAAAAAAGTCATAGAGTCTTAGATTAGAACTCTTCTGTAGATGCTGTTATTTGTTTGTTTTTATTAATTATACACTATTATTATACATTGTTGCTTATTAGATGTTGCCATTTGGAAGGGGAAAATGTTTATAGGGGGCATTAATATTTTCTTATTAGTATTTTCATGTTCTTGGTAAATACCTACCGATGGTATTATTGGAACTCATGGTATTTCTGATTTTTAGTGTTTAAAGGAATCTCTAAACTGTTTTCATAGAGGCACATAGAACTTATGAAACCTATAGCTTATGCCCCTACCAAAAGTGGTAATTTGCACATATTAAAGTGAGTATGGACCTGATTTTAAAAGAGGATTTCATGTAGGGTTTCCTTATTTAATTCTTAACAGTTTTTACATAGATGAGGTGATATCTCATTGTGGTTTTGATTTACCTTCAATTTGCAATAATGAATGTTGAAAATATTTTTTCAGATGCCTGTTAGCCATCTATGTCTTTGAAGAAGTATCTATTTAGGTCTTTTAATCCATTTTTTGACTGTTACTTTATTGTTGTTGTTGAGTTTTATGAATAATTTATGTACTGGGGAAATTAATGAATTACTCACAATAACCAAGATATGGAATCAAACTAAAAATGCCCATCAGCGATAACTAGATAAGGAAATTGTGGACTATATAACCAATGAAATATTAGCTATTTAAAAAGATGAAATAGTGCCTTTATGAAAATATCAATGAATCATGTGTGATTTTGCCACATGAAATAAGGCAGAAAGTGAAAGACAATTACCAGATGGTTTCGCTTATTTGTGGAAGACAAATTAGCAATGTAGAAGAAAAATAACCCTTAGATTCTATGAAAAGATGGCAGTTAATCAGAGAAGAGGAATGAGGGAGGATAGGATGGGGTAATTTGATAATGTATTGACACTGGAGTTTTCACGGAGGGTGAGAAGAAGCATCTGACATGTTGAGATTTGAACCTGCACTCCCCAAAATTCTATAGCTTTGTAAACAAATGGCAAACCAGCATGTTTCTTAAAATGTTTCTTAACTTCAATCCACAGATTATGAAATATTTTTCAATTGGGCAATATATTGTAAGAAGAGATGTAGAAGTCATGATTTATCTTTCAACAAACTTTCCAACCTAACTGAAGATCCTCTAAACACAACATCACATGAATAGAACTCAATGTTTCTGAAATGCCCTTTTCTTTTCACCATGGAAATTAAGTGGTCTAACAATTCCCCTAAAAAATCTTGAGTTCTATGGCCATCTTATTCTAATGCACATAGTACACTGAAATGTATTCCGTCTATGCTCAGTATCACACAAATGCTAGTAAATATCACTGAAAAGTCTTTCATGTGTAGAAGCATTAATGAATTAATTATTTTGTTAATTCACTATAAAAATATGTACCATATGTCTTATATGTGGCAGGCTTCTGCAGAATAATTTCCAGGAGGCTTTACAGATTAAACAAAAACAAAGCTTAAAAGTTAAATAACTTGCCCAAGGTCACATAGCCAGTAGTTAAACACATGGTCAAATCATACCAAAGTCCATGTGTTTTTCATTCCATTCTACTGACCTCAAGAGTTTCTGGTTTAGTGGAGGAAATGCACAACTAAATAAGTTAAAATACAATACAGGAAGGTGTTTTGCTATAAAGTCCCTTGAAATATACTCTTTCCCTGAGACCCATACAAAATTTAAGAAATGTCACTTAATGAATTAACTTTCTTTAATCACTTCACAATCTTCTAAAGTAGATCAAGTCTGAGCAGCTCATGAAAATCATTTGTAATACTATTGTTTTAATATAGATTTCTTTGCTGATGATTTAAAGTGTAAATATATTTTAGCTTCAAGTTTAACTTTTAAAAGAATCAGTACTTTAGTTTATAGAGTCTCAATATGTAAGTGTACAAGACCACATGACCACCCTTGGGAAACAAGTGGCCTCTGGCAGTCTAATCACTTTCATGAAGTGTCAAATGTAGGGGAGTCAAGACCTCTTTTCAAGGATAGTCTAAAAACTCAGGTCTCATCCTTGGAGATAATGCTTCCATTATGTGTCCCAAGTCCTGCAGATAAAGTTCACACTCTTCTCAAGCTTAATGAGAAGATTATATCTTAGTCCAGTACAGTTGCTATAAGAACAGCATATCTTGTTCTACCTGGAATTGAAAGCTTAACTTTCCTCTCTTACTAATATTTTCCCATTTTTATCCAAATGCTTTGCAGAGGGAAAACAAAAGGGTATTAGGATTTATCCATTTTATTCTTTTTCCTGTTTTTTAGTTTGCCTGCATGTTTGAGTTTTCTTTTTTCTTTTTTTTCCATTATATTTTTATCATATATTTTTTTACATCGTTCTTCATTTTTGTACAATGTATGCTTTCTCATTTCAGTTATAGTGCCTGTGAAATTCCCACCAATTCACTCATGTACCATCACCATACTCCCGTGCTCTTCCCACCCCTGATTTGAATCTACTCCCTTCTCCTATATTTCTTTCTATTTATGCATAAATTTACAAACTGGGGAGAAAAATATGCTACACAAATTTTATTTCTAAAACTAAAATAAAACATCATTCTAGATAGATATATTTAGCTATATATTAGCTAAATCTGAAAAACAAAGCACAGAAAAGAAAGGAATGAGACACACTTAGAGTGGGACACAACAGAGTATGGTGGAGGAATATAGGTTCTTGGGTGGTGGGAAGGGTGATGTATTGTGCATCCAAAGAGGTGATATCCTGTATCTCTGAATCATACACAGTACTGTACACCATTATTACCACAATAAAAATATATGCTTTAAAATGTGATAAAGAATTTGACATTGCATATGGTGTCAGAATTAAAAAGGAAAGGAATTTTCAAGCACAAAGGACAGAAAAGGGAATTCTAGATGCATGAAATGGCAAGTGTTTGGGTATGGGTTTTTAAAAATCAGTGTTGGAAGCAGATCTCTGGGAACTCCAGGCAGGAGGGAGTGAGGAATTTGAAGTTTAGATAGGTTTAAGTCAATTATAACCACTATTATAAGTAGATTAAAACTTCACAATGAGGCTATTTCTCATAGTTTTCAGTTCTGATTTTGTTCAGTCAGAAAGAAAACATGTATGAAGGGAAATCTAAGCAGGAACAGAAGAGTGTTGCTGATTTTATTATTGAAAACATTGATCTTTATTTATTCATTCAAACGAGCTTTTGTTTACTTAAATATGTGCTTCCTGAAAAAAAATATTTTAATTATTTACAAGTGAGCTAGTTTCTCCCAAAGGTATTTTGGTGCATAGTCTCACACTGTCACATTTTTTTCCATTCAACTTTCTCATAAAATGAGAGGCATACTGCAAAAACAGCAAAGCACCCAAAACAGAAAACAGGAAATTCTTCCTAAGCCAATGTATCATTAACTCATGAAATTCACCACTGCCTAAAAACATTGAAGTGGCTTAGAGTATTTTTAAATGAGGTCATAAATTCACTTAAAGTAACTAGATTTAAAATTATAACTTTATACCTCAAACAAAACATAAATCTTTAGATAGCAATATCCAAGTTGATCAGCAAATGTATCAGATGCTAGATTGCCTTCTGTAATGATACAATAATTCAACAGCTTTTGTATAAAAATTAAAAAAAAACTTTGAAAGTTGCTCATTTAGGACCCTTATCTTCCTATTATCTTATTAAAATAATCAACATTATTATGTGTTTGTTGTCTACCATGCGGTTTGCTTACATGTGTTATGAGATGTAACCTTTATTATAAAATTTATGGTTACAATCCCACTGAGATATCATCATCATTTTCATTTTAAAAATGATGAAACTAAGATCAAATATCTTAATGATTTAGTCAGATTTATTTATTTATTTAAGATGTATTTATTTATTTATACAAGAACTGGGGTATAAACCAGATGAGCGGGAGGGTGAGAGGATTCACCAGAGACAGAGTAGGGAACAGAACAGGCAGACTGATGAAATACACTGCTGAGGGGAGCAGCAGGCGAGAAAGGAGAGGTCTGCAGTGCCATGTGGGACACTTGCCGGCCAGCAGGGATCGAACCTGTGCTGCAGAGGCTACAGACAGCTTCACAGTGCTGCGCTCAACCATCTGAGCGCAGGGAGAGCCCTGATTTAGTCATATTTATAAGCTATTACAATAAGTGAAAAATTTGGCAGAAGCCTTCAAATTTATTAAAAAAAAATCATTGTAAGACTGTTTCTGAAGAGTATACAAACTTGACAAAGGAAGTATCTTTTTAATTCAGAATTGAAATCCAGAATATTACATATGGAAAACAATTTTAAAAATTACAAACCAAAAATTACCTTAAATGATGTCAGTAGATAAAATTTGTCTTCAAAGGACAGAACCAAAATACAGATGGCAGATTGAGAATGTGTATCTAAAATATTAATGTAAATGGATAGATGTGTTACCTCCTAAAACCGGGATGTTGAAACCTTATCTTCAATGTGATAGTTTTAGAATGTAAGGCTTTTGGTAAGTGATTAGTTCATTAGGGTGGAATCCTCATGAATGGGGTGAGTGCCCTTGCACAAGAGACCCCTGTCATACCTTCTGTCATATGATGACTAAAAGAAGATGCTTCTCTGTGAACCAGGAAGCATATTTGCCCCAGGCATCAACTCTGCTAGCATCTTCATTTTGAAAAATTGTGAGGAATAAGTTTCTGTTGTTTCATAACAGTCCAAACTAACAAAGACACCAACCCTATAACTCCATGGTATTCAAAGATAAGACTACATCAAATCAAGTCATGTCTTCTTCTGTGATATTAAATCAGCACACTTATATACTTATTTTACACAACTCAATCCAAAAAGCAGGTTCCCATTTATGGAAACAACCTAAATTCTCAAGGAGAGGTGAATGGATTAAAAAGATGGAATATAACTCAGCTATAAAAAAGATGAAGTTTTGCCTTTTGTGACAACACGGGTGGAACTGGAAGGATAGAGTTAAATGTAATAAGGCAGAAGGAGAAAGACAAATACCAGATGGTGTCACATATATGTAGACTGGAGAGAAATTAAGCAAAAGAATAGACAGAACCAAACCAATAACAAATTCTAGAAAATTAACTGCACAAGTGAGGTGGAGGAGGAAGTTGGAAATCAGGATGTGGAGGGGATCCAACAGAGTATGGTAGAGAATGATGAGTGCCTTGGATGTGGTATGGTGACATAAACCTGAAGAAGAGTGAGGCTATCCATGTGAATCATATACATTCTTGAACAGCAATGTTCTCTTAAAAAATATTGCAAGTATGCATTCATATTATAAAATCATTTTTTAAAAAAATCTGCTCTCTGTCAGAATATATATTGAGATGTTGCAATTACATTTTTTTTATTTTTTTAATATGTATTTTTATTTATTTATTTATTCAAGCACTGGGTACAGTCAGAAGCACGGGAGGGTGAGAGAATCCACCAGAGCCAGAGTGGGGAGCAGAGCAGGCAGAAGGACCGAAGTACACTGCTGAGGGGAGCAGCGGGCGGCAGGAGAGGTCTGTGCGCCATGTGGGACCCTCCTCCAGTGGCCAGGGAGCAGCCGGGGATCGAACCGGCGCTGCAGAGGCCGCGGGCAGCTTCGCAACCCAGCGCTCAACCGCTGCGCCACCGGGGAGGCCCTGTACAAGCAACTTTTAAGGGAAAAATATGTGTGACACATATAATACAGTGTAGTCTCTCTAATAAATCATATGCAACTTTTAGAATGATGAGTCTGATCTGACTCATTGATTAAAATGTCTTTTTTTTCTTCCTCCACTTCTCCTTCATCTATTCCTATATATTCCATAATGTACTTTAAATAACAGAGAACTGTTACAATAATAGAGATATCTTTTAAACACTTTAGAAAATCCTGTAACTTCATGATTGACGGTATGAAAAGCCCAACCCCATAAAATCTAAATGGTTTATATACATCAGATCATTTTACTGTGAAACAAAAGTGTTCCTGAAGCATAGTAGACTCTCAAATATGTGACTAAGCTATTTCCTAAAAATAGAAGTAACTCCAATTAAATTATCAGGAAGGCAATAAGTCAGAACATTCTTAGAGTTCACACACATCATATAATCTATTTGAAGAAGTATTTTAAAAATAGAAACTTGGTTCAAGAGAAACAAACTACTCCCAGAACATTTGTTTATGAGCATAGTGTTAAGGTGGGAAAATCTACTCACACTTTCCCATTTTTTTTGTTTTTTAGTATGTGAATGAACATGTGCACATGCAGGCATTCATGCAAATCTGTACTTATGTTTCACTTTCTAGTGTTTACTCCAGTTTGCACAACTCAGAGAAAAACAGATAATGATAGAATTATGTTGTTTTATTGGAGCTGCAAAATTATATTCAAAAGCAAGGCCCCATTTTTTATATGATTGACTGCTGAGAACACTGTACAAAAGACTGAAATATCGATGAGCTTTATGATGAAACATCTGAAAGTATTCCTATTCTTGAACTGTGTATTTTATTGTAACATTTGCAGTATTGCAGTACATGCATTATTAGGCAAATTATATGATCTTACTTTCAGATATAATGATGGAATCCATTCTATGTTTAAAAATAGAATGAGAGTGATTCTTTTTAAAAGTAATGAATTAAAATCCAGGTAAGATTTTTGATCATTAGATATTACAAGCCCAATAAAGCAGAAAAGATATTATTTCAAATAATGTAATAGAGATTATAATCCACAGATCAATCCATTAAGTTAAAAAAAAAGAGTAACCCTTATCTCTGCTCAAGTTCCCATTTGTGTTTATTTTCATAATTAATTTCATTTTCTCAATTGCACGTTCAGTGCGACTTGATGGGAATTAGAACCACACATTTTTTTTTTTTATTTTGACAGTGTAAGTTCTGGGAAATAACATCACTGTAGCGCTATCAGACATTATTCAGGAAGGAATGTCTTGGGAAATTTTTGTTTTCTGAGTAGAATAGAATACTAATAATATAGTAATTTTTCCATCATTTAGATGAAAATCAAAATATGCTGAAGTTTTGAATAAAACCAACAATTTATCATTCTAAAAACAAAACATATGCTAAATAAGCATTTGTATGTCAGATTCTAAAGAACACTACCTTGGAGATTCTCTGTGAGATAAGTCTTGGAGTTAGAAATGTGAGACCTAATGTTTTTTAAGATTTATTTATTCATGCATTCAAGAACTGGGGTGCAGGCCAGAGGTTGGGGGGGTAAGAGGATTCACCAGAGTAAGGAGAACAGGTAGATCTACTGAAATACACTGCTGAGGGGAGCAGTGGGTGAGACAGGAGAGGTTTGCTGCACATTTGGGTCAACTCTCTGGCCTGCCGGAGAATCGAACTCGTGATGCAGTGGCTGGCAATAGTTTGACAGTGCTGTCTTTAACCCATAGGCCCCCCTACATTTATTTTCAATTCTTCCCATGAACACCTATTAGCAAAAGAACATACTAAGTGATCATAATTTATTTGTAAAATCCCCAAAATCGAATTTTCAGATTGAATTTGAGCAAAGCCTGATGGTTCTGAAAGACTGGATTTCAATTTAACTACAGTGGAAAACATAGTCTCAATTATCACTCTTCCTGATTATAAATAATATATGCCATTTCCAGAGAAAGGTATGGATAGAACTGTTGCTCGATGAAGTTGTATGAAGTTTCATAAAACCCAAAGTAGTTTCTACACATAAATTAACATCTCAGATAGGAATTAGATAATTTTTTTAATCTTTCTTTGTGTTTAGATATTAGAAACTAGTTTGGGCATTCATCTTCCAAATATTATCATTTTAAATATGAGAATACCTCAAGTGTTCTTTCTCAAGTTTACTTTCTGTACCCTGACTTATATTTCTCTTTGCAAAATTCTTCCTAGTAAATTTGGAACCTGTATTTTTGGAATTAATAAAACTTTTCATTTAAGCAGCTGTTTCTTTGGTTGTCATATGACTTTACAGAGGAAGTCAATCAATAGAACATGACTTCCTGTTGATTTAAGAGCTTGATCCAGGGAACTCATCACTTCCCCTTGGAATGAGTGTTATATCCTTGCCTTTTGGAATGTGGATTCCCAGAAACTGGTGCAGGGGCTACTACCATAAGAGAATGTGTTACAATGTGTTATTGAGACTCTGGAATGCAATCATGATTAAATACAGTTAAAGTTTCTATATAAACTTTTGAGATTTGGCTGGGGATGGATAAAAAAATAAAATAAAAACAAAAAAAAAAAAAACCCTCTCATCTTGTGGTTGCCCAAAACAAAGTCTCAGAGATAAGGTTGTTTGTTTTTTCTTCTCTCTCTCTTTGCCTTTTCCTACTCTTGGGTAGTTTTCATATCATTCCTAAGGTTGCAACTATACTTACTTCTGTCTTGTAGATTTCTGATATTTTCAAAGTTAAAGGAAATAACAAAATGGTACTGTTTTGGCCTCAATTATTGGAAAATCTCACTGAAAATCTTTTAGAAACTTTTTTTGGTAACTTTCCCATAAGACAAATATTCAAAAGAGCAAACTATAAATACTGTTACTGCATAATAAAGAATTTGTTTTTTGTCTCTAGTTCTCGGAAGGGGCTTGTAAAATTATTGGAATATTCAGAGTTATTGGAACACTTTTGTTAATCATGAATCCCTTGGATAGCATTCCAGTTTATTATCAGGTGACTCCAGATATGTCCAGGATGGAAATGGTCACAAGAAGGCTCAACGATGTGATTAGAAGATTGAGACTTTTAGCCTCCCCAGTGTTCAGAGAGGGGGAAGAGTCAGGAGACTTAAATGAAGTGTACAGATAATCTGCCATGCCTGTGTAATGAAACCCCAGTTGCAACTCTGTACATTGGCTTTCGGAGGTTTCCAGTTAGTGAAAACACTGGTGTCCCAGGAAGATAACAAGCCCTGATTTCCAGGGAGGGGTATGGGAGCTTGTGGTTAGGACCATTCCATATTTCATTCTATGTGTCCCCTTATTTAGCTGCAACTGAGTTGTATCCTGTATAATAGATATATAATCATGAGTAAAGCACCTATCAGAGCTATGTGATTCTTTCTGGAAAATTATCAATCCTCAGGCGGATTGATAAACATGGGGACCCACAAAATTTATAAATGGTCAGTCTGAAATATAGTTGGGGTCCCCACTTGTATATGGCATCTAAAATATTTTTAGGTTCACACCAAAATTGAGAGAAAGGTACAAAGATTTTTCATGCTCCCATACATGAATAGCTTTCCCCAATACCCCTACCCCGACCAAAGTAGTAGTACATTTTGTCACACTGATGACCATATATTAATACACCATTATCACCCAGGTTTCATATTTACATTAGTTGTCCATCTTGGTGCTATATATTCCATGGGTTTGGGAAAATGTATAATGGCATGTATCGATCATTATGGTATCACAGAATATATATTCAGAGACCTAAAAAATCCTCTGTGCTCTCTCTATTCATCCTTCCCTTTCTTCTGTAACTCATTTTATCTGACATTCTAGAAAAAGCAAATGGAAATTGTCATATATTCACTATGCTTCTGGAGAGATTTTATAAGTGAAAAAATATTATGAAAAAAATAATGATAATAATAGCAACTTAGTTTTGTGCAACACTGTATGGTTTTGAAAGTCATTTTTTTATTATCTCATTTTCTCTTCATACCTCTGGGAATTTACATGTATATATATGAATCATTTGTGCATTAACAGAATTCTACTACAATTCAACAAGCTGACTCTACTGTTTCATTTCCATTGCATATTCCTACACTCAATAGCTTGCTAGAATCTGACATCAATGATTCACAGTAATATTGCAACTAATTGATGTTGTCAATATGCCTTATTCTTTCACTATACAACTAAGGGAAAACACTTAGGCATTAAAAGTCAAAGTTGCCTTTCTACTCTGACTGAAACATAGACAGTCACACACACAAACAACAAATTTAGCAATGCTGCCCTAAGCAAGTATTAAAAGCTGGAAATAACGCCATGAATAAAGCTGGGTGGAAAATAAATAACCATATGTTTTTAAAATCTATACATATGAACTGACCTTCGACTGACCTATTTTCTGAAGTCATATGCATTATAATATATTTTCACAAGGCCAGATTTCCAATATCATCTGGGTTATTACAATTTGTGTCAGCAGCAACACAAACACTTGAGAATACTACTCAAAGAAATAATTTAAGTAGAGTGAAGAGAGGTCTTGATTATTTATCATTATGACCAGTCCTGCTTTTATTTATTCTCAACTACTTTGGTTGTAAGATTTTAACCTTGCCTCTGATTTTTAAACTTATCTCTACTTTTGGAACACAAAAGTTAACTCCCAGAAAAAAAAATGGCATGTAATATATATCCCTATGTTTTACATTTCTTCAAATAGTATTCACAGATAGAAATCTAGCAAAAGCTAGAAAATTTCATGAATATATACATATACATGAATATAAATAACATTCGTACACTGATACATTTATTGTTCCATGTGTTTATATCTAAATTTCCATCAGCATCTATAGGTTTTCCATAATGATGTTTTTTTTTTAAGGGTAATAGGAGATAAGCACTCTCTAGCAGTGCAATTAAATCATCAAATACCATGATATCTAAACATCCCATTTGACAACATAGTACTGCTTTGAGGTAACTGTTCCAACATCAGCAAGTGGAAAGTTAATCATGACTCCTGCAAGAACATCCTCCTAATGTGCTCCATGAGAGAGTCACTAATTAATCATTAAGTGGTCTTACATCATACAAGGCCGCAGCTTCTGTTTCAAATCAACTGGAGTGGCACAGAGCGACAGTAGCAATAGCAACAGCAGCAGCTCCAGACATTGAACATGACGGGGAAAGTGTGGATGAATGACATTCTGAGAGGACTCTGGTTTGGAACTGATACTTGAATTGTTTAATAAATAAGAACCCAACCTCACTTTACTGATTGATGGGCTGTACTGGCCACTTGCCAGAAGTATTTTCTAATTTGCACTTGATTGCAGAGGCGTGAACATTTAAGACTCCTCCTTGCATCATACCTGAATATGATATGCTACGATTAGTATTTTTCTAGCAGCTTCACATTCACAATAAAAGGGCATAATCCAGGTTCTAGAGAGGTTACCTCCAAATATGCCATGCAATGTGTACCCTAGGAAAAGTTTAACCAGGTGAACCAGACTATCAAGAAAATAATATAGTCCTTTAAAAATGTTGATATATTGTATATATAGCCATTTGTTTATTATATACCCCTTTTTAAAAATTTGAAAATATAGGAGATATTAGAGATAAAATATAAGAATTTTCAATAGCCACCAAACAGCAAACCCAGTGTTAAAAGTTTGGTTGTTAAATAGATGATAGAGAGGGATATATATATATATATATATATATATAGTCAGTTTTTTATCATTTCATAGAAATAATTATCATTGACTGAGGTCATACACTGTACCAATTATGCTCCTAAGCACTTTACAGGTGTTATCTAACTTAGTCCTAACCACAACCATATAAAAAGATACTATTATTATTCTGCATGTGGGCAAACTAGGGCATAGAGAAGATTGGTACTTTCACATCCACCTATGTTTATTATGTAGTGGAACATGGATTTGGTTTCCTACAGAATATCTTACTATAGAATCCCTCATGCAAATATCTATGCATAAGGAAACTGATAAAACCACCTCAAGCACTGCCAAGGCCAACACAACAAAAAAATTTATTATCTTCCAGAGTCCTATCTAAGTATTCCCAGGATTGCAATGACTGCTTAAAGTGGTCCATTGACTCTGTCCTCCTTGATGCTTGCTACTCCTGCTTGCTGAGTCAGAACAATAATTCAGATTTGTTTATCTGCCACTGCTGACTGCTGGACAGCTCTATTTTTTCTGGTTTCCTTCAGCAATACCCTCGGTTATTTTAAGTAGGTGGATGGTTTTGCTCTTGGATATTCTGAAATCAGTCATACATCTCTGATTGCTTAAAGAAATTGCTGCAGAGTGAGAGGAAATCAGAGTTACCGAACTGTCTTGTTTAAGACCCTCCACCATCAGAGCACATGATGCAGTGGTGCCAAGGGAAGTAAGACAAGAGAGTGGTTCCTTCCACATCAATCTCACTCATATTGTTCCTTGCCAAAATTGTCATGGCACACTATTATAAATGTTGGTGATATGTTAGTTTAGATTTATTAGAAATAATAAAAAGGGGCCAGCAAATGATAGGGTATATGAAAGTGGTCTTTGGTCTGTATTTATGTGACTGGGTATCTTAGAATGTATTTTTAAATTTTTAAAAAAGAGTTGTTAAAATATTTTTTAAAAAGCCAAATGAAGAAAATTATGTGACAGAGAACACATATGACCATCAAACAATCAATATTTAATATAGGTCCCTTCACATTTGTCAACCTGTGTTCTAAAGGAATACTTTAGGAGAGGATTTACCATCAGCCACAGTGTCTGCAACCAGGTTTTTTCTAGAGTGGTCTTAGAAAAAAGATGAGTGCTGCTCTCAGTCACTACTCCCACTTTCCATTCCTTGAGGGTGATATCACACTTGGAGTGCTTCTCCTAGAAGTTCCTCAATCTGGGTTATCTCAGTACAGGAGGCATATAATAACAGCTTTCAACATCAAAAAGAAAGAGGTCAGCACCTTGCCCTGCCCCTTCCATAAGATTCCTAGACCTAAGAAAGTACGGATGTAAATAGAGCCATGGGTCCACTAATATTACTCAACAGTTTTACTCATTCATTGGACCTAACTCTGGTATAATTTTGTCCATGAAGTCATCTTGGGAAGCTTTATGGGTATAGTCAACATTCTACTATAGTGTTCTTATAGCTTCTATATTGCCACTATTTTTAATTTTATATTTTTATTGAGAAAACATTGATTTACAGTACTTTGTTGAGTTCCAGAGATGGGATCACACATCTTCAGATATATGTCACCACACCACACACACAATCAAGGCACCCACAGTCCTCCATATAGTCCATTTGTGTACCCTCACATCTTTGCTTTCCATTTTCTTCCTCCCTGACTTGTAGCCTAAGCAAACACTCAGGGTTTGTTTTTGGTTCAGTTTGGTAGACTCTTTGTTTCTCTTTATTTCATATATAAATAAAACTATCCCATGTTTCTCTTTCTTCCTTTTTATGCTGCTGCTTAGCATAATTCACTCCAGGTTCCATCCACATTGTCAAAAATGGTGTCTTTTTCATAGCTGAGTAGTATTCCATTGTGTGTTTGTGTCTGTGTGTGTGTGAACACCATCTCAAACATTTCTATGTTTTTACTCACCTTATAATATCTGACTGTAGGCAGTCATCTTCTGAGGGAACTACAACTCTTGCTGTACAGTAGGCTTTTAGAGAGCAAACATATTTGTAAATAAAATCTAGGGGCCTCCCCAGTGGCACAGCAGTTGAGCACTGGGTTGCGAAGCTGTCCGCAGCCTTTGCAGTGCCAGTTCCAATACCCGGCTTCCGGTGAGGGTCCCACATGGCGTGCAGACCTCTCCTGCCACCCGCTGCTCCCCTCAGCAGTGTACTTTGTCAGTCTGCCTGTTCTGCTTTCCGCTCTGGCTCTAGTGAATTCTCTTACCCTCCCGTGCTTCTGACTGTACCCAAGTACTTGTATAAATAAATAAATAAATCTTTAAATAAAAAAAAAGAAATCTGATAAGGATCATTTATCAAAATATATAAAGAATTCACAAAATTCAATAATTAAAATCTAATTAAAAATAAGCAAAATGTATGAATAGATGTTTCACCAAAAAGATTCATGCATGTCAAACAAGTAACATGAAAAAAGTGTTCAGTGTTGTTTGTCATTAGATAATGTAAATTACATGAGATTCCACAACACTCTATTAGAATGGCCAAAATTTAACTGAACAATAACACAAAGCACTGACATAAGTTTGGACTATCTAGAATTCTTTTACATTGCTTTTGGCACTGTCAATGGATATAGGTACTTTGGAAAAAAACAGGAAGTTTCTTTTTTTTTTTAAAGATTTATTTATGTATTTACACAAGCACTGGGTACAGTCAGAAGCACGGGAGGGTGAGAGAATTCACCAGAGCCAGAGCAGGGGACAGAACAGGCAGACTGACAAAATACACTGCTGAGGGGAGCAGCGGGCACTACAGGAGAGTTCTGCGCCCCATGTGGGTCCCTCGCCAGTGGCCAGGGATCGAACTGGTGCTGCAGATTCTGCGGGCAGCTTTCAGCCCCTTGCTCAACTGCTGTACCACCAGGGGAGGCCCAAAACAGGAAGTCTCAAAAAGGTAAACATGCTTCAGAAACGTCTCTGTAATTCTACTCTTAACCATTTATACAGGGTAAATGAAAGCATACAACTATTCCTGGTACCTAAATGTCCCCTCTTAGTACTCTTATGAACTGTGAAGAGAGACCACTAGCCCCTTCCCAGTGTGGTAAGGAATGGAACTTCAAGTTGTCCTAAGTTGGAGAATTAGTCTGAATGAACTTGTCTATCAAAAAACAATTACTAACCAATTTTGGTAGCTTTTCAAAAGTAAATATTGAGTCAAGGCATATATAAATACAAGTGTTCAAATCATACATAGTTCAACTAATTTTCACAAAATGAATACACTTCTGTAAACAGATCAAGAAATAAAACATTTCTTGCATGTGTGAAATTCCCCTCCTGTTATAGCCCTACCTGCCAAGGTAAACACTATCCTAACTTTTAATACCATAGATCAGTTTTGCCTGTTTTTGAAATGTTTAGCTCAAGGCAAAATGTGATTAAGAGAAAAGCTGACACTCTCAAGGCAAATCAAGACAGACAAAGGCAGAAAGGCAGAAAAATAGAATTGATCTGAGAATTATGGTTGGAGAAGTTGTAGGGTTATTATTATCACTTGGAATGGACTAGCATTCATTTTTTTAAAAGAAACTAGGTATGTTTTTTTGAGAAAACTGATCTGCCAAACAAAACAGAAATTTGGACTTCAAAGTCCTGTAACTGTTCAAAACTTAGCTTTCACACAATAGGAGGTAAGTTGAGAATACTGCTCAGCAACCAATTAGCTCATTTTCCCCACTGCTAATTTTAAATGGGGCAGGGGAAATGAAACAATATCCCCACAGTAGAAACAGAGAGCATTAAGAATAGTGGAGAAATGAGCAAAATTAGCTCCTCTTCAAGGAACATTTCCTACCCTCAGAGTAAAGATTTATCACAAGATCTGTCCAATGGGATTTGGCAATAATATATGCCAGGAACCACTTTGCGGTACTCATGCTTCCTCTTCCCACATGGTAATGATTATTGGGGATCTTGTCCTTATCTTCTCCACTATACTATGGGGGCAGTTAACTTGTCTTTGAAGTCCATCGGTGTCTAGACATAAAGACATGATTCCAAGTTTGATGGAGAAAACAATGCACAATGTCCAGAGGTCCTAGACTTTGAGTTCAAAATGTTGACAGGATGACTTGTGGTTGACTGAATTCCATTAGAGGGTTGTATGTATTCTAAGTATAGAAAGAGGAAAGGAATTATTTATTGACCAGAAGAGTAGACTGTGTCAAAGTCAGTGGTTTTCACAGAATTTACCATTTGCTATCCCAATTACATCACCCTTTCAAAGGGGGCATACACTTAAGTTTGGCCAATGACATGTAGGTGAGAGTGACATATGTTACCTCTAAGTCAAGGCATAAGCAAACTTAATGGCTTCTCCATTGTGAGATGAGGCATTAAGTTCTGCTTCATACAGTATAGTTACATAATGGTGGAGCCTCTATCACTCTGGCCCCCGAGGAACTGTCTAACACACAACTTTTTTTTTTTTATTTTGCTAAGACATTGGGATTTGGGAATTATGCATCACTATGGACACCTTAGTCTATCATTTCTAACACAAATGCACTAGGAAATGTGTCTCTCATGGCACTTAGAATTCTGCATAGTAGTTGTTCAGGTATTTCCTGGAAAACATTTTTCTAAGATGTTTGTAATTTAATTTTCTCCTTCACTCTAGGGATGCCTGGGATAAAATAAAGATGAATATAGATTTATCATAAATGATTTTTAAGGAAAATGGTAGGAAAATACCTGTTTTCATGAAGTTTACACATCCTGTGAGACTACCAATATAACATGATATAAAACAGGAGAGATAAAATGCACCTGTCATGTAGCCAGAGCTACTCTTATAAGTCAACAAAAAACTACCTCATGAAATCTCAACAGGTGTCCTGATATCACCTTGTTTGTCCTTCTGGGTTGTAATATATATTACTTTAAGTTGTTTTTTTTTTCCCTAAATGACCATTGCTTTTCCAATTCTAATGATCTACTAAGTTGGTAGCATTCTAAAAGATTAGATTTCTCTAAAATATCTACTTTTATCTTGTTCACTTTTTCATTTATTTCCATTACCAAAATTGAATGTAGACCCCATTGTGTTCACACTGAGAGATAGCAAATTATAGCAAACAGCACAGACTCCCACTCTATCAAGGTATTCAGGCTTCATCACTTCTGCAGCTCTGGGAGATAATAAGGAATCATTTGTTGCCTTTAGTTCATCATCTGTAAAATAAATCTAATATTAATACTGATCTCATAGGATCATGTGGAGAATGACATCAGTTAATGTATTTGATATATTTAGATCAATGTCAGACACATTTTAACTGTTCTATAAATTTAGCTGATTCCATCTGAATTGGATTTTATCTATATTATTCACTGTGTTATCCACAGTGACCAGTATATGACCTTGCACATGGCTCTAGAAAATGGCCTAGAGACAAAAATGAGTATACATATTTATCACTTTAAGAGTAAATGTATTTGTTCAGGTACTTGAAAATTTCAGATATTGTGAAGTATCCTGAAAAAGATAACTTTATTCATAGAGTCTTTACATTAACTATCTCAGTAGCTTTTAATACTATACTGTAGATCAGCTATTTCACGATAATTTTTCTGGGTTAACTTTGCAAGAAATTCTGTTATTAGGACAGAAAAATCAATCAGTATATACCACCTACTCCCTTATGACGTAAATAACACAGTAAAATATTTGTTTGGAAGGCTATGAATGAGAATTAAAATAATTCATCATCCTGATGAGAAGTAACCAATAATTATTCTTGCTACCTAATAGAACTAAAATGCCATCACATTGTTCAGATAAAGCTCTTGAAGCTAAGTACAGAATATGTTCACTAGCCATTTTGAAATATGCTCTCTTTTTCTTTGACTAGACAAAATGTCAATAGGAAATCATATAAACACACACTACCACTAGTGCTATTGATAAATGTACTACACTGCTACATAAAATACAAAAACCTTTGTTTTGTGCTGACGTAAGATAAATATGTCTACATTGTTCAGTATTTAATTACCTATTGTATAAAACAACTGTACTATTTCATCTACATTTTTCTAACACTTTGTTAAGACTTTCAAGTCGACAAGAAGATGAAAGTAAGGAAGATAGAGAAGGCCATTTCAGTTGAATTCTGATACTCAAGTTTATACTATTAAAATCTAGCCATGGGGAAGAGAAAAAAATGAAAATTCGAGGATCAAATTCACTTACTAAGTGAAAGTTCCTCCTGGCTTTCATTTTATGCAGGTTATGCAAACCTCCATGAGTACAATTAAGATTTTCTAAATTGATGATTCTATTTATTTGGTGAAGCATTTAAGATTTCTCAGGCTTTAAATTCTTAGATCCAGGGGTCTCTCTATTGGCACAAGGGGTTAAGCACCGCACTATGAAGCAGTCTGCAGCCTCTGCAGCACAAGTTCAATTCCAGGCTGGCCAGGGAGCAACCCACATGGTGCAGCAGACCTCTCCTGTCTCGCCCACTGCTCCATCAGCAGTGTACTTCAGTCAGTCTGCCTGTTCTGTTCCCCACACTGTCTCTGGTGAATCCTCTCACTCCCCACATCTCTGGACTGTACCCCGGTTCTTACATGCATAAATAAATAAATCTTTAAAATAAATAATAAATTCTCAGATCTAGCTATGTTGCTGGTGGAGGGAAGAGAAAGCAGTCTATTCTGTAATAATTTGGGTTTTAGTTGGAAGACAAATTCCAAATGAAAGAATCATTTTCCTGATACTACTAATGGCTTATAGGAAAGGTATAATTACAAGAAGGAGACTCAACATAAATATTGTATAACGCTCCTTGGCTGGGAACAAGTGCAGCCTGATGAGAACATCATATTCTAATAGGCACATCTTTATTGGAGAAAGAGATTAATATTCATTTAAAAATATTCTAAATTCAGATGTGAATTATAACAGATTTCAAGGCATCTGCTATAAAACATCTATAAGCTCTGGAAGATCTATGTGTCTGTTCATCTTATTATTTAGAGTTTTTATGAGTTAATCTAAGTGGGTCTCAGGTGAGACTATGTCAAAAGAAAAAAATTTTCTTCCAGATTTAGTGTATTTATTTTGAAGAGCATTGAGGTTGAGTTTATAGTAAAATTAAATGATATTTTTGTTAGTCAGAACACAGAAAATTAAAAAGTTTATTTCCAACTAGATGTTTCCACCTAATGTTTTAAAAGCTCCCCATTACTACAAACACGATTACTTCAACTAATCAAAAACCAACAATTAAGTGATACATTTTCCCTGTCCCATATACCAGGATCTATTGTGGTGCATTTTAGAACAAAAAGAATACATAAAACAAAAATAACCAGATATACTTTATAGAGAAAAATAAAAAAAACTTCTATGGTACAACCCAAGAGTTGTTCAGACAAAATCAATATTGGAGTGTCTGTGTGTGCAGGTATGCCTGATAGTTAACATTTAGATGATGAACAATGCCTTAAACCAAGGAAAAACAACCTGGATCATGAAAACAATGTTTAACAAAGTGAAATCCACAAGATAAAAGTGCTATTAGAAACCCTTTAATAAAACAGAAAATTCAAAAAGAAAATTACATCTTTTTCACTGAAATGTTGGTTTAAAAGATGTCCTGTAGGGCCTCCCCTGGTGGCACAGCAGTTGAGCGCTGGGCTGCGAAGCTGCCTGCAGCTCAGGTTCGATCCCTGGCCAATGGAGAGGGTCCCACATGGCGCGCATAGCTCTCCTGCCACACCCATTGCTCCCCTCAGCAGTGTACTTCATCAGTCTGCCTGTTCTGTTCCCCGCTATGGCTCTGGTGAATTCTCTCACCCTCCTGCGCATCTGACTGTACCCAGTGCTTGTATAAATAAATCTTAAAAAAAAAAATAAAATAAAAAAATAAAAGATGTCCTGTAATAGCACTCAATCTTACTTACTCATTAATAAAATTTCAGAAAAAAACAGATTTGGCTTTAGTCTGTTGCTGATTTGGCTATAGTCCATTCACTCTTTCATTCATTTACTCATACATTCATTGAATAAATAATAGCCACCCAAATGAAGAAAAAACTATTTTACAGAAAACTAATCTAGTTTTCTTTTTTATTTAATTTCATTATTACAATACAACTATCCAGGCATTCTGAGAAGTGCACTGAATAGTATAATGAAAAAACATATAACCATAAATTAATTTCAAGTGCAGTTAATATTTTGTCATATCATCTGTACCAAAAATTATTTTGTACAAGTATTCTAAAGTAAATTAACTTTGCATTTGCAATTCTGGTTTAAACTATACTACCATAAAAAATGAAACACTGTCAATCCAAACCTAATACCATTTATAGAACAGGAGAAAAATATAACTGAACAAGTTAATATACATCGGAAACCCTAGACAGTGAATTGAATATTGGATAGTGACACTAATATCTGGAACACAGAGGGGAAAAAAAACAAACAAACATACAAAGGGTCAGATAAAACCAAACCAATAACAAACTCTAGTAATTTGACTATAGACTTGAGTAATTTCTCCTGAGGGAGAAAAAGGGAGTAGGGAGTTGGTAAGGGGACCCCATAGACTCTGGAGGAGGATCATTGGTGCCTTGATGGTAAGATTGGTGTGGTAACATATACAGGAAGCTGTTATACCTTATACCTCTAAAGCATATACAACATTGTAAATAAATGTTACCTAAATTTAAAAAAAAAGATAAAAACAATGTCATTTATTATTATTGAATACAAAATCTCAAATTTCCCCAATAGTAATCTAGATCTCTGATTTTGCCTCTCCTTTTCCAAATCATAGCTAAATGAAGGAATATTCATAATATTTATGTGTAATGTCTTCTAAAACTTAAGTACATTTAATGGAAATATATATACAGCACAGCACACAAATATATCTGCAGAGCCAATGAAACTGTCATGGATTAAATTCAGTTATTTAACTGCCACTCTTCTCAGGAAATAAACTAGCAGCTCAGAAGTGCCAGCATTCCAACCTGTGCCTTCTCAGTCAATGTACCAACCCTTCTCCCTCCATGTAATTATCTTCTAAATGGATACTCTCTTCTGATACCAAATTGAAAGTTTCATACTTCGGGAAAGCATCTTGACACTCATTGTCCTTTGAGTAAGCATATATTTCAGAATAACTCTTAGTCTTTCACATGCCTGCTGAAAATATTCCTCGAAATATCTATTGTATTGTGATACATACATAGCAACTTGAAAATTAGAAAAAAATCAATGTTCCCCATTCAATGAAATACTGTTTCCTTCTATTAATCAGGTAGTTAAAAACAAAACTTTTTTTTTTTTATTTAGACAATCTGTATTTTATTTTATTTTTTTTTCAAATATTAAATTTTATTTTTATATTCCCCCATACAATTGCAAACGCCCCATTCTGACCCCAATCCTTCCCCTCCCGCCCCCCACCCCCCAAAAAGTGTCTCTGGTTCATAGTTTTTGTTGATTTTGATTTTCACTTTCTTATATTCATTTTCCTGGTCCCTTATTTAAGTTTTCTAGATTCCTGCTATGAGTGAGACCATCCGGTATTTTTCTTTTTCTTTTTGGCTTATTTCGCTGAGCATGATCCCTTCCAGTGCCATCCATGTTGCTTTTTAAACAGTATTGTAGATTTCAGCTTAGAAGTTGCAGATATCTTTAGATTTAACCTGTATATTTTATTTTTGTGTTATTTAAAAGGCTAATATTATTTCATTTTCTAATTCTGTTTTATTGGCATATAAAATTATAAACTATTTTATATAATGATTTGAAATTTCAAAGATAACTATATCCATTTTGGTCCAAACAACTTATTTAAAGTCTCTACTGAAACTTTATCTGTATAAATAATTTATAGGTCCCTTCTTTTCCCTCAGGACTTTTTTTTCCTTGTCTTTTTGCACTTGCTACAATCCTAATGTTAAAAGTGTTTTGTATTTATCCATTATTTGATTGAAATTTAGTTTCTGGTTTGCTAATAGATTTCCACAGATGTTGAGCTTTAGCAAATACATTTTCTGCAGCTATTGAAATATTTTTTCTTCTTTATTCCATCAATATAGTCAATCATTTTTTAGTTATTTTCAAATATTAAAATAACTTACATTCCTAGAATAAACTCACTTTTCTTATAGTAATGCTAAACTTCATTTGCATTTCTGTTTAAATGGACTAATATTCTATGTAGTATTTTTGCATCTATGCCCAAGGATAAATTAATCTTTACTATTAATACATAGGGATTTCATGTCATATTTGTATTTTTTTTACCAAAGTTACACACACAACACACAAAGTGAGAATTTTTTCCAGTTATCTCCATTCACTGGAAGCATTTAAAATACTGAAAATTTTTATTCCTAAAGAATAAACATCTGGACTTGGATTTTGAGATTTCTTTGTGAGAAGTATCATAATTGGGGCCTCCCAGGCGGCGCAGCGGTTGAGCGCTGGGTTGCGAAGCTGCCCGCGGCCTCTGCGGCGCCGGTTCGATCCCCGGCTGCTCCCCGGCCACCGAAGGAGGGTCCCACATGGCGCGCAGACCTCTCCTGCCGCCCGCTGCTCCCCTCAGCAGTGTACCTCGGTCCTTCTGCCTGCTCTGCTCCCCGCTCTGGCTCTGGTGAATTCTCTCGCCCTCCCGGCTTCTGACTGTACCCAGTGCATGTATAAACCAAACAAACAAACAAACAAATAGATAAATAAGACATGCCTCTAGAAAATTAAAAAAAAAAAAGAAGTATCATAATTGTATATTATATTTAATTAACACATGGGAAAGTACTATTTTTTATTTCAATGCATCAATTTTGGATGGAATTTACAAACATTATCTAAATTTTCAAATGTATTAGCATGAACTAGTTAATAATATTCTCACATTTATATTTGAAACTATGTTTACATACCATTTTCCTCAGTTCCAAAGCTGATTTAGTGTTTTCTTGATGAGTCTCACAAAAGTAGTGACAACTTTTGAAGTCTTAGTTAAAAAAATAGCATTTGACTATGACTGTCATCTCTATGGTCTACTTTTTTAACTAAATTTCACTTCTACATAGTCTACATTGGGTCTAAGTGTTCTCAGTCTACTTTTGAAATGACTCCATAAATCATTGCATTTTAGTCTTCTTTATTAACATTTACATGTGTGCTATAAATTTGCTTCTAAGTGACATTAGCTTCATTTGACAAGCTAGATAAATAGTGATTCTACTATAATTAAGGTCAAATATTTTTCTATTTTTCATAGTGACTTCATTATTAACCCATAGATTATAAAAATTATATTGCTTAATTTTCCCAAATAGAGATAATTTCTCATTATCTTTTAATTGTGGATTTCTAAGGTATATTAATTGCATTAAGAGACTAGACAATGTAATTTTTCACTTATATGACTTTTACTTTCTACATTGACCTATAAGTGGCAAATTTTGGAAGATCTTCCATATTTCATGGAAAAGAATATATAATCAACCCCTACGTTTGCAATTCATTAATAGATAAATCAGCTAAAATTTATTAAATGTATCACTCAAATCCTCCATATTTTTACTTATTTATCTCTGCTTATTCTGTCAGTTACTGAAGGGATGAATTCAATTTCCAAACATCATTGAGGACTTTCTGTCTGTTTTTTATTCTGTAGATTTTGCTTTGCATATTTTTGTTCATAAAAGTTTAGAAAAAAAAAATCTTTAATCATATTGAAATGCCTCTTTATCTTTAATAATTCTTTATATTACTGTAGCTATTGCAGCTTTAATATGGTTGGTGAGTTATAGTATATTTTACAATATGTCCAACATATTATAAAATATGTCTCTTTTAAGTTGTATATTAAAATAATCTGTTAGTCTTTTAATTGAAGCACCTAATTTACATTTAATTAAAATACTCATTGTATTAGGTGTAGCATTTCTATTTTTAATTTTTTTCCTTCAATTTTTCTTTCTAAGAGTTTTATCTCTACAGTCTCACATTATTAATTTAGGGATTTATTCAATATACATTTATTATCACATGATAAATTGTATGATAAATTGTATATTCACTTCTTGGATAGACAAAGAATTTAGAACATTTTAACTCCTCATACCCTCCCCCAACTTATTGCTTACTTTGCTGCATAGTTTAATTTTATATATGCAATTTAAGCACCGTAAAGAATTGTCATTTTTATACAAATTTATTCACATGAGCATTCTTTCCACCATTGATTACTTATTGAAACTTTAAATTTCCTTGTGGGATTATTCCCCTGAGCTTGAAAAATTTCTCTTAGTAATTCATATACAACAGCTCTCCTTTTGGCATCTTAGTTTTGTAAGGCAGAAATTGCCTCAACTATATCTTTATTATTAAAACCTGTTTTTACTAAATATAAAATTCTCAGTAGGCATTTCCTTTTTTTCACCCCTTGGAACATAGTCTGTTGTTTTCCATTGTTTCTCTTAAGATGTCATTTTCAGTTTTATTGTTGCCCAATTAGTGATAATGTCTTCTTACTCTCTACTTATCTTTCTTTGACTTTAGTATTCAGCAATCTTACAGTAGGTGTATCTAGATTGGCTTTGCTTTGTATTAATTCTTTGTGAGATTTATAGAGATTATTAAATCAATAGTTTGGTGAACAATGATCAGTCAATATATCTTCAAATATTGTCCTTTCTCATTTTCAGTTATTTCTCCTTCATTGAATCCAGTCAGTCTTTTAAAAAATATTTTTAAAAAATTTTATTTATGCATACAAGAACTGGGGTATAGGCCAGAAGTGAGGGGGGTGAGAGGATTCACCAGAGACAGGTGGGGAACAGAACAGGCAGATCAACTGAAGCACACTTCTGAAGGGAGCAGTGGGAGAGGTAGGAGAGGTCTGCTGCATCATGTGGGTTGCTCCCTGGCAGGGATAGAACTCGTGCTGCAGAGACTGCGGAACAGCTGCACACACAGGCTGCATCTTAAACCCTTCCGCTACCAGGGAGGCCATAAAAAATATTTCATTATACCATTATCTAATTTTTTTTCATTTTGCCCATATATATGTATTGCTTTGCAAATTTTCTTCTGACCTAAATTACAGGCGCCAATATTTCTCTTCTGTTGAATATGTTATTAACCACATCTGCTGAGCTATTAATTTTAATTATCAATATTTTTACAGATTGATTTCTCTACTAAAGTCTCAATGTTATCTTTTTAATTCTTTGAAAATATGATCATATTCTTTGAAAGTCTTTGCATGATAGCTCATTTACCTAAATCCACTAGTGGTGTATCCATATTAAATTTTGGTTGGTTGGTTTTGTTTTTGTTTAAGTTGAATTCTTTTGTAGCCCTTATCATGTTTGATTAAATATTAGAAATATATGAAAAACATACTTATTGAAGCTATGGATGATGCCATACCCATTCTAATTACTTGTTTCTCCATCCCTATCTTTCCTAATATTCTCACTGAGGCCTGTGTGCACTGAACTATGGAATGCAGTGATGTGGCCCACGTCAGCTCATGTCCTGCCCAATTCCTTTGTTCTACTTATTTCATTCTATATTTTGCTTTCTTACATCATGCTTATTTGAAATGTTTATTGCTTCCTTTGCACTTCCCACCACCACCCCCCCCCCGCCACACACACACACACACACTGTATGTAATCCATGAAGCCAGGAACCTTGATCTTTGTTTTGTTCACTGATGTCTTCAAATAACCACAATAGAGTCCCTCACATAAAGGCACTCAATAAATAAAACTGATTAGATTTACAAATGAAAAAAGGAAATGAGAGAAGGCAGGGGGCCATTAGGTGCTGTGAACAGTGGGACATAATTTCCTCTTTGTAGATGTGGCAACTCCGGAAGTGGCCTCATAGGTATTGTTGGTCAGTCAAATGAATCAGATATCTAGATATCTATCAATTGGTATATATTCAGGAAACTCAGGGCTGGATTTTCGTGTCAAAAATACAACTATTATTTGGAAATGATATAATTGTGGGAAAACAAGGTAGTCCAACTACAAAGTTTAATTAGCAAATGATTTTTTTAAAAATCTACCTAGTAGTCTTAACCTAAAGAATCCATGTTTATTTAGCTTTTGTTTCACAAACTTCCCAGTTTAAACCTGCCTGACTGCAAACTCTTAGTTTTCAAACTATACATAAAAGATCAACTATATAGAGAAAGACTAAATCTCTGATTTTTAAGAATGAGAAGTATGTACAATTCACTTCTGGGTATGTTTGCTAATATTTTCTGCATTCAAGGTAAATAATACCTCCTTTTAAATAGCAACAATTATTTTTTTTTCATTTTTTAAGCTTTTTTATTTTATACATTTTTTTAAATAATAAATTTTATTTTTATATTCCCCCATACAACTGCACATGCCCCATTCTGACCCCAATCCCTCCCCTCCCGCCCCCCACCCCCCAAAAAGTGTCTCTGGTTCATAGTTTTTTGTTGATTTTGATTTTCACTTTCTTATATTCATTTTCCTGGTCCCTTATTTAAGTTTTCTAGATTCCTGCTATGAGTGAGACCATCCGGTATTTTTCTTTTTCTTTCTGGCTTATTTCGCTGAGCATGATCCCTTCCAGCGCCAACCATGTTGCTGCAAATTGCATGTGTTTATCTTTTTTGAATGCTGAGTAATATTCCATGGTGTATATGTACCACATCTTCTTGATCCAGTCATCTATTTTTGGGCATTTGGCTGTTTCCAAAGCTTAGCTATTGTAAATAGTGCTGCTATAAACATAGGGGTGCAGGTGTTCTTTGGAATTGATGTTTCTGTGTCCTTTGGGTAAATACCTAGGAGTGGAATTGCTGGATCATATGGAAGCTCTATGTTTAGTAGGTCCAGAAATCTCCACACAGCTCTCCATATAAATAGCAACAATTATTATGCTCATTGTTCATGTCTAACTGTCAAGTAGTGCTATCAAACCTTGGAAAACAAAAGAAGTGAAAAAATGATCGCAATGACTGAACTAGAAAGGAACTGAGAACAAAGCCAAAGTATCAGTGCATGAATCTCACTCATTAGGTGGCTCTAGAGTTTTCAAAATGAAGCCAAGCCACTTTCTGTTATTTGTTCACATTATGGGCATATTTTCCACTCTGTTACTAGTCTTTTTATTTCCCTTTTTTCATAAATAATGCAATTGAAATACAAAAATACCACTGATATTAAATCTATATGGTATGTACAATGAGTTATATATACATCTTTGGGGTATTTACTCAGGAAATTTTTCTGCTCTGAAAAATCTTAGGTTTGGCACATTTATTTTATACCTACAGGACATTTCAATCAACAAAAATGATTGTCTTTTTTCCTACCTAGCTTTGAATCAAACACAATGAAAAAAATGACAATGGCCACTGTGACCAAGATACAATTACATTTTATATGAGACATGTAATAAATAGCATAAATGACTGAAAGCTTATCTATAAAACACAACTTATCTTCAAATATTCATTACTGTGCTGTAAAGACAATTTAACAATGGGATATGTGTGTGTGTGTAGTTATTATTCATAGTGACCAAAAATGCAGAAAAATATATGCCTCTGTTAAAATTCAGTTAGAATTTCACATGATATACATAATCCATGCTAAATTTAATTTTCTGTTGAGAATAAATTTTCCTGGTCGAGCAAATAATTTTTATAAAAGTTTTCTCCCCAGGTGATATACCCCTAACATTTTCTTCATATATAAATCTAATAAGCACAATCTAGAAATGATAAATACAATAGCTATCATTTCAGGTTTTTTTTTATTTTTTTTAAAATTTGGAATAATATCATGTAATAGATTATTTAATGGAGGAAAGTGGAGATAAGAAGTTCAAAGCAATCAAAGAATTCAGCCAACTCTTAGAAACACATTAATCAAGAATTATATTTAGGGCCTCCCTGGTGGCGCAGGGGTTAAAGTCTCAGTGCTATCAAGCTATCATCAGCCACTGCAGCCTGAGTCGGAATCCCAGTCAGGGAGCTAACTCACATATGGTGCAGCAGACTTCTCTTGTCTCACCCTCTGCTCCCCTTACCAGTGTATATCCGTAGATCTACCTGTTCTGCTCCTCATTCTGTCTCTGCTGAATCCTCTCACCCCCACTCCTCTGGCCTATACCCCAGTTTTTGTATGCATAAATAATAAAAATTTAAAAATCTTAAAAAATAGAATTATATCTAAACTGTGATTAAGGAAGTTGAAGAATGTTTTATTGAATGATTTCAAATATATATATTAAAGATTGATTGATTGATTGACTGATTTATTTATTTATACAAGCACTGGATACAGTCAGAAGCACAGGAGGGTGAGAGAATTCACCAGAGCCAGAGCGGGGAGCAGAGCAGGCAGAGTGATGAAATACACTGCTGAGGGGAGCACTGGCTGGCAAGAGAGGTCTGCACACCATGGGGGACCCTCACATGGTGGCCAGGGATCGAACTGGTGCTGCAGAGGCTGTGGGCAGCTTTGCAACCCAGAGCTCAACCGCTGCGCCACCGGGGAGGCCCTCAAATATATTTTTATGTGAACTTGAAGACAATGAAAATGAGCAGTAAAAAATCTAAGATACTGTATAACAGGCAGTTTTCTCCTTGATAACCTCCTCTTCATTACGCACAGGTGACCCCCCAAAACTTGGGCATCCTTTCTTCTCAAAATATACATGTGTACATGATGGATTGAAGAGAACCTTTCGTATCCCTGATGGCTTGCCCTATACCTTATGGTTCATGGAGATGCTTCTCCATATACAGTCCCTGTGTAATATACATGATATAAAATTACCTGTCTGGAAAAGACTCAGCTTCATCATTTCAAAATTCTATACTCTCTTGAGAACACTGATGACTTTTAATTTGGCATTTTGTCTAGATATTTTTGTCACTATTTCTATGATCTAATGATGTTATTTTGATTCTATTTCAATGATCTAATAAATTTAAAGCACATGAAAAGCATGATTATATATTTCCCAATAGGGTTAATAAAATAAATTTTAGTGAACATCATATAGACTACAAAGTCATGATTAAAATGAGTGAAGTTCATTTATAGGAGTCATTTGTAAAATGCAGCTTCGCAATGAAAGAACCCTTGATTTTTTCATAGACTCATAAAGGGGGGAAAAAGGAAAGGCAAATAAAAATATTTTGAGATTTAAATATATATATGTTTAAATATATATGTTTATATATATGTTTATATATATTTATATATATATATGTTTACAGGAAAGACATATTCTAGAGGTGGAGAAAATAGATTTCTATTATCACATATGTCTTGTGATATTAAAAAAATCACAGTATTTGCAGAAATATGCTCAATATGGTCAGAACTTGATTAGTAACTACCAACTTCCTTACTATTTACCGACAGGATCAAACAGACAAAGTGGAATATGCTACTCAACCAGTCATAGAGTGCCTGCTTTTAGATAGCCCACCAGTCACTTCAGCTTCTTAATAACCTCAAATTAAAGTATACCAGCATGAATTCTTTGTATCACTAATACAGCTTCTTTCCCTCCTTCTATCTTCAATTCAATTCAAACCCAAGTGATGGTGGCTGACTCACTTGCAGTAACAAACTGAATAACTAGCCCATGTTATCAATGGATGCATGTTTGTTTATTTCCACAAGGCAAAATCTTTAAAAAAAAAAAAAAAAAAAAAAAAAAAAAACAATAACTGGACTTCAGACTCTATGGTAAAATTTAAAAGGATAATTTTACTAAACAAAATTTATCCTATTTCCAAGACCTGATATTATAAAAAGTTTAAAGGTAAACATTTCTTAGCTGTAATTTGAGTAAAACACCTAGATAAGTGTTCTCTATCTGTCTGTATACAGGCAGCATCTATATGAATGCGCCTCTGGATACATTTTCCTCAGTAGATTGAGGTCAGACTAATACTAAAAGAAAAAAAAAGATGAAAAAAGCTACCAAGAATCAAAATGACTTTTTAAAAGTACTCAAATTACAACTAATACAGCTGGAATTGAAATGAACCAAGAATGCCTTTAAGCATGGAACAAAGGCCAATAAGAAAAAGATCTCAGCTGTTGAAGAAATAAAGGCCTCCTTCTCTAATGTGGCAGAAGTTGGTGAAATATTCAACTCCTGGAGCAATACAAAGCAAAGAAGAAATCATTTTTAGATAAGAGGACAAAACTAATGGATATTCTCAGCAAGCCTAAAAGCTATGTTACCACAATAGTACCAAGATAATGGTTTCTACCTCTACAATTCCTTTCAATGATTGTTTTGCCAATATACAGTGTAAAGGAAACAAAGACTAATAATTGCTTGTCAGTATTGACGAAGCATGACTGGCATCATGAAGGGAAAGGGCTGGGGGAAGGTGGATGCCACTTCACAGCTACTGAGAACACTAGCAGGCTGAGAACACTAGCTATGTTTACACCAAAGAAATGAAAATAGGAAGGAATATTTGAAGGTCAACTTAAATGAGCTGTTTACATCTTTCCAGTTAACAAAACACATTTCAAAGGCCAAAAGATTTGAATCATTGAAGAAATTTAAAAAGGTGCAAAATGATACAAGAAATCACATTAAGAGCTAGAAATCTGTGCTCCAAGTCCAATTAGGGGTGGGTGAAAAAAGCTTAACCATAGAATCTTATAAAGCAAAATTGTAAGCTATCAAAAATTTTACTATAGGGGAAAATGTCCTACATGACACTGAAATCCAATTTCTCAATGATATATAGTACAAAAAACTCAAACAGATTTGAATTACTAAAGGAGTTTTCAGATTCTGCAATAAAGTGAAAATACAGTACATACAAGTTAACATGTTTCACACTTTCAAATAAAATAGCCTTAAAGAAGCAAATATCAAACAATTCACTGCTACTATAACAAGTAATCAGTTCTTGTATATATATTTAGAGATATAAAGATAGCCTGGAAATGGAGAAACTTAGAGAGTAAGGAGAGTACAATTAGACAATCACGAGTGTTAAATGCATAGTATAGGCATTTAGTGCATCTGTGCTTTGTAATAGGAATAGCATTTTGCCCAGCAAGACCTCACAAAGCCAATGAAGAGCTGCAACAAGATGATGGGTAGGGATAGAATATACATAAAAATGGTAATGATACCCATGTTTAAATGACTTCCCTAAGGATTTAAAAGCAAATTTATTTTTATATCTTCCCCTGAAAATAATATAACAAATCCAATAGTATTTTGAGTTGAAAATCTTTATATGTTCTTTTCTCACTTGGGTTTATTCAGGCATGTGCTTGAATTGGTAGCAATGCCCAAATATCTTTAATCTGAAAATAATTGGTAAAATCTACTTGTGTCATGGTCAGGCATGTTATACATTAGCTTCACCATTACTTACCTAATTTTCAACAGTAAAACTCATATGACATGTCTGTTTCTCTTTGCTTTTCCTAGTTGCAACTTATTCACAGATAGCAAGACAATGAAAATGTTATCAAACCCCTCTTTCACTATGCAAATTAGATGCCATGTAAATCCATCCTTTTGTTTGTATGTATTTCTCTCATTATCCATCCAGATTCTAAGAAGGCAGGTGTCACCCACTACCTATAGTAGTGGTTGGCTATTCTGCCTATAGAAAAGGTCAACAGTAAATCATACATAAAATTTTATACTACTGAAAATGCTCCTCCTATGTTAACTAAAGTCTGTATTCTGCTAAGTTTTAAAGCGTAAATATTCATTTTCTTTTGTGGCCTCAAAAATTTCCAGAAGAACAGCCCAAAATATGACATCACACACTTCACGCCTAAACTTCACATCCATCACATGGTCACACCACAGAGGTAAAGTTTGCAAAGAGAAGAATCCTTATTTTCAAACAGAAAACCAAAAATTTGGTATTATCTTTTCTTCATTAACACTGCAATGCAGTTTGTAACTAGTCATTAATATCATACTATCATCATCATGGTATAATCTCCCATAAAGTTGTGAAAGTGACTTCAAGAACAATTTGATTATGACAAATTAGTATTTTTCTGTACTCTCAACATGGAAAGAAGGAAAGGTTTGCTAATTATAAATGATTCTGTAATAATCAAATAAAGCATATGACCTAAGTTATGATTCTGTGTGTGTGTGTGGACATCCTTACAACCTCAAGAGTGAAGGAAAATACACTAAGAAAAACTAAAGATATTTTCTCTGTGAAATGAAGAAATTCTACCTACTCCTCAAATCTTTCAAATAAACATGTTTTAAAAAACAAAGCTGAGGAAGGGAAAGAACAGATGGGTTTATGAAAATAGAGTGAGCAACACCAGAATTACCATTAGAGTGGCCATGCAGAAGAGACTAAAAAATGCTGCACAAGATAGTATTAGAAACCTGTTAAGTTTTACTGAGAGGCATAAAATTACCTGAGTAAATACTGATAAATTATACAGGGATGATCAGCACTATAAAAACAAATTCTTCTGAGGTGTCTATGTTGAAATAATAAATCCCACTCATAATCAGAATGTACAAAATAAGTATTTGAAAGGAAAAATGAGAGATATATTATAAAAACTAATACACATTTGACCACTCACTTGGAAGGCACACAAGAGCATACATAGAAGCAAATATAACAATACATTAATGACAATTATCCCTTAATGGAGAGATCATTGTTGATTTAATTTCTATTTGTATCATGTGGCACAATTAAGTGAAGTAGCAGATTCTTGTGAGCTTTAGCAATATTGTGAAGCTCAACTGAAATGTAGATGGAAATGTTTTATAGGCTATGAGATGTTATTAGTGTGAAAATCTTTTTTTTTAAAGATTTATTTATTTGTTTGTTTGTTTATTTATTTATTTATTTATATAAGCACTGGGTACAGTCAGAAGCGCGGGAGGGTGAGAGAATTCACCAGAGTCAGAGTGAGCGGGGAACAGAACAGGCAGACTGACGAACTACACTGCTGAGGGGAGCAGCAGGAGGCAGGAGAGGTCTGCATGCCATGTGGGACCCTCACACCGGCGGCCCGGGATCGAACCAGCGAGGCAGAGGCTGGGGGAAACTTCACAGTCCAGCACTAAACCACTGTGCCACCAGGGGAGGCCCTATATATATATTTTTTTTATAACATAGTATAAGAACAGGGGTTCTTAGCCAAATGTCTGATTTCAAGTGCTAGTTATACTATTTACAAGATAAAAATGTTGGACAATGCAATTGAATTTGGCTTTGATTCTCTCAAATGGAAAACATTCAGATTCATTATTACTATTTCCTAACTCACCATTCTCAGGACCACTTAACTAGTTACATGAGATATATGTCTCAGAGTTATGTTTGAAATGTATTTATCACTTGCCATCAAAAGTGTCCACTGCACTGTCCCTCAGCCCATTGTAGCACAATCAACATATATTACTTGTTGTTTCCCTACTATTGCCACCTTCAGGATTCTCATGTTACATACTAGAACTTTTTGGAGGAAATAAATTATTTATCCTCTATCTCATTATTAAACTAGCTGAAGAATTCACTTTCCATTTGAAAGAATCAAAGCCAAATTCAATTGCATTTTCCAACATTTTTATCTTGTAAACAGTAGAACTAGCATTTGAAATCAGACATTTGGCTAAGAACCCCTGCTCTTACACTATTTTATGAAAATATATGTAATTGCTGCCTTAATTGCCTTTAAGTGTTTTTTTTTTAATTTTTTTTTAAGTGGCAGTAACATGAAGAATGGACTTGATGTTATATGAAAAAAAAAAATATGTGTATCACTAAGGGCAAAGCTCTATCATTTTTCTTACATTCACATAAACTATTAACTCACCCTTTACAAATGCAAATCTAAAACATACCCTGAGTAACTATTTATTTTCCAGATTTTTCTGCGCTCTCCAGGGACTTTCCAATCACACTACAGTCACACCTTTTAAGATTTCATTATCTTTTAACAGGAATAATGCCCTGATTTCAAGTTCTATTCTTATTGTACTCCTAAGCTAGACTAACATTACTAAAGCAGTAATTGAGCATGTTTGTTCCCTACAAATGTCGCAATCACTTTTTGAATGTGGGATGTAGCAATAAGTAAGAGGTGGATTCCTGGTAAGAAACAAACTCACATTTGAAAGAGGCAAAGTGTAAGCTGAATCAATAAAACATTAAGCCAAATTCAGTGAAAATTAGGGAAATGTCAGAACAGGGAGTTGTGGATATTTGCATTTTAAAAGAGATTGCCATATGTCTATCTCCAATAATATTTTCCCATCTTCAACTCTACCACTACTCCAAAACATAGTGATTCCACACTGAGGATTTTATAAATGAAACCAAGAGCAGTTTCTCAGAACCAAAATAACATGGGTTTCATTGTTTTTTCAGGTCAAGTATAAATCCATTTACTAAACTCCACTACATTCAAGCCACAATGTCCCCTTTCAATTTGGGTTCCTGCAATGACATAAACAAATTCCTCTCTCTAGTCAGTTGTATTATGTCTCTCTATGTCTATACAACTGATAGAAAATGCAAAAATATACCCCAATTTAGTCATTCTCTTCCTAGTATTTTTGAGGTTTTTAATTCTCAGTGCTTTGCAAATAAGTGAATCATTGCAACAAGTTTTGATGAATGGGCTGTTAGTGACAGGCCTATATATCACTGCTAGGGTATGAGGGTAAGACCTTCTAGTTCTTTCCTTTTTTGCTGCACAGTGTGAGAAAGAATCCTATTCTTTATATTTCAGCTTTGGGATGGTGGAATCTGGCACCTTTCATCAATGGGTCAACTTTGTGATATAGTGTACCCCATCTGATCCCCATGGATCATATAAAATTATAAATAGAATTATGTCTTATTTAATCGCTGAGAAATGGGGATAGCTTGTTATTACAGCATATCTTAGCCTATTCTGTCCAAAAAGGAACTTTATTAATACCACTTCAGAAATTTCCAGGCTATGAAATATATGAATACTTTCCCAAGTAAAACAGGATGTATTTTTTAAGGTGAGGAAGAATAAAACAACCTAACTCCAAAGAAAAAAATATAACAAATAATTTTAAAATAATCCTTAGACTGTTCTGGGAAGTTTGCTTTCATAAAGGCCAGTATATCATCTATGGATATGTATCTGCATTCTTTTTTCTTTTCTTTATCCTGTTTTCATATTATACAATTACAAAGAGGACATTGATCTTAATATCCATCTATGTAATCATTTCTATGTATCTTATTTTATGTGGAAAGGAATTTAGTTCTCAGAATAGAAATTCATGAATGTTCACAGGAAACATCACAAAAATACCAAAGAATTAGACACATGAAACAAAAAAAAGAAGACTCCTCTACGTGCTTATATGAATATGTCTTGCACATCCCTTTCTACTTTTTAGGACACCTTAAAGTCAGCATGTTATTATTATCAAAGACAGAAGCCTTGATTATTTTCCTCTAGTGATTTTGGTGATGTGTTGCTCTGACATCAAAGAAATCCACTCCCACCCCACCCCCACCCCACCCCCAGAATTACTTGTATTTACCTTCTTAGGGATTCTCTTTAGTTATTTGAAGTATTTTCGGTCAGAATGATTTGACAAAGGATTGCTTCTTACCAGTTTTTATTGCTATATGACTTTTTGGAATTCATCTCCAGTATAACATGGTTTTGTCCCACTCAAATGTGGAATGATTTTAGGCCTACCCTAAAAAATGTTTTTCCTTTTCCTCATCAGAAATACTATTATACAACTGAACAGTTACCACTGCCAAGACATTACATCCCACTACTTGAATTCCCAAGAAAGCCAGCTGGACCATGCCAAAGGTAAGATGAGAGAGACACTACATGTTTCCACAATGTTCATTTAAGGATATTATAAATAGAGAAAGACTAGTGACAATAATGTACAAGCAGATGAAGCAGAAAGAGCTCCTTTTCTGCTGCAGCAGCTCCAAATTTCTCCCCCATGTCTTGATCCTATTAATTTGCAAAAACTACAGTATGCCTCTACTCACTTATCCAGGGATGAGTAATTCCATAGATTGAATTATTTTAGAGATAAGTTTTCCTCACATATGAACATTGAAACAAAATTGGATCATTTACTAAATTTCATTTTGGTTTAATAGCCTTAGGTTAAAAATGAAAATTTAAAAAATGGCCTTGGTTTGACCTTTCCTTTCTTACTTCAAATGGTCATCATAGAGGGTTTTAAATAAAAGATGATTATATTAACTGAGCCTCTTTCAAAGGTCAGCTTGTCTATTTGTCTGAATTGTTTTGTTATTCTAAGAGACAGTCATGTTTTCATTTCGGTGCCATCCATATGTGTGGCTAAATAGTATTCATTGTTTCAAAATAGCAATTTCATGGTTGTGTTTAAAGTACAAAACATCAGTTAAAAGACTCCAATGTGAATTTCCTGTATTCCTTACCATAATAGGAATGAGCCTTAGCAATAAGGAAATAGTGGCTTCCTTGGGAAGCACAGGTAAGTGTTCAACGGAAGTGCGGAATGGACACAAAGACAAGCTTTGCCTACTTTTCAATTATTTTTCTAGGAATACTTCCCCCACATAAACAGCATTTCTTTATATCAAAGTTGACATGAAATACATTAAGATTTACACAACAGAGAACTGTTGAAACAATGCCCAGCCTAAAAATTAACTTCATATGAAGAGAAAGAGAATTGTGAATGGTCCTGGGAGAGAAACAAGTTGACTTAAAATAGTTGGTTTGTGACTATTGACCAGAACTATGTGATCAACATCCCCATGAGCATGAAGCTGTAGTAAGTTAAATGCTGTGTGGGAGAGGAAGTAGGGAAGAATATATTTAACATGGATTTCTGAAGAATTTCCTTGAAAACAGGAACCTCACATAATTCTGCTTTTTAACTTAAGAAAACAAGCAAAATTACAGAATTTCTGTAACATTTGCTTAATGTGAGTATAATAATAAAATTTTGGCTTTCAAATTCATATTCTATTTAGAAACTATTCAACATATAGGACAGGAGATAGAGTTATACAGAATGGCCCCTGTGTACCAAGAACTTAACACCAGCAGGATCTGCCACATCAACAATAAAGGAGTGTTATTTTGGGTACATGAACCCTTTATCCACGTGTAGGCTTTTATTATTGTGTTGGGAAATCTGGTGTGCATCTCTTTTTTAAAACGTGTAATACCACAATTATCCTAAACTTATCTTGCATGGTTTAAAAGAGCATAACTCTGCAAGATAGAAATGAAAATGAGCTGCAATTTTATACAAGTGCTTACTGTGATTGTAAAAGTGACCAACTGGGAAGACTGAATTGATTTCCAGATGACTTCATATCATACTTTCTTGTATTTACACTATGTCAGGTCACAGGAAGGAAAGCAATAGTTGTGAGCAAAACATTTTAAAAAATCTCTCTGTCAATATTTAGTTTCAATTTTATTTAAGTGATTAAAACTCTTCTTCATTCAACACAAGTATCAATTATGAATTGTGGAAATATTTACAATTAGATGTAGAAGATATTTTAATATTAAAACTGAAAATGGAATAATTTCTTGCCTGCTATTTTCAATTTTTACATAAAGCATTTTTTTATTTCTAGAAATCAGGGCTCAGGAAAAATATGTTGAGCAGTACATTATAAATATTTGGTTCAAATTTTCTTTTAATCCCACTGTATTTTCAGGTTACATATTTGTATTGTACATTACACACATTTATAAAATTGTTCAATACGAGTGAGTCTATAGTAAACTGCCATTCTGAAGAATAGCACTGTTAATCAGTTCAGGAAAGGTCATGCTTTGTTTGCTTGCTCTATAAATCATGCACACATTTCTCCTAAGTGGCTTAAAGATGTGCAAGGTCTCCATTCCACTGAGCAAGGTAACTGCCTATTTTTAAAAGAAAATTTTCTACAACTATAAAGGAAAAAGTGGCAAGGTTCACATTATACGTAAATACAACTAGCAGTACCTTCAATGACTACAATCAGCCTGTGAAAATGAAACCCAAATGACTGGAAACAGAAGGCACTTACTAAGTTAGTCGTTGATTGATTTATTTGGGAGGGTCCCAGTAAAAATTTGACATTGATTTATCTTTTCATCTAACAGAATAACAACAAATCTTAAAGCAATCAGTTTTAATGGCCTTAATAACTCCAATCAAATTATTCACCTTCCACATTAATATAGGAGGTTGGCTTCATATTTATTCATCAGATTTGTCAAATAAATATCACTATTTGCCAAACTAAATCTTATATTCTTAATAGATTCTGTTAGCATTTTGTTTTAATTGCCCCCCCCCCTCATAATTTAGGTGACTATAGTTCTCAGTGTTCAAGGCATATTTACGGTCCTGCCTATGCTTTGCACTCCTGTATAATTTTGAGGAAAGTCTCTCCATTTCTTAAATGTCCTGATTTGAAAGGTAAAGCATATGGCCATCATGCTCATAATTCTGTTTTTATTATTTCTTCTTTCTTTAGGGTCTATTAAAGCTAAACTTGTTTAAGTTAGGGTGAGCTAGTATGTGAAAAAAAAAAGTCCTATTTAAATCTGCCTGCTATTTCCTCTCCAATTCAAAGAAAGAACTTTTCTTCAGCTCTATCATCTGTCCAATTTGTCAAAAATAGTAGCCTAGCAAGATAATATTTTACTATAGGCTCCCTATATGGTTTCCTTTTCAGTGCCTTAATTTGAAAAATATTTTTTTGTCCTTCTGTCAATAGTAGAATGTTAAAACACTACTTGATTTTATTTGCTCTAAACTTTCTTAACACAATTTTAAATGTCTAAGATGATGATATCTTAACCCTGTTTTCTAATATTGATTATATTTGGCATTGGTTTTATATTCTACAACTACAGGGATTCTGTTTGTGATGAAAATCGTGAGCACAAAGGCATCTTTAGGACACTGTTGGAGTCACACTGAGGCTTTCACCATCATAGGCTTTTCATAGAGATGTGCTATAGAGGCCACCTCCAGGTCTCCATGGGGTGATGATAGGTGAGTAAAATGGACAGACGATTGGGAGGATGTGCTCAACCGTCACAAGGCAAAGTTGATACCAGGAAAGAGAAATCAATGTCACAGCAATACAGCTTCTACCGAGAAAAACTTAATGGGTTTCTCATTTAGCTGGACTGTAAATTTGATCCTGTGCAACATTTACTTTCTTTATTTAGATCAGGATTAAAAGGGAACACCTAAAAAGGCCACATAGGATAAAGAGAGTATGAAATGCCTTTGAAGAGATGAACATTTCCCAGTGGATATAAATAGATTGTTGTTTTGATCCATTTAAAAGGTCATTAGTCAAATGTTCTGTTTCTTTTTCTCTAGTTCTCATTTCCCCCCATGTAATTCTCAAGCACAGAAGCAGACATTAGAAAAAAGACATTAAATCAACAAGCCAACCTCTCTCTATTGCTAACAAAACACAGATTTATATTTTTAGTCTTTTTAAAAATTCAAGTTTCATGTGTTTTTTATATGAAACAATTTTTAATTTAACTAAAATGCACTTAAACTAATTAGAAAACTAAAGAAAGAAATGATGATTGCAGTAACCCTCTTCCAACCATAAGAATTTGAGAAATCATGTTGGCAATTTTTGCTCTCTTTCTGAAATTATAACCAGATAAAGTCATTAACTTGAAGTGTTCTGTTCTGAAATTAAAATTTATATTAAAGATCTAGCAAATTATTAATAGCTGATAATCAGATTTGTACCAAGTTGACAAAGCCAACTGTGAGGTGCTAATAGGCCCTAGTGGGGAAACCAGTCTTCACTTAAAGAAACCATATGGTTGCACTCGAGTATTTGACAAGAACACAGAGAACAAAATAGATAATTTCATTTGGGGCCTAAAATATTCATGGCAGGCAAGGTAGACAATGACAAACAGGAAAAAAATATTGTTCTCAATCTTAATTATTTACATGGGACTGGAAAGAAACAATGCATAAAGAAACAGAACATGATCCCAGGAAAACACTACAGCAACCTAGATTGTAAACCCATACCTAATTTTTAAGTAAACAGCATTTAATAATTAACAAGTATTTATTAAACACAGATCACCAGGAACCATATTGGATACTGGGCTATGACGTGACAAAGGCACAGTCCTTCCTATTGAGGAACTTACCTAAAAGTAGGGGAGGAGACAATGAATGGCAGGGAGTCTTCCTGGAAGAGGTGCCACCCACATTGAGGCCCCCATGTGAGGAAGAGAGAGATATTCTCTTAGGGAAATGAAGGGTAAATGAAGTGTGTGATTCCCCAGATGTGATGCAGACCATTAATAGTGCCCTGGGGAATTTGATACAAAAATCTAGAAGACAGAATTGAAAGGACACGATCTATACCTTGACTTTCATACAGCTCAGTTAATACTGTGATATAAAGTAGGTCATCAACAGAAATTATTTCAAATTAAATTATGAGAATTTCTAAATTTTTACATTGCTATCATTCTATTCTGTCCTAAACAATGACACCCTCAAATTTCCCTTAATTTGTTTGCCTTAAGCTGAAGCCAATTTGCTTAGATCCCTTTGCAAACCATATGTCCCAATCATCAGACAAACTTGACAGATATAAAATCTGGACTTATCATCCAGACCTGACCCCTTTCTTGTATTCCATAAACTAGTGAAGACAATCTGTATTCACCTTCAATCTAAAGAAAGAACCAAGTAATCTCCCCAGTCTCTTTTCTCTCCCTACCATACCATAACGTTGGATCACCTCAAAATCAGTTTCAATTTTACCTTTTAAACGTGTCTTTAATTAGGTCTCTTTCTCTCCATCTCCACTGACAATACTGGTTCAGCTCTAGTATCTGTAATTGCCTCCTAACATTTAATTTTGTCCATTATCATATAAACTATCCTGCCAGAATGACCTTTCTAAAATGTAAACTTGATCAAATTATTCATTTGGTGAAATGCTCCAGTGATTGTGAAGACATAGAGGAGACTCTGCAGCCTGCAGGATCTGAATGCCCTGAGGATCAAATTGCTGATTCTTTGCACGACCAGGTCACTTTTCCCAGAATCTACTCTATAATGTGTGACAGTGATACTTCTCCATATATCTCTATTATAACAGCATTGATATAATTTAAAGACTTAAAAGTGGGCCTCCCCTGGTGGCACAGGCAGTTGAGCTATCCACAGCCTCTGCAGGGTGGGTTCAATCCCGGCCGGCCAGTGAGGGTCCCACATAGCGTAGCAGACCTCTCCTGTCACACCTGCTGCTCCCCTCAGCAGTGTATTTCATAAATCTGCCTGTTCTGTTCCCCACTCTGTCTCTGGTGAATCCTCTCACCCTCCCGCACATCTGGCCTATTTTTCTTGTATAAAATAAGTAAATCTTTAAAAAAAAAAAAGACTTAAAAGTGTATTATAATATAATCTAAAAAATTAGGAAACATGAAGGGAAAAATATAATATGAATATACTTAATACCAGGCCTCCTGAATTTGCTATATATGCTTCAGGACTTGTGTTAGTTTGTGTTCTTTAGAGAAATAAAACCAATAGGATGGCTGGATGGATGGCTGGATGGATGGCTGGATGAATGGATGGACGGACAGACGGGCAGGCAAAACACAGATAGATATGACAGAAATACATTAGTGGGGACTGAGAGAGATAGAGTATGATTTTGTAGAATTGGTATATGTAGTTTTGGAAGCCAAGAAATCCCAGTATTTACAGTCCTCAAATGGAAGCTCATGAGTATTGATGATATAGGTCCAATGTGACTCCAAGATAGATCTAAGAATGAGAATAATCAATGTAAATTCCTGATTGTATCTTAGCCCAAAGTCAGAACATACCTGTATCAGATAAAACACTGTCAGGCATTTCAGGCAAATTGTCTGCTACTCAAACTTTTTTGTTCCATTCAGGCCTCCAAAGAATTGGAAGGGGGCAACCAGATTTACATCTACCAGTTCAAATGTCAATCTTATCCAGAATCACCCTCACAGACACAGCCAGAATATTAATCAAATATCTGGGTATCTCATGGTCAAGAGTTCAAATAAAATTGACAATCACAAGACTTCTAAATGTTAGGAAACACTAAATATTAGTGCTTTTACACCACTTACTATTGCTATCATTTAAGAAAGTCAATGGTGGGCCTCCCTGGTGGTGCAAGGGGTTAAGACGCAACCTATGAAGCTGTCCACAGACACTGCAGCACGAGTTCGAGTTTGATCCTTGGCTGGCCAGGGAGCAATCCACATGGCGAGGCAGGCCTCTCCTGACTCGCCGACTGCTCCCTTCAGCAGTGTCTTCGGTCAGTCTGTTGTTCTGTTCCCCACTCTATCTCTGGTGAATCCTCTCACTGCCCCCACACTTCTGGCCTGTACCCCATATATGCTTTATATAATATAACATATATGCTTTATATATGCTTTATATAACATATGCTTTATATAACACACCATACATATATGCTTTATATAATATAACACACCAGACATTATAACACACCAGACATTTATTTAATGGAGCAAATTTATCTATTTATTTTCCCTATGGGCTGATTCAAGATGTTCACTATTAAAAGTTATGCTGTTATGCACAGTTTTCTCTCTCTCCTTATATACATCATAATGCTAAGAATATCACTGCTAATATCATTAGTTGTTTTGTAAAAAATCTTTAGGTATTAACATACTTAACTACAAAGAGTGAAGTGGTTGAGATATCCATGAGTAGTATGAAGAAGTCTACATTTGTTGGCAGCTGGAGGTGACACTAGTTATTATGAGATTTATTTTTATCAATATACAGGAAATCTGAAAATATCTTATTGTTTCAAACTGTGTCCCTGTTACTTTTTGCTGCATAGAAAACAACCCCCAAATTTAAAGAGAACAATTAAGACAAGTTCTGAGTGGGATGTGTTGTGTTTCTGCCTTAAATCATGATCTCATGGGAAGACTTGAACAGTTGGTAATGATGAGCAGTGGTGAGAATAGAGACCAAACTACCTACACGTAGCCTCTATAGCCTTCTGGGCACAGATCCTCAAGGAAGTCAGATCTAGGACTCAGTATCAGGTCACCAAAGATGAATGTGCATGGAGGTTTATGACCTAAGCTTGGAAGTAACAAAGTATCAATTCTGTCATACTTTTTATTGAACTTGTTATCCATCCACCCAAACTCAAGGGACGGGATTTTAGTGCCAAAATCTGGATGGAATGGTATCCAAAAAAGTTGTAATGTTTTAAAACTATCCACAGAAATATATCTATTATTACTAAAGTGTTTTTTATATGTTTTCTCTATTCACCCACCTTTGAGGTAATTACCATATATTGCTCATTGTTAGTGCTGCTCATCACTCATTAATAGGAATTTTTATTTGATTTCACATCTTTTGAGAATGACAAAAATGCAAGTATCTTCTTTTGTATTTTAAATATTTTTGTGATGTCTTTGCTGATAATAAATCAAATTAAAAGCAGTAAAATGTACACATTCCTTTCCTTAAGAAGTACATATTCTGTGGCTTGTAACAACTTTCCCAACTCAGAAGTATGCTGTTGCACTAAATACTAAATATTTTAGGTTTTAATTAAAAAATAAAGCATTAGTATATAGAATGTGCTTTTGTGCTTTATAGGCTATCTATTCTTTGTTTGATCTCAGCTTGTCTCTCTAGATGATTTATATAGAAATATACATCTACACATTTTAAGTACATACATATAAGTATGCATGTATATTATTATATGATACACAAGTATATATGCTATAGTACCAATATCTACATTTTTTCTATTTTATATGGCATATTCACATGCATTTTTGTGTTTGTATTTGCTTATTTCTATATTATATTTTTTGTGCAGATGTACATATGAAAACCTCCATACCTTTATAATATTTTGCTATCTGAAAATGAGACTATCCTTTATTCTTCAAAGTTGTCTTCACTAATCTCTTTCATATGAATTTCAGAATTATGTTATCACCATATATTTAGAAATTGTACTATACTGGATTGTTTTAATATTTGCAATTATTATATACATTAATACAAGGGGAACTGAGATCTTTATACTGTGATTTCCTATCTGTAAGCATGGCTTGTCTTTTCATTTACTAAATACCTTCAATTAAAGGTTTATCATTTTCTCCTAGATGATTTCATATTTGTGTAGCAGAAATATTCTAAAGAAATATAATATATTCAATAATAGGTAGGCTTATTATTGCTATTATTCAAGTTTTTCTAATTATCGTTGCTGGTATTAATGCTCTCCATTTATGCAAATAGATTTGGCTGGCATCTATTATTATTTCTGAGAATGTACAAAGGGCTTGGGTTTTTAGGTAAACAATCATTGACCTGTGAATGCTGGCAATTTTACCTCATTCTTTCATATCTTAAAATCAGACCTGTTTTCCAGAGGCATCATTAATATCAAAAGTGAAGTGCCCCTTAGAGTTAGTCCTTGTGACAATACTGATTATAACTTTTTTCATGTCTTTATATTTTTTGTTTTGTTTTTCAGTGATAAACTTGAATCAGTGATTTGATAATATATGTCACTGTATTGGTCTCAATATTAAACTCATTCTAAAGATTCATAACTATGATGATGGCTTACTAAATATTCTTTTATTAAAAGTCTTCACTTAGCTAAGGAAATGTCTGTTTTTTGTGTCTAAATGTGTTTATACTTTAAATTTATTTTATAAAAATTTAACAGCTTAATTGAGATATAATTGACCTATACAAACTATTTGTTTAAAATGTCCAATTTTATAAGTCTTGGCATATGTGTGCCTTAATGAAATCATCAACACAATCTGGGTGATGAACATATTCATCACCCCTTAAAGTTTGCTCATGCTCTTTTATAATTCAGGTCTTTCACTATACCCAGCACATCCCTAGCAACCACAGAAGTGTTTTCCATCCTATTAATTTTACATAAATTGAATACAATATATATTTTTTGTCTGACTTCATTGACTAAGTAAATTGAATTTCATCAAAGTATAGTGGGTGTCAAACAAATGCTTCCACATGTTTCATCGAGTAGTATTCCATCACAGGATAAAACATAACTTGTTTACCCTTTCATTTGCTGATAGATGGTAGGGTTGTCACTATGGAAAGCTATGTGGAGATTCCTCAAACTAATAAAAATGGAGCTACCATATGATCTGGCAATTCCATTCCTTGGCATCTACCCAAAGGGCACAAAAACATTAATTAAAAGGATATTTGTGTGCCTCTCCGGTAGCGCAGCAGTTGAGCGCTGGGTTGCGAAGCTGCCCACAGCCTCTGCAGTGCCGGTTCGATCCCCGGCCAATGGGCAAGGGTCCCACATGGTGGGCAGACCTCTCCTGCCACCCGCTGCTCCCCTCAGCAGTGTACTTCGGTCCTTCTGCCTACTCTGCTCCCAGCTCTGACTCTGGTGAATTCTCTCACCCTCCTGTGCTTCTGACTATACCCAGTGCTTGTATAAACAAACAAACAAACAAACAAACAAATAAATAAATAAATCTTAAAAAGGGGGGTATTTGTGCCCCTATGTTTATTGCAGCATTATATATAATAGCCAAAACATGGAAACAACCCAAATGCCCAAATATCGATGACTGGATCAAGAAGATGTGGTACATATACACAACGGAATACTATGCAGTAATCAAAGATAAACCAATGCCATTCACAGCAACTTGGATAGAACTAGAAGGGATTATGCTCAGTGAAATAAGTCAGAAGGAAAAAGAAAAATATTGGATGGTTTCACTTATGGAACGAATATAGCGGAACCAAATGAGGGACCAAGTGTTAAAAAAAAAAAAAACAATTAAAAACACAACAAAACCAAACAACAATAAATAGACAACTACAAATCAGAGACGTCTGCAGGGGAGGGGGGGGTGTAAGAGGCCAGGGCGAGGGCAGAAAGAGCACAAGGTGCTATGGTGATGGTGCACGGGTGAATTGGTGGTGGAAATTCTATGGGGACTACACCTGAGAAAAGAATGCAAACGTTGTAAAAATAATAATAATAATTAAAATAAAGATATTGGGGTTGTTTGTAGTTTTAGATTATTACAAGACATTTGGACATAATGTATACATGTATGTGGGTGAACATACACTGTCATGTATTTCAGGTAAATACTGAGGAGAGAAACTGTTGGATCATAGGCAGGTCTGCATTTAACTTTTTAATAGGCTGTCCAACTGGTTTTATCCACTTCATTTCTCCCAGAAGTTTACAAGTTTTCTGTGTTTCAATTCTGAGCAATGCTGCAAACGTTCTTAGTAAGGTCTTTTAATTTATAACCATTGCAGCAAATATCAATAGATGCATCTCTTTGTAGTTTTATTATCCAATTCCTAATTACTAATATTAAGTACTCATTATGCTTGCATGCCATCTGTTATTTTTGCAGTCAAGTGTTTGTTTAATTTATTTTTTACCAATATTGAGTTTGTTTTCTTATGATAAAATTTGAGAATCTTTTATATATGCTAGCATAAGTTCTTTTTCAGGTTTATGATTTGTATATATTTTTCCCTGACTATGGCTTCTCTTTTAACAGTGTATTTCAAAGGGAAGAATTCAGTTTTATAATTCAATGAGGCAAGTTTTATTGTTTTTAAGATCTGTTTTCCCCCAAATTATATTTATTAAGGTAAAGTAGATTTACAACTTTGTATCTGCCCCAGAGTGTATAGATTTAAACCTCTATAAATGTGTGCTTTCATACCCTGCCCTATACAGCGCCCCAGCAATTCTCCACCATGTTCCACTGGGCCTCATACTTCCCCTACTCCCACATATAGTAGATCTATTTTCAAATTTTTGAAGCATCTCCATACTGTTTTTCATAGGGGCTGGATCAGTCCACTTTCCCACCAAGAGTGCATGAGGGTTCCTTTTCTTCTAGATCCACATCAACTCTTTGTTGTTTCTGGTTTGCTTGTTTTTATTTAAGATATAGGCCATTCTCCAGGTGTGAGATATATCTCTGAAGAGTGACACTGAACATGTTTTTATCTGCTTGTTTGTCACAATAATGTCTTCTTTGGAGAAGTGTCTATTTAGCTATGCTGTCCATTTTTTGATTGGGTTATTTGTTTTCTTTTTGTTGCATTGTATGAGGACCTTGTAGATGAGATCTGATAAGCCTCTTGACAGATGCATGATGTACAAATATCTTTGCCATTTTAGTTTTAATTATAGTTTCTTTAGCTGTATGCATGCTGTTTGATATAGCTTTAGCTGTTTGATATAGCTCTATTAGTTTATTTTCACTTTTTTTTTTTTCCCTTGCAATGGAAGTCAATTCCCACAGACATCATTGAAGCCAATGCTGTGGAATGTTTTGCCTGTTTTTGTCTGTGCACTTTATGGTCTCCAGTCTTTCACACAAGTCCTAAATCCATTTTGAGTATGTTGTGAAAGAGTGGTGTAGTTTCATTTTCCTGCATATGGCAATATTTTTTAAAAGGCAAGTGTTGTTCTTCTCGTATAATAATTTTCTCACATTCCTCAGTTTTATTGAAATACAAGTTATATATAATAATCATATAATAGTATATAAGTTTATAGCTTAAAATATGATGGACTGATACATGTATATAATATGAAATGATTACTACAATAAAGTCAGTTAACACCTTATCATCTCACATAATTCATTTTTTCCAGTGTAGTCAAAATGTTGAAGCATTACTTTTTAGCCACCTTCTAGTATACATAATACAGCATTGTGAATGATAGACACAATACTGTACATTAGATTCCCAGTTTACTCATTTCATAAACAGGAAATCTGTATCCTTTGACGATATCTGCCCAGTTCCACCACCCTTCACTTCAGGGAAAAAGAGTCTACTGTATTCATAATTTTGGATTCCACATAAAAGTGAGACTGTTCAGTATTTGCCTTTGACCATCTGATTTATTTTTTTTCTTTTTTAAAATATTTATTTATTTATGCGTACAAGAGCTGGGGTACAGGCCAGAGATGTGAGGGGTGAGAGAATTCACCAGAGACAGAGTGGGGAGCAGAAAAGACAGACCAACCAAAAGCACTGCTGAGGGGAGGCGTGGGTGGGACAGAAGAGGTCTGCTGCACCATGTGGGTTTCTCCCTAGGCGGCTGGAAATTGAACCCATGCTGCAGAGGCTGCAGACAGCTTCTGCGCTGTGCTTAACCTGCTGCACCACTGGGGAGGCCCGACCATCTAATTTATTTCATATAACAATGCCCTCAAGGTCCTTCTGTGTCATGAAAGGCAAGATTTTCTTCTTTCCTTTTTTTGATGAATAATTTTTCATTGTATATATATTTTACTTGTCTACTCATCTTTAGGACAGTAGATTATTTCCATTATTTGACAACTGTAAATAATGCTTCAATAATGAACACAGAATGAAGATATTCTTTAAGATAACAATTTTAATTTCTCTGAGTATATATGTAGAAAAAGAATTGCTTGATCATATGGCAGTTCTATTCTAAATTTTGAGAGGAACTGCCTTACTATCTCTGATAGTGGCTGTATCAATGCCTTTTCTTCATATTACATTTATAATCTAATAAAAATTGTTTTGTTGGACACTATAAAAACAAGTGAGAAGATCTGAAACAGAAATACCTGAAGATATTACATACATGAGATTTCCAACTATTCCTGAATTTTTATTCTTTTTTTTTTTTTTTTTTTTTTTAATTTTCTAGAGGCATGTCTTATTTATTTATTTATTTATTGTTTGTTTGTTTGTTTGATACATGCACTGGGTACAGTCAGAAGCGCGGGAGGGTGAGAGAATTCACCAGAGCCAGAGCGGGGAGCAGAGCAGGCAGAAGGACCGAAGTACACTGCTGAGGGGAGCAGCGGGCGGCAGGAGAGGTCTGCGCGCCATGTGGGACCCTCCTCCGGTGGCCGGGGAGCAGCCGGGGATCGAACCGGCTGCAGAGGCTGCAGGCAGCTTCGCAACCCAGCGCTCAACCGCTGCGCCACCGGGGAGGCCCCTATTCCTGAATTTTTAAATCAAACAGATTCATATTTGTTCTGAAAAAAAAATCTGTATTATCAATATAACTCTCTTTTTGTTATCTTAGGTTTAACAATAATATATTCACTTTAAAAACATAATTATTATTTCAAGTATGTATTCCAACCAACGTATTACTTTATACTAAGAAAGATGCTATAAAATTAGTAAGGAAATAAATGTTTTCTTGGCAATTCTAGTTATTAGAAAAATTTAAAATACTTAATTCTTAAGATTTTAATAATGACACTGATTTAAGTTAAGGTAAATGATGCCATTCACTCAATGTTTGCTAATATATGCCCTACTATGTGCCAAATTATCTCTAAGTCACCATCAGGCAATACGGATAATATAAAGTCTTCATCCCTAAGGAACTTACAGTTCAAAGAACAGGTGAAACAATTTCACAAATGGCTGATTTGCAATACAACTTATGGTTGGTAGCAAAAAAAAAAAAAAAAAAAAAAAAGCTACCGTTTTAGAGAGGGAAATTAATGAAAGTTGCATAACGGATAGAAAATATATTTCTATTTACCCCCAGAGTCTTGTAGTACATTATCAATACCACCTTCTGCAATTATTGAAGAATCTGTGATGTGATGGAAATACTAAGAAAAATGAACCAGCTACTGAGAGAAGTAAACTATTGGTGAAGGCATGTTTTAACTGCATAATACTATTTCACCCACAATACCTGTCCTTGAAACTTATTCGTTTAAGACCTGAAGTTACAGATACTATGTTAGATTGTATGCAGACTTCTTTGTGAATTTATCGTTGCTTAATTTATAAACAAATGCTTTTACAAAGTGGTGCCAGGAAATATCAACACTCAAAAATGGCATTATATTGCATTATTTAGTTCTAAATATTTCCTGTGCTTTTTTGTGGCTTGTCCTGTGGACCAGAAGTGTGACAAACCAATAAAGGCTTAGAACAGCAATTCTAATTTGTTTTCTGCTCTAATGCATATTAAAGACAAATTAAAGACATATTAAACCTTGCAGTGGCACAGCAAGGTTTATGAACAGTCCCCAAAAGACTAGATATGTTGTAATTCCACAGACTTCTTTCCAACTCAAAAATGTCTTACTGTAATACAATAAGAGGGTTTTTTTATATGAATAAAGTTGGACACAATCTAATTTGAAAAAACTAAACCATTTACAAATTTTCAACACCTCACCATTAATAATAAATTATTTATGATTTGCTTCAGAGCTATTAGAACATACCATTTCAGAGACACTACTGACAGGCAGTGGAACAGTGTCAGGAGAAGCCCAGAATGAAGTCCCATTAATGTTTAGTATTCCAACTTACAATCCACAAATGTATATTAAATTCATATCCAGAGGGAATAGGGTTATGGAAAAGAATATGTGCTATTCACCTTTATAAGACATTGACATAAAAAGTCAAAAGTCAAATGCACTTATTTACAAAGGACAGACTTAAGTGATCAGAATCTCTTACCAAATTTTATTAAAGGTAATTATTTCTTCATTTTAAAATAATTGACTAATTGATATTATTCCAAAAATTACTCATAGCACATAGAATCAGAAGCATAGTAAAACAACAGGTCAAGGAAATATGAGAATTACAACCTTGCCTCCTCATTTCAAACATTTTAGTATCTAACAATATTTGTATAATTTTCTACCCATGTTTCCTATTTGATAAAAATAAGAATGTTTCCATTTCTGATTCAGGTTTTCTACATTTGTATGATGACCATTCCTTTATAAATCGACATAATCATATAATATCAAACTCCTCCAAAAATATGTGCTAATTCTTATAGCTAAAGAAACGTTTCTGTTAATGTCTGACTCTTCTTTAAAATATTCTACCAATGGAAGAACATCTAATTATATGTGTATCATGACAAATAAAAATAACTTGTAAATGCTTTTTTTGTTAATTTCCCTTGTGGCTATCCAACAATAAAGTCTAAAATAATTGTCTGACTATTTTTTAACATATTCTCAACCTTTTTATGCATACCTCTAAGTGCTAATGAATGTGAGTTATCTTTAATACTGGTTAAAAATGGAGAAAATAAATATAAATCCAAAGACTCACAAAATTGGTTTATATTCTAAAGTCAAAATATTTTACCTTTTTCTGCATTTTTTGTATTATATACAATAATCCTATATTCTACATGTGCAATTGAATATGATTTATATTTATTTTTCATGGGTTTAATGATGATCAAAAGTGTTTTAGAAGAGTCACATAGTACAGTGGAGTTCTGAGTTCATGAGCAGACTTCCTGGGGTCAAAAAAGGTTAGGAATCCTGTATCTTTAAATGGAGATAGCAATAACACCAGAACAATTGGAATTACTATTATTAAAAGAATAATGTATTTTAAGGAATTAGCTTAGTAAGCATTCAATAAATGTTAGCTATGAACATTTAACAACAACAAAAAAAAACGCTAAAACGCTCATTTAATAAAACAGAATACTACAAATTCACTCTGAATTCCACAAATTAAACTATTTTTTGCAAGACTTCAAAACAGCGTATTTGTACGCTTTTCAACTATACCCTTTAGTGTTTCTGAAAATATGTTTTTCTCATAATACAAATACTTTAGCCATAATTGAAGCAGTATCCAGGAATAAATTTCCTTGTATGTCTAACATACTTTAATCACATATTCACTTACTTAGATAAAGACTAACGTTAAGTTGTGGAAAGAAAATGAGTGAATAATATACCCTGAAATCCTCCTAATTATCTTGGGTAAATAGAATGTATTTTTAAATTTAGTAACATGTTTGTAAAAAAAAATGACTGAGGCATTCAACAACTAATCCATATTCCATTTTGATGTGATACATAATCACTATGTACAAAAGAAACAAAGGAGTTTGCAAAAAGACTTAATACTTAATTTCTGCTGTTTCTTCTAAAGAAAATAATTCCCAACATTATGTATTTGTATACATTGCTTAGTTACAGAATAATCATCAGTTGATCCAAACTCTAGGCTCTTGGAGAAATGATTAAATGAAAAGCCACATGAAAACAAAAGAAGAAAACATCCAAAACTAATAGAAAGAATTTCACTTAATTCTTCCTGTCTAAAACAGCCACATGGATATCTTGAATCTTCCAATTGTGAATTATCTAAACTCTCAATCAGAGGGCCTCCCTGGTGCTGCAGGGGCTAAAGTCTCAGCACTATCAAGCTATCACAAGCCATTGTAGCAGGAGTTTGATCCCCCTCCAGGGAGCGAACCCACGTGATGCAGCAGACCTCTCCTGCCTCACCCACTGCTCCCTTCAGCAATGGGTTTCAGTACATCTGCTTGTTTTGCTCCCCTCTCTGTCTCTGGTGAATCCTTTCACACCCCCACACCTCTGGCCCAGACCCCAGTTCTTGTATGCATAAATAAATAAAATAAACCTTTACAAATATTCTCAATCAGATTAGATAATTTATAATCCAAATGGCATTACACATAATGGCCCTTAAAATTCTATGTACATTATAAAACTTAACTTGGCAAAACAATCACTATCCCTATTCTCCTGAGTAAATAAATTTATCAAACTTCTCCCCACTTAGTATCTTACAATTTTTTTTCTCCATTTCATTTTTTGTGTGGAGCAATTTTTGTTCTTTATTCTCAAATTTAGTGGAAGCATTATAGGAGCTACTATATGTCTGGGCATTGTTAGACACCAATAATTTCCTGATTCTAATCTTATACTGAATAAAGGTTTACCACCAGGAAATTTAGTTTCATTAGAAAAACAGCTAGTTCAACATATTCTACTGTTCTTCCTCTCCTGATCAAGCAGGAGCAACCTCTCCTCATATCCTAAAAAGCCACCAAAGTTACAAAGTCAGGTCATTAAAAGTGTGCCAGGCATTTTATCAACATCAGTTTTCATGCTAACTCCATAGTATAATTTGACTTTTTCCTCCATGTGTGACAAATATTATCTCTGAAGCTACTGTAAGAACATTTATCAACAACTCTGCTAACAGTGACCATCATGAAAATACTAAATCCCAGCCATCCAAATTCCTCTCTTGTATGTTCTTAAAATCAGTAGCAGCCAAATGACAGATTAATATTTATTTCGATTTTGTGGAATACTGTGGAATTTAGGACATCCTTTAGACCTATAGTTCAAAAATAAATAAAACACACACACATAGTCACAGTCTCATTTGGTTTACAACAGCCCTCTGAGACTATACAGGCAGGTTGACAAAATGTAGAAAGTATATTTTGGATAATAGGTCACAGGGCAGGGACAAAAAACTAAATTTTCTGTTCCCAATATTTGTGTTGTTTTTCACCTTTGAATAAGTTACTATTTAATGATAGATTGAAAAACACTTTCCTAAATTTGCATGTCAGTGCAATAGTCTAAAAGAAAAGGTAGTAGACATTGATTATCTTAAATCATACATATTTATCTCATCAAAACAATTTTAAAATTCTTAGGAAAAAATTCTGCTATAATTTGACAAACTATTTGACACTAGCATTTCTTCTGATCTGACAATATGCATTTTTAAAAATTTTCCAAAAATCACTATCATTTCTTTGCTATAATTTATTTAAGATTTATTTATTTATGCATACAAGAACTGGGGTACAGGACAGATGTGCAGTGGGTGAGAGGATCTACCATAGACAGAGTGAGGAACAGAACAGGCAGACTGACTGAAAATACACTGCTAAGGGGAGCAGTGTGCAAGTCAGGAGATGTCTACTGCACCATGTGGGTAGCTCCCTGGCCAGGGATCAAACTGGTGCTGCAGTGGTTGTGAACAGTTTCATAGGTTGTGCCTTAACCCCCTGTGCCACCAGGGAGGCCTTCTGCTATAATTTAAATAGGTAAGTGATTCTAAGTAATTGAAATGTTTTCTTGAATAGCTTTAACACATTAAGATATTGCATTATTTAATATTAAGAATGATACCTTTTCATTCTGAAATATTTACAAATATACATTTTGTCAAGACAACATGATCCTTTTTAAAATCTTAAACAAATTAGACAGTGTGTCATTTTAATAATTATCAGTTCATTTTGGTATTATTCCTCCTAATAATACTCATTATGATTAGAAAATTAATAAATGAAAATTTCTGGAAAAGAAAAATCAAAACTCAAAGTGATTCTCCTACCCAGCTATAAAATATGACACAAATTTTTAAGTTATTTCACACTTAATAATAAATACAGAGGTTATCTCTTGTGGCCTAGGGGTTAAGTCTCAGTGCTATTATGACTACCACCTGAATTTGATCACTGGCCAGGGCGCTAACCCACAGAGGGTGCAGTAGACCTCTCCTGTCTCACCTGCTGATCCCCTTAGCAGTGTATATTTCAGTAAATTACACTGCTCCCCACTCCGTCTCTGGTGAATCATCTCACACCCTGCACTTTTGGTCTACACCCCAGTTCCATACAAAAATAAAAATAAGAAAATATAGAAACTCTTACATTACCTGATAAGACCTAAGTTATGTGAAATCTTAGGAAACTATTATTTACAAAATATTTAGGAAAAATTTAATGTACAGTAAACTTTGTTGTTTAAAATCTGATTTTGCTATATTGTAATTTATAGAGAAAGTAGAATATTATATTTACTTCCAGATTATGTATACCACTGATGACTGCCTATCACACTATTACTGACACATTAAAAGTGGTTCTCTACAATCATGAGACACTGAAAGGAAAATACATCCTCCAGCCCACAGAGGAGACAATGAAAGTAATAAGGAAAGGGCAAAAAAGAGAAAAGAAAATGTATTTGCATAGGTAGTTGCAGCACCATAGCAATGCACAGAAAGTATTATCTGCCCTCAAACAAGCCCCCCATTGATTTTCATATGGTCTAAATTCTACTATTAGAAATTTAAGTTTCTGCATCAATTCCAAAGAACACCTGCACCCCTATGTTTATAGCAGCACTATTTACAATAGCTAAGCTTTGGAAACAGCCCAAATGCCCAAAAATAGATGACTGGATCAAGAAGATGCGGTACATATATACCATGGAATATTACTCAGCATTCAAAAAAGATAAACACATGCAATTTGCAGCAACATGGATGGCGCTGGAAGGGATCATGCTCAGCAAAATAAGCCAGAAAGAAAAAGAAAAATACCGGATGGTCTCACTCATAGCAGGAATCTAGAAAACTTAAATAAGGGACCAGGAAAATGAATAACTATAAGAAAGTGAAAATCAAAATCAACAAAAATCTATGAACCAGAGACACTTTTGGGGGGTGGGTGGCGGGAGGGGAGGGATTGGGGTCAAAATGGGGGGGGGGTTGAAATTGTATGGGGAATATAAAAATAAAATTTATTATTAAAAAAAAGAAATTTAAGTTTCTGGGTCTTAAAAGTATTAAGAAGATTTAAGAAGTATCATTACCCTGAGAAGCAAGTAAAAGAATACCATGTGATTGTTGAACTATTATCTTAAGTCCACCCTATGAGTTCAATGAATCAATATATTAATATTATAGAATGTTTACATGAGAAAGTCTATGTGGTAATACACAAATCTAGAAAACAGCATGACTTCCCAGGGAATTTTCTTGGTGGAAAACAAGGTTTACACATCTTAATAAAATAAATTGGTGATTCAGGGCATAAAATGGTACAGTCCACCATTATTCCACAATAATATCTAGTAATAATGGAAAGACATGCTTTATTTATAATCTAGAAAAGTATCACTTTCTCTCTCTCTACACACACGCACACATACACACACACAGAGAGAGAGAGAGAGAGAGAGAGAGAGAGAGAGAGAGAGAGATTGATTTAGTATCTCAAGAGAGACAGAAAACAACAACAAAAAATCTAGGATAATTCCTACATGATTATGTTACCCCAAGGTCAGTAGGCACCTAATAAAACCATGAATGGCCTAGATTAGACTTTCTGACTTGAAGCTACAATGAATTTGCAACCATGTCCCCATGGTACCCACAGGGCATGGAGCAAGATGGTTTTATTGGTGTTGAGATACACTGGCCCCAGCATATCACCTGTGGCCATTCCCCCTTCCAAAGAACAAATGCCCAGCTCTGTCCAGGTATCCCCAAAGACTGCAGCCCAATGAGCCTGCTCTGACCTGACTATAGGTCAGTTTAGGCAGTAGCAGGGGCTTATCCTTTCTAGAAATGGGCCAATCAGCCTTGAGCTTTCCAATCCTAACATCCCAATTTGGATTGAAAATGAAAAGGGTGCTGGTTGGTAATAAATGGTCCAATCAGACACATAGGATTAAAAACAGTCCAATCAATCTTGCAGGGTGGGGTCCCTGAAGAGGACATAAAGCAAAGAAAGAGATAATTTAAGCAGCTGGCCTCCAAAGAGAGAAGAATCATTCACTGGACAACCTTCAAATAGGAACCATTCACTGGAACACCTTCAGAAATGAAGGATTCAGCAGACAGTCTAAAGAGAGATGCATCCTGCAGATGACCTTCTTGGGATTTACCAGAGCTTCATAGACTTCTAGAGTCCCAGACCTCCATAGATCTCTTCAGACTTCTGGCTACTGCACCTGCCTCCATCCCTGCCTCTGACACTACCTACAAGGATTACCATCATCCTTGGCCAGGTGTCTCAAAGAGCTGTTCACTATTGATGTGTGCCAATAGCTCACAAAGAGCTTGCCACAGTCTCCATTTCTCTGTCACCACCACCTGGTGCTGTGGAGTTCATCACTAGCTGGTTCAGCATCTAGCCCAGCATTAAGTTATAGCTGTGGGCTGCTGCAGTTCACCTCATCTTCAATTAGCAGTCTTTGGGAATTCTGGAGTGAAACAGCCACTTGTGGCTTTAGAAATTCCTTCCTTTTTGCCAATCTCCTGCTTGTTAAATAAACCCTGGTGTTGTAAACCCTAAGCTTGATTGGGCATGTGGATGAGAACCTACTGACAGTGATCTGTCCCCCATCTTAGACAAAGTCACTTGCCACTGTTTTGAGTACTATTTAGTACTGTCTATGAGCTGTTTTAAAATGACCTCCAATATCCTTCTACCAGTGAAATGTGATTCTTGAGAGACTAGATAAATCAATATTCTCAAGCTTATCACCATGGTCTGCCTTTGTCTTTCTATTATGAATGCTACTTTCATTCCACCATGCTTCATAATGATATCTGCTGATAGGTATCAATTGATACATGTCATTACTGTTGTTATTGATGAATACCTGGGTCTGTTGTGCTTTTAAAACTAGAATGTAGGGCCTCCCTAGGGGCACAGGCAGTTGAGTGCTGCACTGTGAAGCTGTCCGCAGCCTCTGCATTGCCGGTTAGATCCCCACTGGCCGCGGAGCAACCCACACGGCACAGCAGACCTCTCCTGTCTTGCCCACTGCTTCCCTCAGCAGTGTATTTCTGTCATTCTGCCTATTCTGTTCCATGCTCTGTCTCTGGCGAATCCTCTCACACTCCTGCACATCTGGCCTGTACCCTGGTTCTTGTATAAATAAAATAAATCTTAAAAAAAAAAAAACTAGACTGTAGTTGACTATATATCAAAAGAATAAAAAGGTGAGCCGTCACCCTATTTAACTGGCACCAAAATTGTACTGGTGCCTCCTTTCTATTTTGTCATTTCACAATAGGTATAAATCACTACTGTCTAGTTTTATCAAATCCCATTCAAATAGACATATTGCACAATTTCAGATATATACTTAATAAAAGTGAAAAAATTGAGGTCCAAAATGATCACCTTAAGTGGAAAATCAGTAATCACCAAAGTAAAGCAAAGTTAAATTGATCAATATCACAGGTTTTTGATTTGGGTACAATGATCATTGATCAAAACAGATGATTTCCAAAGCCAAATTCATCTTAAAACCAGACAAACTAGCCTTGATTTTTATTACTCTTTCACCTACCTCTACACTTGCTTTATAATTCTAGTTAAAAAATATAGTTTGTACAATTAAAGCTCTAATTCAATATTTATGATCATTCATTCCCAGTACTGTAATGTTGCCTATGCTGCTACTATTACGGAGTCCAAGGCTAAAAGACATGGCAGGGACTGATTCCTGGTGGAAATGCATCATGTAGGAATGAAGAGATATCTGGCATTTTGTTCTATGTAAGGTGGCCAAAATAAACTAGATTCTCAGTGAGTTCACATGAAGAACTGACACAGGAAAGTCATTGTCACAATTAATTTAACATGGAGATATATTCTCAGGCCCTACATTTTTAATTCTTAAAATGTTAAAATCTTTATAAAATCTTTATCAGACAAAATTCTTCTTCTATTGTCAGTGCAACCATATAACTCAATGACATTCCTATTTTAAGCCTAAGTTTTATTGACTAGTTTTCTATAAATCCATAATAGCTGCTTACTTTAATAATTCATGTCATAATAAGGGAAAAGGAGAGAAAAGAAATGATGCATTTTTAAAATAAATGTACACATAGTAGTATTATTCAACCAAGTTTAAAAACTACAATATGGTTTGGGTGAAGAAAAAGAACATACATATGTGGATTAGGAGAGAGAAAAGAGAAAGTTCTACTTTGTTTCATTATGGTTTGTTTTCTTCCTTACATTTTTGGACTTTATTCCAAAAAGTAAAAGTTCTTGAACACCTATAATGTAGTAGAGTTTCTGTTGCTCTATATCTTGTCAACACTTGCTATTGTCTGTTTTATTTTTTAAGCAATTCATATGTCATATTATACCAGTCACTCCAGTAAGTTAATTTTTAACACTCCAGGTGAAATTTTAATGGCAACCCTTGAAACATGACTGGATTGCCATGCAGACACTATTTTCCGGTGGTTTGTCCCATACTGGTTATTACTTTTATCAAGGATTAAAGTTGTTATATCTGAAGTATAGAGTTAGTTTCCTCCTAAATGTGCTGAGAAAAGCAGTAGTTTCATGGAACGTCGACAAAATGTAGTAAGTGCATAGAAATTAAGAAACTTTTATAGTCCACACTCCAAAGTTCTAAAAGTAATTTCTGATCATAAAATTCAGCAAGCATAAACTGTCACTGAACATAAATATCAATTATGACACTTCTATCTTCTTTTCCTAGTGAGATAATCACTCAATATTTTTCGGAATGTTCTCTTACATAGTAAACACATTCCTTTGTTTGCTGTACATCTCAGCATGAGACACGCACCTGCACAACTTAAAAGAAAAAGTTCCTATATGTCTTCTTTGTTCATGGTGACACAAAGAGAATGTTTTCTATGAAATGTCAGAAGGCCAGATGCAATGAATGATTTGGGAGGGTCAAATATGGGAGGACAAGGAGAAAATAGCTGAGTGTTTTTAGTCCCCAGATATTACTTCAAGAGTTTATTGTAGCCTAATTGGCAAATTTAACTCACATTATCAAATTTCTAGGTACTCAATTTCTAATCTCATACCCATGGATTTCAGAAGATTTGTAAATTCTCTCAAATTATATTAAGATTGACTTTTGTTTCTGTGTATTTGCTTTTTGGGTTCTTATTTGTTTCTGGAGGGAGGATTCTTCTCTCTTCTGAAAATGGTTGAGAATCACTTATTTAGGAAGTATGAAGGCATATAACTACCAAATTTCAAAGGATTAGCATTGCATTAACAGACACTGATGTAGGGACATGAGAAGTAAGTATGGGAGAACTGGAAAAATGATCTTATAGCAAATCACCCAAAGTCTAAACACACTTGTTCATGCCTGAGTAGCAGAGAAAATGAAAGCAGTAATGGTAGTCACTACTATGAACTAAATACTTCTTTCTCTCTCTCTCTCTCTCTCTCTCTCTCTCTCACACACACACACACACACACACACAGAGAGAGAGGGAGAGGGAGAGGGAGGGAGAGAGAGAGAGAGAGAGAGAGAGAGAATCACTTTAGAAGTTACCCTTCTTTTCCAGTTCTTTATTCTTAATTACTAGATTCACTTATAGAGTGTTTTGGTTGTGTATTATGATACCCAATGAGCACTTCAAATACTTGTGGGAATTAATGTTGTTAGAAATTACTTTTGGGAAGAATCAAATCAAGATAAAAAAATTCTTGACAAATTCAACAATTGAAATAGGTGTGTAACATCTGTCTATGATGGTGCCATGTGTTCATTAGTATTAGTTCCTTCAATTTCCCCAAATTTCACTTGCACTCCAAGAATGCAGATGCCCACAAATAACACCCATTGGTTCAGATTGTGTTCTATACTCTTTTTTAAAAAATAAGAAAAAGAAAGTAGAGCAATATATCATTGTAAATGAAAAATTGGGCACAGGACATACCAAAGATACAGGTTACAACAATGGACTTCCTAATGACATAATTTGATGCATATTTTTCATACTGTACTGCAAAATTCCTCTCTAACTTCCTTTGTTTATAAACCTTATTAAAATTAAAATACGGTGATACATCACCATAATTCATTGAGTTGAAGGAAGGGAGACGATGAACTACCCATATACTCTTTGTCTCCCAATCTCAACATTACAGTAAGTTATTTTTCCTTTCCTGAGAGAAATCAGGGGTTTTCCAGAAATGTAGATCCTTTTATGTGAAAGGAAACAGCATGTATACCAAAGAAGTACTTTCCTCTAACAAAAAGGGATTTGTACATTCTTAGGGTTTTTGTTAATCCTAAACTGTGAAGGAGGGCGTACCAAACAAGACTGTGTATCTTTGCTGTGCCTTCTCCCAGAACATGATTTAACAAGTATTTGTGGACACAGAAAAAGGAGGAAGCAATGCTAACCCCAGAGCAGCTGAGTTAGCTACAATCACCAAGTAGAACCACCTCTCCTGGGATTTCCATGATTTGAGGGAGCAGCTGCTATGTTACTCTAACATTGGCATAACAACATGGGTTCAAGGGAAAAAAAAAAATCAAGGTTTTTCTCTTTTGAATTCCCTAAGGAGAACTCACAGCTAGCATCTCACTAAGCTTGAAGTAACTGGGAGAGAGACTGAATCCTTCAAATTGAATTAAAAATAGTGAATTTCAGCTATTCCTATAAGCATTTTTCTAATATTTGAAAATATCTATGATATCTCCCTTCTACTGTTTAACCCAAGCAATACCTCTTACATTTAGACCTTTTACTGCCTTGGAAACTATACTGAAAACATTTTTCATTTCCTTATCATTTCAAAATATGTTTTATTGTGTGGATTATTATCATGCATCCCCATGGACATATTTTTCCTATGCTCATGTCGTTCCTACTATATATTCTGTTATCCTAGGATGTCATAAACTTTATTAAGAATGTTTGTGAAAGACTTTATTTAGAAACACTGAATTTATTTATTCAGGTTCCACATGCCTGTTTCATTGTTGATATTGTACCTCTGAGTCACACTTGAATGGATTTATATCATGCAGTAGAAATGCTGTACAGAGTAAAAAGAGTGAGAGAGACAAACAAGTCCCAGAAATTAAGGTGAAGATCTCAGAAACCAAGAGAGACCTTTCCAAATTATTTTTGATTTCTGTTTTATCAAAATGATAGGGTTATATTAGATAGATACCTCAGCATCATTGCCCTAAAGAATAGAAAAGCTGAAATAGAAGATAAATGTCAGAAGGTGATTGAAAAAATTGTAGTAATGTTCTTTGCCAAGATTTGTGAAAAGGAGATTGTGCCAGTATAAGCAATCATCTCCCTACACAAAATCAGACTTCCATTTAGGAATGTGGAGCCAATATCTTGAAGATCGTATTAGTGAGATCATGCCCAACTACTATCCCTTCTATTCCTACTCATTGCCTCCAGGAACCTGAGTAAATTAAACATGAAAGTCTAACATCTTTACTGTGAAAAATGTTTCTAGTCCCCAAGGTTAGCAAAGGATGAAATTCTAAAACTGTACAAAGTTAAAATAATCAGTATTGATTATATTTCATAGAAATAAGAGCAAAGTGGACATAAACATATTTAATCCAATGGGGTAATAACAAAATGCAGTATATGTAAAAATTCCAACTTTTAATTTGATTCTTGTCTATATTTTTTTAAATATATCTATAATAATTAACTCATGTATTTTATGAACCAAAATGCAAATAAATATATGAATATCCTGTTTTAATTTATGCTTTTTCAAAACAAGAAAACTATCAATACCTCACTTGATAGAAAGTAATAATTAAGCTATCTAGTTTATTTTATTAGAAAACCCTAAGCAGAGAAATAAGGAAAGTGCCCAGCCACTTTGAGTACTAAAGTCAACTATCAGAAATGTCCTTGCCAAATTGGAAAGCAATCTCTTCATAAAGAAGATCCATTAAAATAAGGATAATCTAATGCTTTCCAATATTCAAATTACATATAAGTCACAAGGGTTGCATCTTTGTGCTGAAACTGGTGGCAAATGCCAATTGTTAAATGTTGACAATAGTGTAAGACCAGGTGACGTCACTTTGGGAGCTTAAAAGAGGTGAGGATAAGTATATGCACATCTTCAAAACCAACAATTCTACAAATCATTTTTGCTATCATAGTGTTTGTTGTTAAATATTTAGCAGCATAACAATGAGACTAGGAATAAACTATCATTAAAAAAATAATGTTATATTCAGTAAGAGGGATCATAAACTCTATAACATAACAACACTATTAGATAACTAACATATGTGTTTTGGTGAGCCAACAAGGAATATTTAGTTCTATCCTCAATATCAGAGCTAAAACTGGTCACACTGAAGCAGAGAATGGTAATAAATCATGTAAGAATAGAATTTCAAAATTATCTAAATGTGTTAGAAAACAGTGGACCAGAGTTAAAATAGGAAGAATGGTACCACTGGGAATATAAATAACATACCATGGAAATGTTCCATGACTTTACTTGTGGCCTCTCTCAGGGGTGATGAAAATGGGAAAAGCAAATACAACTGTAGGTAAAACTATTTGACTTGATTGTACTCAGAAATTAAATAATGCTGACACTAAAAGGTTTGCCTTATCTGCCTTTTATCTTTAAAATGATAGAAACAAAAGATGCTTTGTGTGGTAAAAATGATACTCTATTAATTTATAAAAATAGTGGCATAGAACAATGTTGACAGTGTTAACTCTCCTAAAACAAGTCACCTTCTTATAAGTCATAAAATTCATGCTGAAACTTTTCACATCCTGAAAGAAACATAGAAAATACTAGAACACATAAACTGAATATGTAATATGCACTATTAAATAATGAATACAAAATGAAAGGTGATTTTATTAATCTTAGCTGAATTGCTACATGAATATTGTAATTGCAAGAATTTGTAAAACAGATATATTTATCCACATACTCAAATACAAGCACAAATATTATCACAGTAATTATGATAAAAAAAAGAAACAACCTAAGACTCCATGAATAGAGAGAAAATTTAAAAGTATATGAGGCTGTCAATAAAATGTATGAGGTCCTTCTATGTTTAGCATAACATAAAAATGCCAAGATATAATAAATGAAGTAAAGGCAAATTATGTTAACTAAAGCTAACAAATTAATTAGGTATCATGGCCCGGGTCCAAATTAAGTGGCTCAAGTCACAAGTCAGGGAATAGCTTGGCTGCTCCTGTGAAGGGCTGAAACTAAGAACAATGCTCTCTTAAGGCCTCCCTGATGGCCTAGGGGTTAAGTTTCAGCACTATCATCACCATAACCTGAGTTCAATCCCCAGCCAGAGAGCTGACCCACATGGGCCAGCAGACCTGTCCACTCTCACTTGCTGCTCCCCTTATCACTGCATTTGAGTAAAATCTACCTGTTCTACTCCCGACTGTGTCTCTAGTGAATCTTCTCACCATCTGCACCTCTGGCCTACACCCTTGTTCTTCTAAGCAAAAAAAAAAAAAGTGCTCTCTTAGTATTTGAAAGGGATTGTATTGAATCTGTATGGGTGAAATATCCATTTTAACCATATTGACTGTTCCAATCAAGGAATATCTTTCCATGTCTTTGTGTCTTCTATCTAATTCTTTTACTAGTATTTATAGTTATCACTTTACAAGTCCTCTACCTCTTTTGTAAACTTATCTGTAGATATTTAATTATTTTTAACACAATCAGATTCTTCAAAGCAATGGAACAAACATTTCTGAATTTTACATAGAAACACAAAATTGCCCTAGGTATTCAAAGCAATTCTGAAAAAAGAGAAAGAAGGTATCTACTTCAAACTATACTATGAAGACATAGTAATCAAAAGGATATGGTATTGGAATAAAAATAGAAACACAGCAAATGGAATAGAATTTAGAACACACAAATATTCCCCTACTTACATAGAGTTAATCAATGACAAAATAGGCAAGAATATGCAATGAAGAAAAATCTCTTTAACAAATGGTGTTGGTAAGTTGAACAGTCACATGCGGAAGAATGAAAATTGACTACTACCTCACGCTATGCACAAAAAAAAAAAAAATTCAAAATGATCCAAAGACCTGGATGTAAGACCTGAAACCATAAAATACATAGAAGAAAACACAGTAAAATAATCTATGACATTGACTTCAATGTCTTTGGGGACTGAAGAACAACAGCAAGGGGAACAAAAGCAAAATTAAATGAATGGGACTATATTAAAACACTCCATGAAGTGAAAGAAATTATCATTAAAATGAAAAGACATCCCACTGAATGAGACAAAATATTTGCACATCATATATCTGAGAGTCTAGATTAGTCCAGCCCCTATGACAAGAGTATGGATATTTATCAATATATTAAAAATATGTCTACCATATGATCCAGCAGTTACACTCCAAGGTATTTACTTGAAGAATACAAAAACAACAGTTTGAAGAGATATATACACTCCTATGTTCATTGTAGCACTATTACAATAGCAAATTATACAAACAACATTAAGTGTCAAACAAAAGAAGACAAGGTTAAAAGAATGGGGCATGGGGCCTCCCCGGTGGCGCAGCAGTTGAGCGCTGGGTTGCAAAGCTGCCCGCAGCCTCTGCAGCGCTGGTTCGATCCCCAGCTGCTCTCGTCCACCATAGGAGGGTCCTGCAGAGGAGGGTCCCGTTGCTCCTCTCAGCAGTGACTGCTCTGCTGCCCGCTCTGGCTCTGGTGAATTCTCTCACCCTCCTGGTGCTTCTGACTGTACCCAGTGCTTGTATAAATAAATCTTTTTAAAAAATAAATAAAAAAAAAAAGAATGTGGCATGTATACACAATGGAACACTACACAATTGTCGAAAGAATCAACTCTTGTATTTGCAACAACATGAATGGATGTGAGGTCATTATGTGAATTAAAATAAGTTAGAAGGGGAAAGAAAAATATAAGATGATTTCACTCATATGTGGACTATAAACAAAAAGGAAACAGAAAAATAGTAAAGCAACCAAAGCCCTAGAAATTTCTGATTTCTGGGATGAGGGTCCCAGAGGTGAGGATGGGGGATGTGGAGCAAAATGTGCAGGGAGCCTAACGAATTATGATGGGCGATTATGGGTGCCTTGGTGGTGGTTTTGGTGTGGTAACATACATCTGAAGGTGTGTGAACCTAAACCTTTGAATCATGTATACCAATGTTTCCTCAATAACAGTAATTAAATTTTTAAAAAGCATGTGGAAGTTGCTTTCTTCAGACAAATGATTATCTTCAAAGAATGTCCTTTCTGAGATCTGTGAGTTGTTAAAACTCCCAGTTCCCAGTAGACAATTCTCTAAATAGATAAATTTTAACAATCCTCTGATTTCATCAGTGCATAGACAACATCAGGCAGATACATTAACTAGACCTCTACCTAGATTTTCTTTGCAGAAATCCTTGAAACATTTCATGTAACCTGCTTGCAAACTATATAATCCTCATTGAGGATTTTGTTTGTTAGAAAAGAGGAACACACACACACAAAATTGCATAGACTATGTCTGAGATTATGCCAAAGAAACAATAGATGGCTATTATCTCTGGAGACAGATGAAGAACATGAGAAGAGTCTTTTTATTACATGCTATTTTTTATTGTTCTTTGACCATCCATAAGATTTTTTTTTTTAAATTCAGTAGGAAAAAGATAAATACTAGATGGCATCACTACTCTGTGGAATATAAAGTAACTAAGAGTCAGATAAACACGATTTTAAAAACTAACCATTGATAGCTGATTATAGAACTGAAGTACCAAGGAGGATAGGGGTGGGAGGGTGTTAAGAACAAAGAGAGAAGGCAGCACAAAAGTCTATGGTGGTGGAATAAGGGTGAGTTGGTGGTGGATGCACCATGGTGGTATTACCTGTTAGGGTTATCCCAATAGCATTTTATTTAAAAATAAATGACTAAATAAAAGAATATAAAATCAAATCATAATTTTTAAATCTAAAATGCAGTTCACTGTTAATTCTAGTTAAGTATATATTAACAAGTAGTATTTATTGAGGTTAACTAGGATTAGCACTATATAAGGGTAGGAATGTATTAATTTATTTGTAGAATTAATCCTTAAAGTGGCAACTTGATACTAATATTGAAGAGTTATATGTATTTTACAGTTGGAAAAACAAAGCACAGAAAAGTTAAATCATTGATCAAAATCAAAAAACTTGTAACTGACAAAGAATTCTAATGCAGGTGGTAAAATCCAACATTGAAATCCTCAGCTACTAAGCTAATCATTGAACAAAATCCTGGCATATGTTAAAGACTGTCAATAGGTGTGTGTTTGTTTGTTCTGTCTTTATGTCATGATTGAATTGATTCATGGATCAATGTCAATCTAAAAGGGGACATCTATCAGCAAACCACAATACTGCCCAATTCTGCACTTATATTGACTTCTTGAATAAGAACACAGAGGGCAAGTAGTGAATTTTACAGAAAAATATTAAAGACAAGAAATGAAGGAAATTTATACAAATTATTTTTAAAAATAACGTTGAGATAAATAACAAGCCATGCCATGAATGAAAGTAAAAGAATTTTGAGGTCATATTAAGTTTGAAGTGCTTATATATATATATATATATATATATATAAAATGTATATTATATAATATATAATGTATATTATATATAATGTATAATGTACATTATATATATATCCCCCAAGATTTCAAAAAAACTATATCAACTTTATTTATATTATATAATACACAATATTTTATATATATATTATATATGTATATCACCCAAGATTTTGAAAAACTACTTCAACTTTATACAATGTTGGCAGAAAAATTAAATAAAACCTTGATAGGGAAATCACATTAATAACTTTAGATATTTTTGGTGATAGTATGATGTATAAGACTCATGAAGCATTATCCTAATTTTTAAAGATTTTACATGATTCACATATAGGATGACACAGTGTAAACAGCAGAATCAATTTCTGCTCATTTGAATTATTTTTTTTAAAGATTTATTTATTTGTTTGTTTGTCTGTACATGCAAGCACTGGGTACAGTCAGAAGCGCAGGAGGGTGAGGGGATTCACCAGAGCCAGAGCAGGGAGCAGAACAGGCAGAAGGACCGAAGTACACTGCTGAGGGGAGCAGCGGGCGGCAGGAGAGGTCTGCGCGCCATGTGGGACCCTCCTCCGGTGGCCGGGGAGCAGCCGGGGATCGAACTGGCACTGCAGAGGCTGTGGGCAGCTTCGCGACCCAGCGCTCAACCGCTGCACCACCAGGGAGGCCCTGAATTTTTTTTTTTTTAAAGATTTATTTATTTTTACACTAAAGCTGTGGTACAGGTCAGAGGTATGGGAGGGTGAGAGGATTTACCAGAGACAGAGCGGGGAAACTTAAAAACACTGCTGAGGGGAGCAGCGGGCGAGACAGGAGAGGTCTGCCTCACCATGTGGGAATCTCCCTGGCTGGCCAGGAATCAAACTGGCACTGCAGAGTCTGCTGAGGCCAGGTTCACAGTGCTGCGCTCAACCCAATGCACCACCAGGGAGGCCCTATTTGAATTATTTTTAAGTTGAATTCACAGTATCAAAAGCTTCAGAATCAAAAATTTATAGAAAACTCAATTTTATTTGAAATGTTGAAATAATTCTGTAATTGTCATTCTGTAATTAGAAAATTCTGTGAAGATAGAAAAAGTCTTCACATCTATGTCACCCTAACATTTCATTGTTTTTTGTCAAGTAAGCCAATAGTGCCAGATAGTGCTGGGAAAATCAAGTTTTATTTAGGTTCCTTTAGTCAAGTCTCTCATTTGAAAAGTTATATTGCAATAAATTCTTATGAATATTTTTAAAATATTTGACTTTTCCACTAGTGTCTTTGATTTGCTTTATAAATAACAGAAGCTAAAATTAATGATTTTATTATTGCTCTGTGGAAGACTTTAACATAATAAAAATTTACAGGTTGATGATCTTGTATAGGTAAGGTCAGATGCCAGAAACTTTTTATAGCACTTTCTAAAAAACATCAAAACAGAGTCAATGAAGCCAGCTCATAAATTTGCAAGGTACCTAAGTTCAACAGACATAAATTCAATAAAGCTTTTGAAATCAATAAGCCATTTTTATGAATAAAGTATGTTAGCCAATCAGGGTTTAAATGATCCTGCCTGCTAGAATATAAATGTCTTACTGCTGTGCATGTAGTATTTGGATTAAATCTTTATTCATTAAATTTGTCAGCTTTATTATAAATGACCTATTGATTCCCCAATCAATGAAAAGTATTTACAAATTCTTGAAGAGTTATTTATTAAAATGCTCTATTAAAAGCCAAATAAGTGATTTCTGACTTTTAGATAATGAGTAATTTAAGGGGGGTTTATATTTAAAGTTCATATATAATAGGTGTATAACATGTTACTAAGTTTCAGGTGTCTTGATAACAACTATATTCTGATTCTATATTTAATAAATGTTAAGTAGATAACATTTTAATAATTTTTTAAAATCATTATTGAACATGGGCTTCTAATATTATGTGGGTTTCAGAGGTGCCATATTATTATGTTACATCCTTATTATATTATGATCAAATTAGACCAAAAGTCTAATATGTCTAAATATTAAATATATACTAATATTAAATATATACTAATATATACTATATACTAATATTAAAATATTAGTCTAAATATAAAAGCAATTTCTATCATCCAACATACAAATAATACTTTTTCCCAATTTATCCATTCCACTTCTTTCATCCCTTCTGGCAAACACCATTTTTTTCTTGTTTTTTTTTTTTTGTTTTTTTTTGTTTTTGTTTTTTTCAAGTCTGCTGTATTTCTTTGAGAAAAATATCATACAGTATATGTGGTTGTCTCATGTATTGCACCTAGTTCAATACCCTCAAGGTCCATCCATGTTGTCAAAAATGACAGGGCTTCATGTGTTTTCTATAACTAAGTAGTAGTTCACTGGGAGTGTGTATACATAAACATAGGTATACCCATATACACACAAATATATATGCATACACGCAAACACACACACACCCCCACATATTATTTGTCCATGGATCAGCCAATGGGAATTTAAGTTTTTTTCCAAATCTTGACTACTGAAAATAATGCTGTGCTGAACATAGGAGTAGCTATATATTTTTGAATTGGTGTTTTCATATTCTTGATAAATATCTAAAAGTGGAAAAGCAGATCGAGTACTAATCGTTTGAGGACTCTATACTTTTTCCCCTAGGGCTAAACCAGTTTGCATTACCATCAACATTGTACAAGGGTTCCCTTTTCTCTACATGCTCACTAACACATGTTTCATTGCTTGTTGACAATATTCATTCTCACATGAATATGGTGAGAACTCATTGCAGTTTTGGTTTGCAATTTCCTAATGGTAAGTGATAATGAATATTTTTTCATTTTCCCTGAATAGCCAACACAATTCTGAGAGAAAAAAAAAAGATCAAAAATGGATTATCAAGCTCTTGGTAAACTACAAGCTATAGTAGTCAATGGAGTATAACATGGAGTATAATATAGAATAAAAATAAACACACAGATGAAAGAAAAGAATTGAAATCTCACAAATTAACCCACACATATATGGATAACTAATTTATAGCAAAAGAGTCAGGAACATACAATAGATAAAGGAAAGTCTCTTCAAGAAATAGTGCTGGGAAAAATGGACAGCCACATATAAAAGACAGAAGGTGGATATTCAAGACAGTAAGTACATTAAAAAAAAAACAAAATTATTAATGATTGTATGTAAGACTGAAAAGCATAAAATGCATAGAAGAAAACATTATGCTCTTCAGCATCAGACTTAGCAATGTCTTTGTGTACTGGTTAAAGGAAACAGAAACACATCTGAATCAAATGGGACACGCAAACACACAAAGCTCCTACTATTAAATAAATGAAATAAATCAATATCAAAATATAAAAGCAATCTATTGAAAGGGAGAAGATGTTCCAAATCACATAGTCAACAAGGAACTTATATCCAAATTTCCAAAGAACTCATAAAACTCAACAACAATTAAAAAAATACTGTTTAAAAAATGAACCTAGACAATTTTCCAAATTAGAAATACAGATTTTCTTTAACATGGACTATAATGATGGAATAAAGTTTAAGAATGGTCCCGTTATATTCCAAATAAACATCCAAATATATGTATGCATGCCTTAGTATATATGTGTGTATACATGTCTTAGTATATACAGGACACAAATACACATGTTTTAATTCTATATAGATTAAAATGAAACATAACTATGGTGGCAGATTATGATGCTTTCACTGAGGTGTGGATCCGTAAAGTCAGATCCTATGTTGTGAACCATATATCATGCTGTCAACCAATGTTACATTAATTTTTAAAAATTAAAAGTATAAAAATAAATAATAAAGCACAAAATGTTAAAAAAGATAAATTAAGCAAAAATATATTTTCAGTTTTTTCAGAAGTCAATACATACATTTGAAAATTTAGCTCTAATTGTTCCTAAATAGAAATTAAAGTTTACTTAAATTTAACTTTTATATGTAAATTTACTGTAAGCACACACAAAATAGTGTAAGAAATCCATTGATTCCAATTATTCAGCACCAATAATTGTAGATTTTCCCTGTATTGATTTATTTAATCTCCTCTGCCATTTTTTGATAGTATACCAAAGATTTAACAGTCTGTTAAAATAGACTCTAAGTATCACACCAATCCATATGTTTCCTAATAATATCAATTTTTTATAATCAATTGTTAACATCCACTGGGAGTATTTTTCAATAAGGACATATTCTTCCATAATATAATTTTATAAGACTCAGATTACTTACACTAAGACTAGAATATCACTTATTTAGCCCTTCCCATATTGCTGAGCATTTCATATATTTTTCACTTTTCTCAATTCAGTTTTGATCTATATTATTATTCTGACCTTTGCAAATATTCATTATCATTTCCCTAGAACAAATTTCTGGGAGCAGAACTTCTGGACAAAGAACATACTAACTGTAAAGGTTTTTATATGTAAATACATATAAATTTATGCACACATCTATTTGATATCAGGCTATATTTAAAAATGAAATGGTTAATATTAATGGATTAAATACTGAATTATTCATGAAAGAAAAAGTTCTGACATAACTTTTAAATTGAGTATCTTAGCTTTTAAGAATGGTATCAGTTCACTGTTTGAAGGAATGTTTGCATTTCCTTTATTATGTGTGCATTTCTATGGGAAAAAAATCAAACTATTAAAGTTATCTTTGCAAGTATTAACAAATTAGTTTTTTCCAATAAACCCATTAACTAGACAGTATTATTACAAGTCTGCCATCTTGAAACTACGTTATGTTAATGAAATAGTGAAATTGATTATCCTGGGGACATGTCCTGTTGATATTTTAATGAAGGTGATCAGAGCAAAAAGTTAGGACACACATGAATAAAGACTTCAAAACTGGTTTGTAGACAGGTTTGCATAAAAGGGAAAAAAAACAAAAGAACAGCTAGAGCAAAAATTGAATCAGAATTGGTTATCAGATCATTTTGAATCAACCCTTAACTAATAAATTCTTAGAGAAAAACCCTCTTAAGCAATAGACCATAGGAAAGAATGAGATATATCCTTAACAGTTTAAAACATAATTAACTGAAAATAAAATATCAAAACAGCAACAGAATTTTGGCATTATTAACCTCAACTATTGATTTCAGAAAATTTAATAACCAAAGTAAATTTTAATAAAAATATTGTGGCATTTTAATCCCTATAATGTACAATGTAAATATAAGGTATAATCAGTAATAATCTTCTGGAAATGACACAATTTTCAAGAAACCATTTTTTTAGCATAGAAAGTTTGGGTTTTTTTTTTTGTTGTTGGTATTAAGTCAATGTTTTGTGACATGTTTCAGAACAATAACAGAATGAAAAGTTTGTTCTATTATCTGTTCTTTGCTAAACATTTCTGCAGATTTCTTGCAGTACAGCAAATATATCACTCTAAAATAGAAAATGAAAAAAAAAAAAAAAAAAAACAAAACATTTCAGAGACTGAATGTTCTTTGCAAAAGTTGGTGTACCAGTCATGGAGAGGTGATCAATTTCAAAAATCTTATACTTGAATTTTAAACTATGCAGTGCTGAAGTAGGAGGTAAACAAGGTTGTCAGAGAACAGTTTCTGGAAAGCTAAAGCAAAGCATTTACAGAGGTCGTCAAAGCTTCTTGGGCAGGTGATTTTGTAAATATCTATACTCCCTCTTACTGGCCTCACGAGGAGAGAAAATGCATAATCTTTCAAACTCAGGGAGTGTCAGAAACAAAAAGGCAGAGACTCACTATAAGAATGGTGAGACAAGAGGAGGTAATACAGATAATGTGAGAGGAAAGGACCATGGTTTGACCACAGCTGTGATTCCTGAAGAGGAACTATAAATTAATACTGTTTTTTCACATAAGCCTAATCTATGACAACAATCTATTATAAATAACACTTTGGAAATTAACAAATCCATATAAAACATTTTAAAGCATTGTTTTATAAAATATTTTTAAACAAAAACCATATAAAACATTTCTAAATTATTTGACTATATAAAGATATTTTAAAGATTTTGATGAATGTTACTGATAGTCAATGTGAGTCACCATAGTAATTATTGTTGAGAATTCAGGTTTCATTCAACATAGATGGCTATACCTCACTCAAGAATACCAGTTTCAACTCTGGCTAAATATTGTTAGAACCCTCATTTCATTTCACGTAGGAGGAATTAATCTACGTGGGTACAATAAATTTTGGTATCTTGAATCAAAAATTAGAGTAGGCTAACTTTAATTAATGAGTTTTCCCCATTATGATTGAACAAACATGTCATAAATATTTTAAAACCAATAGTAGAGTTGTAATGCAGTATTCATCACTGACATCATAAATTGAAACTTCAATTACATCTTAAATGGACAATTACAATAGTTGCTAACTAACCCCAATGTCCACAAAGCAATCAAAATAATCTTCTTAAAATATAAATCAGATCATTTAATGTTCTTTATTTAATATTAGCTACTTCACAGGGTTGTTGTTAGGATTAATTGGGCTAATATGAAAAAGTGCTGAACAAAATTACCAGTACATGATGGTGGTTGTAGACATAGCTGTGGGGACAGAAAGAGCTATGTCACCATATTCACATCATCACTGTCATCACTCAGAGCAGTGACTAGAAGTTGACCACTTTAGATTGAGATAGGGCATCCTCATGTACAGCATCCTAGGTTTTATCCTAACAGCGTGTGACACACATTCCCCTGTGTAGAGGCAGGACTGGACGCTGCAGGTTTTCTGATCCCATGCAGACCGGGTAAAGGAGGAGTCAGAATCCTCAGTGGTTTTGCAGGCTTTTATTGGGATTACCAGGTATACGGCAGGCAGGGGTGCTGGGGGGCTGGTGTTCTCTCTGGCGTTCTCTGCTTCTGCTTCTTTGTTTCTCTCTCGGCTTCTGTTCATTTTTGGCTTTTGCTGGCGTCCCCGTGACGCCGACCTTAAAAGCCCAGTCTTAGCCCAGGTGAATCCCATCTACCTATGCCCACACCCTACTCCAGGTGTCCGCCATCAGGCATGCATTCAGGACCACAAGGATCCATCATCTATCCTGATGGCGGGAGGGCAGAAAAGCCTGACATTTTTCCTTACCTTACACCCTGTTAGTACTACATGGGCACAGGCAACAAACAATGTACTACCTCAGTAACTTTATCAAGCAACTTCATAAGCAACAGTAGGAGCCAGAGCTTTAACTTTGTTACAGTTCCCCTTTTTTGCTGGACTTCACAGAACCAACACAAAAGTCCTGTATCAGTCTTGTTGAGTTGCTATACTAAAATATCACCGGTTGTGGGGCTTAAAGACCAGAAATCTGGGCCTCCCTTGTGGAACAAGGGGTTAAGTCTCAATGCTTATCAAGCTATCAGCATCCACTGCAACCTGAGTTCAATATCCAGCCAGGGAGCTAACCCACATAGCTCAGCAGACCTCTCCTGCCCCACCTGCTGCTCCACTCAGCAGTGTATTGCAGTCAAACTGCCTGTTTTGTTCCATATTCTGTCTCTGGTGAATCCTCTCACCCTCCCCCGTCCAACACCACTGGCCTATACCCCAGCTCTTGTATGCATAAATAAAATAAAACTTAAAAAAAATGGAAATCTATTTTCCCATACTTCAGGCAAATATGGCCAATATTAAGATATTAGTGAGATTTGTGTCTGGTGAGAGCTAGTTCCCCATATTCTCACAGGTGGTTAGAGGTGGGGCAGGGTTACAGGTGTAAGAGGGTACTGCTAAGAGAGAGAGACTCTCATTAGGCCTCAGTTCTATTGAATTAGGGCCCTACTCTTATGACTTCTGAGAGCCTTAAGTACCTCCTAAATGCCCAATCTCCAGATAGTCGCAGTGAGGGTTAAGGCTTTCACATGTGAATTAGATGGATACAGTTCTGTCCACAGCAGTCCATAATGGATATCTGCAGTTCAGTGTGTTGCATTGTAGGAACAAACACTAATTTGGGTGGATATGTTGTTTCTATGGTGGAAGAAAAACCTACTCTGTGTCCAAAAATAGATGTCACCCCATTCTACAAGGTTGCTCACCACAAACACAACCCTGAGAAATGGTCCAGGCAAAGAGTTCAGTCAGAGCTTGGTATTACTGGCATATCCAGTGTGGCCTCTCGTCCACCTAGGTCCTCTGCACCTGTCTGCTCATGGCCTCTCTTTGCACTTATGCATGTGCAAAAGAATTGGATAAGGCACTCCTGCATGACTAACCTTGAGACAATGGCCCACATCATAAATAAGAAAGGCAGTCCGGGCCTATATTGAATGCCTTTTTCAATAGCAAGGTGGATCGAACCTCACAGCTGAGTTTCTGCCCTTCCTAGGGTTGGCAGGTAAGTATAGCTTCACCTGAAGCCATTCTATCAGCAATGCATGTTTTCACTGTTTTTCGGAGAAAGGAGGAAGAGAAGCATTCCCAAAAAGCTAATACTCCCTGGTGCCAAGTTGTTAACAGTGGTTTCCTGAACAGAGGATGACTCAGACAGAACAAGGAACAACATAAGAAGTGTTCTCTTTAGTCTGTCAGTTTGGCCCTTACAGAAGAGTTGTTTTCAAAGTGAAACTGTTGAGAAAGGAAGAAGAAAGATAGTTAGCCTGCACGGGCAATTGGTTTCTCAGATTTTTTTTTTTTCTTTTTCTTGGCCTTTTATTAGAGCCATTCCTCTGGTCTCAGAAACATAAGTTATCATTCCCGTTAAAAATCTCACAGGATCTAAAGTAAAGCCACACATATAATAAAATTAAACAGATTGGTGGAAAGAATCAATTCATTTTGGATATGCAATGATTCCTAGCAGTGTGTCTCACCGGAGTTCTACCACTAGTTTGAATTAATTGAAAGTGTTTTAAAACCTGAAACATATTTTTTTTAATTCAAAAGTTGTTTTAAGATCTTATTGGTACATCTTTAATATATGTAAGTCATGATTTATTATCTAATACCTATTTACAGTCTAAACCTAATACAGATAATGTTGGCTTCATGAAAATGAGGGTAGTTTGCTGAGTGCTTTGCATTCATTGTCTTCTTAATCCACACAACAATTCTTTAAGGAAAACTGAACTTACAAATGTAACATAAGTTTCTGAAAGACATACATTTCGTAAGTGGCAAAGTAGAAATTGGAACCAAGTCCTACCTACCAAGCTATCTCTCCTGGAGTGAAAATGCAGGAATGCAAATAAGCAGTTTAAAAACAAAAATGTCAGGACTTTTTATAAGAAAACTAAAAAAAAATAGAAAAGGAAAGCAAATCATTACATAAGAGAAGAAAGGAAAAGAAAAAGAGTGTGAAGTTTTCAAATTAGCAACTTGAGAAGGTTTTCATTTTAAAAATATGGACAGATAGACCCAAACTTAAAAACTAACTGATGAAAGCTAAATGTGGAACTGAAGAATCCAGAGAAGGAGCAGAAGGGAGAACAAATTGGGGAGTGAGCACAGTGGACTATGGTGGTGGATTACAGGTTCTTCAGTGGTCTGTGCACTATGTTAATAACACCTGAAGGGGGGATCCTGTACTCCCAAAATACAAACAGTGATGTAAATCACAGTTATTTCAATAATGTTTGTGTGTATACAAATGAATGGACAAGGAGGGGGGTTGGGATCATTAACTTAACAGCAGACACAAAAAAATGAGTTTAGTTTTGAACATTGAATTCAGTTAACATAAGACTTTCATATGAAAATGTCTGGAAGCATTGGTAGAGCTAGAATTTAGTGAAATTTCACATTACATGATTTGAATTTCATGAACATCTCCATGGCAAATAATAGGCGTCACTCATTTTATTTACCTTTGTACCTCTAATATCTGTCTATCCAATATGTGACTCCTCATAGATGCTTACTGATGCTTTCCCTGGAGTGAAAATGTAGGAATGTAAATAAGTAGTTTCAAAACAGAAACACCAGGATGTTTTATTAAGTAAACTCAAAAGGATAGAAAAGGAAATCAAATGATTACATAAGAGGATTAAAAAACTGTTTTTCTAGAAAATTTTAAATATGATGTTTTTTAAATATTTAGGGACATTTGCTTTGTGAGTAACTATACAACTATTTAACTGAAAGAAAAGACCTTGTATCTTCTCCAGCAGTAGAAATATGAGGACTGCTTACAGATTCTTTGACCAAAAGTCTCTAAAGTACAAGAAAAAAACTTGTACATGGAAGCTACCACCTTCTACCCTACTGTGACAACTCTTTGAAAATGAAAGGTCTTTTCCAAAGAAAACACATTTGTTTTATAAAATGATTATGCAGAATACTTTGCTTATTCTCAAAACCTCTGACTAACTCTTTGCAACACCTGCTTGGGAAAGAAGTGTTCCTGTGTGTTCCTGCTTTTAACATTTTATTGACACCACAGAATTTTTAATGTCTCATATTAACACTGAAGGATTTCCTGAAAGTGTCCTACAGAGCAAGAGTGTATTATGTTATATATTTTTCTTAGTATTTTACTTTTAAAGAGATTGCACATTATAAAATCATGCTTTGCTTATCCAGCTTTCTTCTCCTTCGATGTTAATTGGTATAAGCATTGTGCCAAATTTTCTATAGCGAAGAAAATACCTGTTCCTTCTACTGCTAAATTTATTTCATGGCACCACTCACAGTGGAAGTACCTGGATTGTTCTATTAAACATAATAACAACCATAAGAAAAAGCCGGTAAATTCCCATCATGCCATATTGTTTAAGCAGTTTTCAGGAACATCAGGAAACTGATCTTCCTTCCTCTACTTCTACTCCCACATCCCCAAATGGAGGACCAATTAGCTGGCCAGTCACCTGGAAAATTTCCAGTATTTTTCGGAGTCCTGCCTGACTGTGGTTTTGAGTGGTAAGGTTATTCTAAACAAAGGTCCATGCTCTGGGAACACATGTGACGACACAAATCAAGTTTATGTCCCTTTAATTGGGATTTTCTCCTTGCAGGAGACCAGTGTTATTTTTATAAAGACCAAATTAAGACCCTCCTGCCCAACAAAACAGGCTAGATTTCCATGTCCCAGAAATTACCTAATAAAAGCAATTATGAAACATTCTCAATCTAAAGACAACTCCCAGGCTTGCATTTCTTTAGAGGCTTTTCTGTGGCTTTGATCTAGGCTACAAGTTTTTCTTTCTTATTTAAATTGACCTTCTCAAGATGACATCCCATGATGATATATTACATTACATAGAAATATTTCTAGTGACCTTAACTTGATGAAAAATAAACATGTTGATTGTTTCATCTGGTTTAAATACTATGTATCTGTCAAAGAAGTTACGTTATTGGCATATCTCTCTTTTGCATGGCATTGGGCCACATCACATCAAATTTCCCCTTTTTATACTAGCAGATCAGAGAAATAAACTACATTTTAGATGAATCCAAAAGAAAAACTAATCATGCAGGTTTTTTGTTTCTTTTTCTCAATGATTTTAAAATTCATAAACAGTCAAGCTTTTTGTTTATCAAACCATTGACCCTAAGGTCACTTTTGGTTTTGCTTTATTTTGTTTTGTTCTTTATATATTAAGTTAAAATAATTGATTACATCTAAAACCCTGCATGAATATGTCTTTGTTACAAATGTTTTTAAAGGCATTACTTGAAGTGTTAAGCCTAGTTTAAGAAGGCCAAAACACTGATGAATGGCTTTGCTCAGAATATATTTTCATAATATTTCATCAATAGTACTATGAGAATGCTATTGTTGATGAATGCAAAAAGAGATCAAATTCTTAGTTCCCTGGGACAATGGAACACAGTTCCAAAACCTTGAGATAAAACGTGGATAATAATCTAGCATTAGAAATATTAGAACACAAACTAAATTTCTCTATTAACCACTCCAAATTCTTATGAAAACAGCAGACAAAATACAGACTGAAAGATATACAAGAGATGATGTGGAAGAAGAAAAGCAGGAATAAAGGACAACAGTATGAAAAGAAATAATTTCTCATGTCAATGTTTATCTGTGTTCACATCCAGTATCCCCACCTATAAGAGATATCCCACTTTAAACCCAGCTCAAATAAGAAATTATCCTGAATACACCTCCTCCCACACAACTGCTTCTATCATTTTCCATGTGGAAAATGTAACAATCATTAAACAATGTGACCCTGAAAGAGACATAAACATAAAGCATTTTTTCTCGGATTGATGACATCCAATAGTGCTATGTCATATCTTCCTTTCTTGTCTTAGACATGTTCCACATTCTCCTGGTCACTTCTTTATTAAAAAAAAAAAAAATCTATCTCATCCACTTCAATTCTTCAAACTCAGATGGGATTTTATAGCCATCTACACCCCGATTTCTAGGGAATTTTTTCTAACGGGAAACCCATCATCAATGTACAACATCTAGCATAAAACAAATTGTCGGTTTTTCATTCTCAAACATATCCACATATCATCATATTCAAAATAACAACAACTCTACCATGTATTCCTCCCTAATAGATTGAAAGTAGTCATCATACCATTGGCATGTGTTCCCTACTAACCAAAATAGCCCTGCCATGTTTTACATCCTGGCACACAGGCAAGAAAGCAGTGGGCCAGGATCCAACTCACCGCAGCAGCTGGAGGTGCTCACAAGGTGGGCGCTGAGATGACACCACAGCAGCCTGAAGCGATAGTCCCGAGGTTGGGATGGACGGCACCTGACACTGGACCAGACAGTAATGGAGGCAGCCTCACCAAAAGGTGGTGCTGGATGGTCAGGACCCTGACAGAGGTCACCTATCAACAGTGATGGACAGCAATGGCCAATGGTGTCAGTCACAACCAGTCACTATTGTACAATTTGTTGTGAGTAGTTGGCCCACACCAACAACAAACAGCTCCTTGAGACACCGGGCCTCTGGTGTTCCTCTGGTGTTCCTCTGGTGTTCCTTTCAGGTGATAGCAGCCCCCAGTGTCTGAAAAGTTCTTCAGCTTCTCCAAGAAGCTTTTCCACTTCTCTTCTCTCTTTGGAGGTTGGCTGTCTAATTCTTTCTCTTTCTTTGGAGGCCAGGGTCAGAGTGAGAGAATCTGAGTGTGGTCAAGTTGGTGCCTGCCCTGCCTTATACCCTCTTCCAGGTCCCCCACCCACAAATTCAACTGGATGTTTTCAATCCCATAGTGGACTGGACCGTAGCTCCAATTAGCTCATAGCTCGCACCTGATAGGCCCAGGCACCACATTCACAGCCTCTCTATTGCCTGCAGCTGAAAGGAGCATGGACCTGGCCAGGCGGGACCCCCAGGTTCCTCCTTGCAGCCCTGACTCTCTCAGGGCTGCATGCCCTGAGATGGCATGGTAGGGGAACCACTGCTATCCATCATCACTGCTGGCCTCTGCCTACAGCCTGAGCCCCAGAGGGCCCACTGTTGGTGGACAGTAAAATGCCCACCACCTGCTGCTGCTTGCACTGCCTGCAAGCAGCTTCTGGGGCTGGGTGCTGGAGCCCTGAGGTGGGGGAGGAGGTCTCCAGTTTCAAAAGATTTATGTGCACCAAAATATTTTTATTATTCTTCATTTTCTGATGCCCATAATTTTAGACATGTCACATTGTCTAGCAAAAGCATACTGACACCCAGCCTCTCAAAGATATAAGAAAACCACTTTAATGGCAGCATCCATGTCCTTCAGCTTGGGCTGCAAATGGCAACAACAGTCACAGTACTTTCAAAAACTGCTGGTGCGATCCAAAGGGCCCTGGAGAACAGTGTCCTTTGAGATGTCCTGAGGACTGTATTTGAGGCTCAATGAGCAGGAAACACATAATAAATATTTATCTCTCCTAAGTTACTGCATCCCTTCTTCCACATTCTTCGACAGGAAAATCTTGTTATTTAAATTTCAATCAGTACCAGTATCTCCTGAGGCCTAATATAGGTCAACTAATTAAGCAAACAGAATCACTCTCAGCTGTCCTTTCCAGAACACTGAGTCCAGAATCATCAGTTTCTATATAAATAAACTTGATAAAAATTATGCTTCTTCCTTTTGTGGCTCAGAATCCATTCAAACTTATATTCAGCAGGCCTTTGCACAATCTCTCTCAACTGATGCTCTAACTTTCACCAAATTGAATTCAAACAAACAGCCATTATAATAATCAATCTCAAAATTAAAACTCTGCATCTTATTTTAGATAATATCAGTGTTGTAGATTGGGGCAATGAGAGAATAAGCGATGTCTTTGCCTTCCTTCTTCCTCTTTTTTGTTTAGTCCAATTATAAAAAACTATCAGACAACTACTACCTGAGCCAAACATTTAAAATCTTAATCATTTTGGGCCTCCCTGGTGGCACAGGCAGTTGAGCGCAGTGCTGTGAAGCTGTTCGCAGCCTCTGCAGTGCAGGTTCGATCCCAGCCGGCAGGCGAGTGTCCCACATAGTGCGGCAGACCTCTCTTGTCTCACCCGCTGCTCCCCTCAGCAGTGTATTTTGTCAGTGTGTTCTGTTCCAGGCTCTGTCTCTGGTCAATCCTCTCACCCTCCCGCACATCTGGTGTATACACCTGTTCTTGTACAAATAAATAAATCTTTAAAAAAATTAATAAAAAATATTAAACATTTCATTTTTTCCCATAAAATTGTTATTGAGAATCTCCCCGGTGGCGCAGAGGGTTGAGCACAGTGCTGTGAAGCTGTCCACAGCCTCTGCAGCGCCGGTTAAATTCCTGGCTGGCCAGAGAGATTCCCACATGGTGTGGTGGACCTCTCCTGTGTCACCCGCTGCTCCCCTCAGCAGTGTATTTCGGTTGTCTGCCTGTTCTGCTGCCCACTCTGTCTCTGGTGAATCCTCTCACTCTCCCGCGCCTCTGGCCTGGACCCCAGCTCTTATATAAAATAAATAAATCTTAAAAAAAAAATCCTTACTGAACTTAGAAATACCCAGCTCATCTCACAATATTTGCACTCTTTTAAAATGATCTGTCACAGTAACCAATCAGTCTACTAAAGCCTGATCTTAAGCAGAAATGTATTCAAAGTCGGGGAGCGGGGAGAATAATTTTAAGCAACCATATCACCTTGTCCATCATCCACTACCAGCATCTCAATCTCTCATGCTAACTGTATTCTCAGTGTGTCAAACTCAATCTAGGGCAGACAACCAACTCTAGGTTCTTTATCTTTGAAGATACGACACTTGAAATGCTTCTATTTTGGTTAAGGTTCTCAGTTGCAGACAACAGTATACATTCTTGATTTTATTTTAACTAGCTAGATATTAGTAATTAAGTAGTATAAAAATATCTTTGATTCTCAGGAAATCAACTTAATTTCTATACAAACAGAATGCTGGAAAAACACCACTGGTTCTGTGATCTATTATCCAGCATCTACACCACCAAGCAATAACAAAATTAAGAAAGTTAAAAATGATCAGATGTGTTCCTTTACATGGTATAGGGGCAGGAAGGACCACTGAGCAGGTTTTCTAGGATCCAGCAGACCGGGTAAAGGAGAAGTCAGGGTCCTCAGTGGTTTTTGCAGGTCTTTTATTGGGATTATCAGGTACACGGTAGGCAGGAGTACTGGGAGGCTGGGAGGCTGGGGTTTGGGGGCTGAGGGCTGGGAGGGTTGGGAGGGCTGGGAGGCTGGTAGTCCTCCTGGTAGGCCTTCCAGCCCCCAGCCCCCAGCAGGTCTTCACTCTATGGGCTCTTGGGCCTTCTCTTGGCTTCTGCTTCTTCTCTTTCGGCTTCTCTTTCGGCTTCTACTGGCGTCCCCGTGACGCCGCCCTTAAAAAGCACAGTCTTAGCTCAGGTGAATCCCACCTACGCATGCCCACACCCTATTCCAGGTGCCCGCCATCAGGCATGCATTCAGGACCGCAAGGATCCATCATCTATCCTGATGGCAGGGGGGCAGAAAAGCCTGACATTTTTCCTTACCCTACACATGGCAACATTACAAAATTAAGGTGTCCAGTTGTTTAATACAGATTAGTAATTGCTCTAGACTTATATGTACTTTGAAGACCTCTTCAGATGTGGTTAACATTTCCAATCAGTTGACTGATTAAAGCAGATTGTTCTCCATGCTGTGGATGAGGCTCATTCAATCAGTTAATGGCCTTACAAGCAAAGACAAATTTCCCAAAGAAAAATAAATGTTGTCTCATGCTGCAATGCCTTTTAATTCCAGCCTGTTGATCCAGTATTCAAATATTGGATTCAATACTTCAATATCAACTCTTAGGAGATTTCTAGCTTGCTGACATGACCTACAAATTTCAGATTCACTTATTCCCACAAATACATGAGTGTGTGTGTGTGTGTGTGTGTGTGCGTGTGTGTATACTATGGTTTTTGGCTCTTTCTCTGAAGAACCATGAGAAACAAAGTAATTGTAGCTGCCAGATCACATTGCTTTCTACTGACTTCCAAGTCTCATATGGGTTTATCTGTAGAAAAGCTCTCAGTTTGCAGTAGACACCGAGTTGCAAAGTAATTCAGAAAATAGAGCTACTCATTTCCCAGCTTTGATAGCAAGAAACACATGTAGAAAGAGATTAGAATTATTAAATCAATCCACAAAACCTGATATGCAGATATATGATTATTTATGCATATATTAGCTTCTCAAGTAATAATCAGAATTGAATCAAAAGTTGTGCCTGACATCATCTATTCTGTCCATCTATTTTTAACTACAAATAAATAATAAACATATTAGCACCTGATTTATCATTTATAAAAGATTTAAACATTTATTTAGTCTTTATTTCTTGTTTTGCTTGATGATATTAAATATATATGTATAGAAAATTAAATGAATTAGAATCTCTATGTAGAAGAGATCAAGACAATAAGGATGAACAATTTAATCTTAGTCATTTAACAATTTAACCTGAGGAAGTAACAGAACCTGGCTCAGAATATAGGTCTTGTAAGTTCTTGATTAGTGCTCTTTCCACTCTACCATGCACAATAAACATTACGATCCACAAGGAAATAGTCACCTAACTACAGCCGGACTTGATCATGTATAAACAAACCAAGGCAACAAGAAGAAATGTGGAGTTGAGAAAAGGGAGGCTGCAAATACACAAATGTTCTCTGGCCAAAACTCAAACTCCATTGTTTTACATAGGGATGAAACACATATAATATATTCTTTTCCTTGAATGTTTAATTTGTTATCCTTTTACACGTAGAAATTAGAAAACATTCCAAATATCTAACAGCAGTCTGTGCTCTTTCACTGAATTCAAATAGTCCACTTTTATTGAACATTTTACTAAGCTTAGATAAATCAGAGAGATTATCCAAAAGCATTCAGCTCATTGTAAAAACACCAGAGAGACCTTTAAAAGGATTGTAAAGACTCTCAATCAAACCAGTTCTCACAGAAAATGTGTAAAAGGACATAGGACACAGTTAAGAAGTTGGAAGCAGGATCCATTTCCACAGCTACCACTTAAATTCAGGCTTTTGTTACATCCATCTAAAATCCCTTTATCAAACTCCAAATGGTTCCTCATTCCCAGTCTTTCCCTTCCAATCCCACCTGAAAATATTTTTCCAGATCTGTTTTGAAAATATTATCAGGTCATTCAACTATTTAGGTTAAGTGATGAAGAACTAAAAGCCAAAAAATTTTGACATTTCCTTTTCTGCCTTCTAAACTCTTGTTTCTGGGCAAAATATACTTTTTCCTGAATATACTTACTAGTTGTAAGTCTGTCACTGTTTCTTATTAATACAACTGTTTAGAGCCTCCCTGGTGGTGCAAGAGGCTATGTTTCAGCACTATCAAGCTATTACCAGCCACTGTGGCATGACTTCAATCCCCAGCCAGGGAGCTACCCACATGGCGTGGCAGACCTCTCCTGTCTCGCCCACTGCTCTCCTCAGCAGTATATTTCAGTAGCTCTTCCTGTTCTGCTCCCCACTCTGTCTCTGGTGAATCCTCTCACCCTCCCCTGCCCCACACCTCTGGCCTAGACCCTAGTTCTTGTATGCATAAATAAATAAAAATGAATCTTTTTTAAAAAAAACTAATTCCTGCCCAGTGAATAGTTCTTATGACAATTGAAAGGTATTATAATTGGTTTAATGTTGAACAATGTTAAACAGTCCAAATAGAAAACAGTGAAATATTTTTAGAGTCTATCAACCACCAATCTGGGCCCAAGAGACTCAAAAGATAAGATTACAAATTTTTAATTGTGATCATACTACATTCTGATTGTCAATGAACAATCCATGAACATTAATTGTCCGTTTTTAAGTAAAATATGGTTTATTAGTTCAAGATCACATTCCTCAAATTCTTTGTCCATTACACTCACCACATGCCTATTTTTCTTGCTTTCTTTTTCTCCCCTCATATACACACAGGTACGTGTGTGTGCATGCACAGACAGACACATACCACCACATATCACATTCATACCTAGGTTAATCATAGTTTATTGAACACAAAATAATATAATCAAATGATTTGAAGCACAGTAGCGAAAACTGTTTTCAAATGTCATTTATTTTATTTTATTTTATTTTATTTTATTTGTTTGTTCATTTGTTTATACATGCACTGGGTACAGTCAGAAGTGTGGGAGGGTTAGAGAATTCACCAGAGCCAGAGCGGGGAGCAGAGCAGGCAGAAGGACCGAAGTACACTGCTGCGGGGAGCAGCGGGTGGCAGGAGAGGTCTGCGCACCATGTGGGACCCTCTTCTGGTGGCCAGGGAGCAGCCGGGGATAGAACCGGCACCGCAGAGGCCACGGGGAGCTTCACAACCCAGCGCTCAACCACTGCGCCACCAGGGAGGCCCTTCAAATGTCATTTTTAAGAGTCTTATTGTCTTTCATATAACATAATGATACTGGAAAAATCCCGAAAATTTCAAATAGTGAAAGTAATTCAGAACTGCTCAAATCAGAGTAGCATTCTCCTATAATATAAATATGTTCTAATGCCATGTTATTAGAAGCTTTGTTATCATTCCCCACTTTCTACTCTTCCTTAAAGTGCTCAAGACAAGTTCACAAATACTACAATTAAAAATACCTCTTTAATCACATATTTTAGGTGAATAGGCATATCATGTAAATCATGGCATCAATGCACTTACTAATTCTCCACCCCACTCACATATAGGATAGCCTCAACTTAAGGAAAATATAAAGTTAAAATTAGCATTTCCAGAGTTTTAGACCAAATTGATTTAGAATAATTAGTTTAAGCTACTTTCCAAAATAAATGGTTTGCTTTAATAACATGTTTGCTTTTTTTTTTATATTATGCTGTTGCTTTCACCCTTTTGTAATTTTTCTTAAATAAGGTAAACATCTGATCATTAGATATACTGATGTAACTGGATAAAGTCATGTGTTCCTTAATGAGGAGGACAGGTACTGAAAAATGTGTTGTTAGGCACTGGTATTGTGTGGATGTCACAGAATGTACTTATTCAAATGTGGATGATACAGCCTTCACATTTTGCCTCTCAGATTCCATCTCTCTATCTCACTTCTTTTTATTAATTCAAATGGCTTGCATGTCTCTGAATGCTGAAGTTAAGCAAAGCAGGAGGTTCAACACTTAAACCAAAGCCCTGTATGCTAGTGAGTATCACTGAGAGTCTTTGATTTTAGGAAACAAAAGTCATGGAAGAGAGGCCTCATAAACATAATACACTGTGAGGCAAAAGTCCAGAAAAGCTACACTTTGGAGACTGGACAAAGTTATAGGCTGACTATTGTCAAAACAGCAAGCTAGCCATAAATCAGGTTAATCCCTGCTTGGAAAATGATGTGTGAAACTCCTTTTATTACGTAATGCCACATGAAGCCCTTAAAAGTTTTTATATGCAATGTATGATATTATATTTAATTAAATTTTAAATATTCATGTCAAAAGAAATTATAGAGGGCCTCCCCGGTGGCGCAGCGGTTGAGCACTGGGTTGCGAAGCTGCCCGCAGCCTCTGTGGCGCCGGTTCGATCCCCGGCTGCTCCCCGGCCACTGGAGGAGGGTCCCACATGGCGCGCAGACCTCTCCTGCCGCCCGCTGCTCCCCTCAGCAGTGTACTTCGGCCCTTCTGCCTGCTCTGCTCCCCGCTCTGGCTCTGGTGAATTCTCTCACCCTCCCGCGCTTCTGACTGTACCCAGTGCATGTATAAACAAAACAAACAAACAAATAAATAAATAAATAAAGCATGCCTCTATAAAAAAAAAAAAAAAAAAAAGAAATTATAGAATGATTTAAAAAAATCAGAACTATAGATGATCCAGATCTAAGAGACTAGAATATGACTATGAATGATTTGCTCAAGAAAATAAAGAAAAATGCTGAAAAAGTGGAGTAAAATGTTGAGAATTTCATAAGAAAATTAGAATATATAAAATATAGTAAAATATAAATTATTACCTTAATAGCAAAATAAATATGAGAAGGAAACTAGGAAAAATGTCAAAAAAATATTCAGAAAGTAGCCAAACAGAAAAGACTTTGAGACCAGTGAAAGACAAAAGAGGTAAGCCACTGGTAATTGGTGTTCTAGGAAAAGAGATAGAGAATTGAAGAAATGTTTGAAGAGATAATGAGTTATTAAAATACTAACAATGAATATCAATTCATATAACCAAGAATCTCTACAAACACATGTAAGATATATAATCATCAAATCAAATGACATCAAATAAAACATTTAGGCACATTATAGTCAAAATGCTGAAAATCAAAGAAAGAGAGGTTGCTTTTAAAATAGAAATAAAGGGAAAATATGAATAAGCTTCAAGAGTAATAGTCTGATTGACAACTGAAAACGTTATAAAAATACAGGGTCAGAAAACAATATAGCAATATCTTTAAAGTGATAGATGGAATTGAATGCACTGCAATTATGTCTACGAAATATGAAGACAAATTAAGAATATTCTCAAGTAAATAAAACATTGAAAAAATTGTTACCAATAAATCTGCACTTAAAAATGCTAAAGGGGGTTATTTAGTAAGAAGGAAAATGACACCAGCAGAAAGGACAGAAATGCAGAATGAAATGAAAAAAAAAAAAAAAACCAGCATAAAATGGAAATGGATATTGTATAAAAAGAAATGTGTCAAAGATTTCTAAATATATGTATGATTAAATTTTATGGAAATAACACAAAAGGGAATGAGAGTAAATGGAGCTGTAAAAGTAATATTTATATTACATTAGAATGTCATGTGTATGTTAAATATTTACAGCAAAAATATTTACTGACAAATATTTCAGTAAACTGCTAACCTCTTTGAGTATACACAGATAATAGAGAAAAATTAAATATTAGTAAAAATAAACAACTAATACAAAGGAAGACAATAATGGAGAGAATGGAATATAAAACTGATTTTACATGTAAACCCAACTATATGGTAAATCAAATGTAAATAATCCAATATGCATCCAACAATGGTTTTTATTAAGAATGTGTAGAGTACTATTATAAGTCAATAACAACTAGAACTATAATGCAAGGGACAATTTCACCAAACACTTAAATATGAGGAAACAAAAGAGGTTAATCAAAATGGCTATAAGCATTAAAAATCTACTTAAAATTATTAGTCATCTGAACAATGGAAATAAGTGCAGAAACTGCAAAATGCAATACTGTTGCAAATGTACATTAATATAGGTCAAATATAGACTACTTGGCCAAAACCAAGGATTAAAAAAAATGTTAAAAAAAAGTGAAGCAACCACCCATTTTTTGCAACAACTTTGAAAAGTCCTTTGACAGTATTTTCTAAAGCTGAATATATGATACACTTTGACCTAGCAACTCTGCACCTAGGTAAACACCCTACAGAAACCACTGCTTATTTTCACAAAAAGACATATACAAAATGTTTACATTAGAAAGGCATTCTGTGCCTCATGAATTATGTTAGGATTATCTATGCACATCATTGAAAGTAGGACAATAGCTATCAAAATTCAGTAGACTTCACTGCATCAACATTTTGGTGATTTTATGTAATTACTTATAAATCTGTATAAATATAATTCTTTCCTATATTGTTTTTATAATTATGCAAACAACTATTTTTGCTGCATATTCACCTATAGATCATGTCATCATTTTCCAGCAGTTAAATTAATGATACTGTTACACAGGAAAATTATTTAAGCCTCCTTTCTCCTCTTTAACACTTAAGCATTTAAATTTCTAGGAATTCAATCCATTTTCTCAAGTAACCAAATCAGATTAAGTCAAACTGATTGGCACCTAACCAGCCATATTATATTTTCATTAAAAAAGTGCAAAATATCTGAGGCACAGAATAGTTTCATTAGAGCTAGTGAAAGCATTTGGTTGAAAGCTTTGCATATATTTCTCTTTCTTAGTGTAAACACAAGCGCTTGAAAACTCAGCTTTAAAAAACATTTCTCTTATAATGGGAATGAGCTAAAAAGTAGAGCAAAACCTATGGTCAAAAGCTCACAAATATTCTAAACTGAAGTAGAATTTCCTCTCTATAATCCTTTACTGATAGGTTTATATATAACTTTATTAGGTTTATCAATCTTCTTTAACACACTTACAGGCTATAAAACATCTGGTAAGGAAAAACAGAACACAGCATTTGGCTTAATGTTAGTGTAGTCAGGATATATATTTCTTATTATATTAGTAACAGACACAATTCTACAATACAATAAGTAAAAATGTTTCCTCTTAAAAGCAAAGTACTCCCTTCTTGGAAATAAATTACCCTTGCTAAGGCCATCATAAGGCTCCTGAGAATAGGTAATTTATTTCAAGTGAATGAACTCTCAACTAAAATGCTTCTACTAGCACATTTTTAAACCGAAACCAAACATTCTGCCTCAGTTTCCTCATTTCCTTATTTAGGAGGGTAATACACACTTCTTCGTTTACAAGGCTACCACTGGTGTATTAACTAGAAGGGTGTGAATCTATTGAAACAGATTTAAATCTCTTTAAATGGCAAATCCCATGCAAAGATTGAATAACAAATGATCCAAGGTTAAATTTATCCCTCATCTGTTTTTTATTCAATCTAACTTCTCAGCCTTGTCTGAAATATAACTCCGTGATAAATGAAAATACTCCCAGTGTTTCACCCCTTTAGTAACATCATTAAATGAGTGTCTCTTGAGTTGAATAGGAAGTATTCTGGGGTTGTTGGGGATTTTCCCTCTTATAAAAGAACTATCACTCTTGGGGCCATTGAATTAGAATGAGCAATTAATGTATTTTTCAATTGCTCAGCACTTATAAAATTGCACATTGTATATTCATCTCAGTGCTTTGTTTATCCACTTTTGTGTGAGCCATTTTGAACTGAAGCTTTAACATTTCGTTGTCTTCCATTCTTCAGCAAAAAAAATGTAATGCACATCTCCTACACAATACTTGAAAAATACACACTTTATTGACCTATTATTATTCTAGGTTTTATGATTCCTTAGATGCTCTTTTATAAAATTTCACTTTAAATTCTGAACTTAGTTCACTAAAAGTGAAGTTCTGATTATTGATTAGTATATATAACAGGTAGGAGAAAACAACAGCCTCCCTGATCCTCATCCAACCACCAGGACCTAACCTCACCTGCCCTTTTCTTGAATTTCCTCTGAAACATGCACAGTCAGATAAGATCATATATGAATATCTCTGGGTTAATGGTGTGTTTTACCTTTTTCCTTTCTCACTTGGCACAGATTGTTCTAAACGGGTTATCTTTACTCCCTGAGTCCTTATAAACAAAATAATCCCTTAGAACAGTTTGCAGGTTTTCTAATTATAATAGGATGGGGCCCAGGAAAAGGGAAGTTCCAGGTTCCCTGCCCCACCCAAAGGAGAGTGGAGTTAAAAAGAAGAAAAGAAGCTGGAGAGAAGAGACTGAAGAAGGAAGGAAGCAGGATGGAGAACCAGAAGGAGACCTGGAGAAGCCACATGGAGCCAAGAGACACGTGAAGAAGCTGCACTTGCCTTTTGGTCGTGGACTGGGTGACACAGATGTGGGTGAGAGACCAGTGGGGAGGTGACAATGGTGGTTTTTGTCTTGGTTTTGATTTTGCTCTTTTCCTTCCAGACTTGTCTGGTTGTTTCTGATCCTTTCCTGTGGGTCCCCACTGAGAGATGCTTTGGACTTGTGGCAGGCTTTGGGGCCTTGCTCTTGGCCAATCCTGCTTGGGTGGATTTTTCCCCATGAGGGGACCGATAACTTTGGGTGTTTGATTTAGAAACTAGATCCTTTGCCTTTCCTGTATTGTTTACTAATTGTGTTAAAGTTCCTTCCCACTAAAGTCTTACATGTTTTGTGTTGATGTGGCAGATGGCAGAACCTATTTAGAGCAGGCAGGTTTGGGGGCTCTGGGTTGCCCCCTCCCTGCCCTGTAACATAAGGACTATTACTGATCTAGACATACACACATAAAATAACTTCAGAAAAGTCTTAAAGTCCTTCATCCCTCTCCTTCCCCCTCCTCTCCTTATCTCCCCTTTTCTTCCTCTCTCTCACCTATTTTGCATTATGTATATTACAGAATATAGTTGTACACCAATGAATCTTCCCATGTAGAAAAAGGAAAGAAGGAAGAATCTACTAATGGCACATGGACCAAGAGACTTTGAGCATGATGAAACTGAGGTGAATACCAGCTGCTCTGCTTATTAACAATGTGACTGAAGAAAAATGTACTTGAATTCTCTAAGTAACTCAGTTTTCTTAGCAATGAAATGGGGATAGTAAACTCTGCCTTGAGTAACAGTTTTCTGTGACACAACTTTCCAGAGTTGATGTTCTTCAGATAAGATCTCTTATCTTTCTACCATATATTCCAAACTGCTAAAGGGTATTAGCCACTCCTGTGGTTCCAACTCCATATTTATGCCAATAACTCCAACCAAACCTCCAAACTCAGACCTCTCATCTGAACTCTACAAAAATACATAGATGATAAATTATGTATGAATTTATATTTGCATTATAGACATATTTTTATATATTACACATTTACTAATCTTACTACTCTACATCTCCTGAAATTCTGAATTATATCTCAAACTTATAACCCCCCCCAAAAAAAATTCTGATCCCACACCTGGCCTAAAAGTAATTATTTCCTACTAATATTTCCCTCTGTGAAGAAGAAATCCATCCATTTACCTAATTCAAAGAACAATGGCATTATCTGTAACACTTCTTTCTATCAAATGTCTCTCAATTCTGTCCAGTTGTTTCTGATTACATTATCACAAATTGAAACCTGTTTACCTTCCTAGACTAACATAGTAGATATTTGACTGCTTTTTCCACACATTTGAATACTCCTTTCAATAGACTAAGTGATCTTTTAAATTACAAATACCTTATTATATCTTAAAATGTAATCATTCATCTTAAATATTTATATTAAAAACACAATTATTATAATAATTTTAGAGTATGTGTAATGTGTATTGAATGTTTACTATGTTCTAGTAAAGGCTATGCCCTAAAGATTCTGCATTTACCCCCTCTTCTTATCAGTATTGTTACTATATACATTTAACAGATGAAGAGACTGGAACACAAAGAGTATAAGAAAACTGCTGACAGAAACATAGCAACTGAGAGAGTGACACAGCCCATCTTGCTCCACAGTCCATATTTCTAACAGGACACCACGGCTTCCCAATAACTTCTGCCCCTTCTTTAAAAAAGACAAAAAATAAATGAGCATCTTGTCATCTCGCCTGTTCCTTTTAAACCTGACATTGTGGTGAGTGTGAAAGGAGTTGTATTAGATTATAGTAAACCCTGATAAATTTTCAGGAATAATGCAAACTCATTTTTAATCATAATCATTAACAAAATAAAATTTTATACTTTAGAATTGCCTACATTTTATTTATAACAAAAGTCATTATTATTCCAGAATCTTGACTTCCTAATTATTTTGTAATTTTGTAGCTATTTACAGTAATATATCAAGGTGATGGAAATATGACATAGAGGGTCTAATGTACAGTTTTTCCCAAATTCATTTCAGTAGTGGCGTGGGAGCATGAAAATGCTCAGGATCAGAATATTAACGGTGAGAAACTGAAAAGACTGCACATCAGGGCTTGATTTATTATTTTGCTCTCTCAACTCAGGAAAATAATGGAAAAAAATGTTAATAGTAACAGAATAAACTTAAAAGTGATTGGTCACTATTTACAATGTATTGTTAAAAGCACAGCAAATTTAAAGAAATACACTTTTAGTATAAGAAAACTATTAGCCAATTCTGTGAAGAAGTTTTTCAAGCCATTAATGAATAAGTAAATTTCTGATGCAAATATTTGTTTTGTTTTCATGTAAATGAAATATCAAGTAATTTTCACATTGGGATTATACTCTTATTCACTGCAATCATTGCCTATGGTTGCAAAGAGGAATAAAATTAATCAGTGAGAATAAATTATATGAAATTGATTTTAACATTATAACTTTATGTTATTATATACAAATATATTTAAATATTAGCTATATTTCATTTTTATTAATTCTAAAATATTATTCGACTAACTAAAGAAATAAACATTTTCCTTTTATCAACTTTGAAAAAATTGGTTTATGGTTAATTACTGTGAGGTATTTTTAAAACCATAAGACATATACTTTATAAATAATGAAGGGCCACAATTTTTATATAACCTACAGGTTTTAAAAGAACTATGGATTTAATGAATGTTGTACATGTTTCAAGATGTTCTATAAATTTGGCTTGTGCTGTTTTGACTTTGTCTCAAACAAGAAACTAGACAGACAACTTAAAGTGATAATTTGAGCATAGAAAAATAGAAAAAAAATGACATTATCAAAACACAGCATGTTTTCATTCAACTAAATTCACATAGTCACCCATATTCAAATTTCTGCAAAGGGAACTAGATTCTTAAATTGGTGAAATGAAATTATATATAATTTAGCTTTATTTTTAAAAAGCACTTGACAGATTAACAATATATAAATAAAATGTTGATATATGGATAGAATGTCAATATCATTGAGTAAAATTATATGAGACATATAACTCCATAGCAAGAAATTTCTGTCAATTAGACTGGTACAAAAGTAGAATGGATAGACTTGATGAATTGGGAGTTATCTATTACCATACCAACACTCAACAGATAAATATACACTGAACATGACTATTCAATACAGAGTTTACAGAGATTGGATTAGGTTAGCCTAGAATCCGTTTCAATGATTCCCTCTATTCTTTTTTTTTTTTTTTTTAGATAATAAATTTTATTTTTATATTCCCCCATACAATTGCAAACGCCCCATTCTGACCCCAATCCTTCCCCTCCCGCCCCCCACCCCCCAAAAAGTGTCTCTGGTTCATAGTTTTTTGTTGATTTTGATTTTCACTTTCTTATACTTATTCATTTTCCTGGTCCCTTATTTAAGTTTTCTAGATTCCTGCTATGAGTGAGACCATCCGGTATTTTTCTTTTTCTTTTTGGCTTATTTCGCTGAGCATGATCCCTTCCAGCTTGATTTTGGTTTCAGATGTCTGTTTAAATTATAAAGTGTTCATTTCTAAAAGGTATTTTAAGTTTTCCTAGGAAAACATGTTATAGATCAGATTATAAACCTATTCTAATATTTTAACAAAGTTAATGTCACTCTCTTTTATTAGAACCCTAAGAATGCACCTAGTATCTGAAAACTATCCCAAAAGACTTCATATCATTCTCAAAATACTAGATGCAAATCATATCAATCAATATCATCTTTATGTAAATACTTACTTTTATCCTATAGGATTCAATGAGGGACTTGGAATTTATTGGTAAACTATGCTTCCATTTTTTTAAAGCAATTTCAACACTTTGATTTGATAATTCAGGAGTGTAGTATTCTCAAAATATT
>NW_023602073.1:132387157-132406866 GCF_014898055.3 Talpa occidentalis | reverse complement strand
GTCAGAATTGAGTTACAAGAAGAAGCCTCTTACTATTTCTATCTTTAAATGATTGAACTTGATAAGGACTCTAGAATGTTTCCTTGACCATCTTAAGAAAGAAACTTGGGGCTCAAAGTCTTCCCTGTCACACTAGAGTTTAGGCATTTAAAAATCAACTTATAAGCATCCAGCACTTAAAGCAAACAAAGATGAACATATCTGGTTGAATCCATCACTTTATTTCCATAATGCTAAATCTATTAGAATAACCAAATTATTACAGCTGCATTAAACTTTCATATATGCATTTAGGCATATAGCATGCCTCCCACCAAAAAAAAAAAAATTGGAAAAGAAAGTTCCCAGATTATTAAGCTCATTCATAGAGTAGCATGCAGAATGGTGTAAGGCTAGTCAAATGTCTTGATAAGACCGCTAGATGGAAGGATAAATTTAGCTATTATAACAATAAGTCAAGATTTTTTTAGACAGTAAGATAATGGAGGCAAACTTTCCTATATCAAACAATAAGAGAACAAAAATAGTAGTCTCTGTTTCTGCATCCTGTTTCCATCTCTACCTTGCCCAAAAACCTCCTAAATTGCTTAACAAATGGGCTAGAGCAGTATTCCTCAATTCAGTGTATGCTGCTCTAAATATAAGAGGTCCATCTAGTCCTATGTCTCTTAGTAATTGTGGGGCAAAGTGCAACAACTTGTCCCGTTCTTAGGTGGCCTGTCCATGTCATCCCAGACTACTGAGCCTCTGGAAGTTTCATTGAAGTAGCAAGTCTTTGAATCTTTTTATTGTTTATCTTCCATCATCCATCATATAGGGGTTTTACTGAGGCATCTAAAATACTTGTCCCTTTCCAGTCCCCAGGTCTACTTAGCATGATATCACAATAGGCCAACTTGATTTTCTGAGAATGTTGAGGGTCAAGAATTTTGCAGACAATGTGAAGAATGTAGAAGAATCTAGACTGTAACATAGACTGCTACCTTCAGATAAAGTTAAAAATTTTTAATCCTCTTTATTGTTGAGTATTGAAAAGAATGTGTTTATAAGATCAAGAGCTATATACCATGCATGTACCAGAGCTTAGAACTTTGACCACAGTGAGAATGAAGGAGGGTATTTTCAGATTTCTTCACAACTCTTTTTGCCACTAGCTTTTACATTGTCAGGATAGTGAATTTTCTGCCAAACCATAACTATGTCCTTTCCAGTTGCATACATAAGAACTGGAGAATTAACCACAGAGTAGGTTGTTTCCTGTCTTCTGAGTGTATACTGAAGAATTTTGGAGCACACAGCAACATGGATTAATGTACACAGATCTACATTTATGACGTGGTCTCTGTAAGTCCTTATTGGTGGCCTGTGATGGTATTTTGTTTGCTTGTTTCACTTCAGACCCTGTTAAGTTACAGTCATCAAAAAGTTTGGGAAGACTTTTTTCCTCATTGTACAGCTTCTATGGTAAATGACTGAATCATGAATGGGAAATAGTGTGTATAATTTAGGAGGTATTATATAGCTTGTCCTCAAAGGAACCCCTGCACTTCTTTAATCATGAATTCTAGCCAATGAACTGGGTGAAAACTGCATGAAAGACCTCAGTAGTTTTTTTTTAATTTGCAGCTGATGTCAGTCTTCTCAGTGCTTGTTTTTTTCTTTTGTTTACAAGGCAAGTAAAATAGCACCTTGATTGTGTATCCACCTTACCCCTAAGAACATCAAATCTAGTAACTATCACCACAGATTTCTAGGTCAAGATACTCAGATTTCCACTTCAGCCTTGCTGTCTCTTAAGTAGTTATGTCCATATTGACTCTGTCAGTTAGATGCTACTCCCTGGCCTCTGCCATTCTGGAATTCTCCCATCGCTATTGATATTATTATGGTGGTTTCAAGGCATCTCTTTAATATATAGAGGCAATGTGTAATGGAGTTTCTCAGAGATCCCCATGCAAAGTTCTTATGTGTTCTTTATTCCCTTTTTGAAGCCAATGTCCTCTAGGATTTTCTAGGGAATGTGATCAGATAGTGGGTTTTCTGAGCATATGTAATAAGTAATAAATCTTTAGTAACATTTTTACCTCCCTGAGACTTATGACTCCATCAATAGTCTGCCAAAGTAGTTCCCTATAAATGAGGTAGCATCTCAACCTCACTTAAAATAACATGTGAAAGGACATGGCCAAGCTCTGAGACGCTATCTCAGCAGTATTAGAATGATTCCAAACCCAAGTCACAGGAGAGTGTCCCAATGTTAATAAGTTCTCCACGATGTAGATTTATATTCTATCCCCTAATCATCACCCTGATTGAATGTTTTCAAGATACCTTCCACGTACGTTCCTTCAGATCTTGTTATTCTGGTGCTGTAATTGTTTTGATTGTATAACTGTTTCCTCCCAAAGTAGAAAATGTATTTTCCCACTTGACCCCTATATTTCTGAGACAACAAAGATGTGATAACAAATCTTGAACAGAAAAAAACATCCATCCTGCAAGACATCTGACTGAGATGAGGTTTTTGCAAAGCTTCTAGCCTTTGTGTAATTTTCCTCTCTAGTAAGGGTGAAAGGACTGATTCTTCAGACAGAAGATTAATAACATTCTGGGGATTCAAGATAGTGAATTTATCTATACAAATATCACTATGCTAGATGTCAGGATCCAAGTTTTTCTATCAAGACCTTGACTTTTACAAAGAAAACTTTTTGAGACTGTGCATCTACACTTGTTTGTAGTATTGCCACCATAACAGTTAAATCTTGGGCATGAGTTTTGCATATATTGTCCTTACAGCTACAGGAAATGGTAATTTTATTTATTTTTCATTTCCCCTCTTTTTATTTACTTTTTATCAAGTTATAACCCACACATTTTTAAAAAGTACATATATGTTATATGCATATACAGCAAAGAACAAACATTTAGAGTGTGGTATGTCTGTGCACCATAACAGATACAGCTCAATCAAGATACATACTACTTTCAGCACTTCAGAAAGCTCCTCAGGCTCTTCCCAAGCAACATTTTCCCAAAAGAGTTTCACTCTGTGGTGGCCTCATTCATTGTAAATTCATTTTTCTTCTTTAATTTCATATATTGTGTTGTTGGAAAAGTCCATGACATTTTTTTCTGTTTTTCAAGCAAAAATGCGTCATGACTTTTCTGACAACCCAATGGATACATTCATGGTTTATACTGTTGCTCATTACTATGTCTGGGATTTGTAGTCATTTGCTGTGTAAAGCAGTAGTTTGTTGTTGTTCATTGCTATTCAACATTGCATAGTATTCACTTATCCATTCTATTAATAAGCATTTAGATTATTTCTAATTTGTGTTATTATGATCAATCAACTATGTACATTTTTACATATGACGTTTGGCAGACATATACTTTAATTTCTTTTGGGAGAAGAATTTTCCAGGAGTATTTTCTTTTTTTTTCTGGCTTATTTCACTGAGCATGATCCCGTCCAGCTCCATCCATGTTGCAGCAAATGGCATGAGTTTATCTTTTTTGATTGCTGAGTAATATTCCATTGTGTATATGTACCACATCTTCTTGATGCAAGAAAAAGAAAAATACTGGGTGGTCTCTCACACTCATAGCAGGAATTTATAAGACCCAAATAAGGGATCAGGAAAAAGACTAATTATAATAAAGTAAAAATCAAAATCAACAGGCAACTATAAACCAGAGACCCACTACATGGGGGGGAGAAGGGAGTAGGATCAAAACAAGGGTGGTGGGAATTTTACAGGGACTATAACCAAGATGAAAATACATATATTGTACAAAATGAAAAGTGATGTCAAAAATATATGAAATAAAATATGGGCCTCCCTGGTGGTGCAAAGGGTTAAGATGAAAAATATGAAGCTATCTACAGCCACTGCAGCAAGAGTTCGATCCCCAGCCTGCCAGGAAGCTACCCACATGGTGTAGCAGACCTTTCCTGACTCACCCGCTGCTCCCCTCAGCAGTGTATTTCAGTCAGTCTGCCTGTTCTGTTCCCCACTCTGTCTTTGGTGAGTCCTCTCACCTACCACAACTCTGGCCTGTACCCCAATTCTTATATATATAAATAAATAAATCTTAAAAAAATATACATATAAAATAAAATAAATAATTTTCCAGGAGTAGAATAGCTTAGTTATTTTCTAGCACACATAATTTTAGTTAAATCTGCAAAGCAATTTTTCAAATTAGTTGTACTGATTTGAATGCTACCACCACCAATGTATAAAGATTCCAGTTTCATATCTTCATCAAGTACTAACTTCATTTTGACAGTCCTTTTCATAACTTAAGTCATTCTTGTGGGAATGTAATAAGATCAAATTATAGTGTCAATGTGTATTTCCTTGATGAATAATGGCATTAATCATCTTTTCATGTACATTTTACCATTTGTTTCATCTCCTTGTAGTATTTTTCTTTTTCTTATTGATTTATAGGAATTCCTTATATATTCTGGATCTAAGTCTTTGGCTGGCCTTTTAGCTCTCTAAATAATGTCTTTTTAAAAAAAAATTTATTTATTTATGCATACAAGATCTGGGGTACAGGCCAGAGGTGTGGGGGGATAAGAGGATTCACCAGACAGCGGGGAAGAGAAACAGGCAGATTGACCGAAGTACACTGCTGAGGGGAGCAGTGGGCCGGTCAGGAAAGGTCTGCTGAGCCATGTGGGTTGCTCCCTGGCAGGCCGGGGATCGAACTCATGCCACAGAGGCTGAGGACAGCTTCATAGGTTGCGTCTTAACCCCTTGTGCCACCAGGGAGGCCCAGTATAATTTTCTTGACCCAGCTGTAGAAGGAGCAATAGTGACTCCTTTCAAAATTCATATCCACTCAGAACCTCAGAATGTGTCCTTATGTGGAATAAGCAGTTTTGCATATCTAATTAAGGTGAGATGAGATGAGATCATCCTAGAGTAAAAGTCAGTCCTACATTCAATGATGAGTGTTCTTTTTTTTTAAAGATTTATTTATTTATTTTAACAAGAACCGGGGTACAGGCCAGATGCACGGGAGGGTGAGAGAATTCACCAGAGACAGAGAGGGGAACAGAGCAGGCAGACTAATGAGACACACTGCTGAGGGGGCGCGAAAGGAGAGGTCTGCTGCACCATGTGAGACCCTCGCCAGCCAGCCGGGATTGAACCAGCTCTGCAGAGGCTGCAGACAGCTTCACAGCGTGGTGCTCAACCGTCTGCACCACCAGGGGAGACCCAATGATGAGTGTTCTTAAGAGACTCAGCAAAGAAGACAGAGAAGCTGGAAGGAAAAAGACATGTGAAGAGGGAGGCAGAAATGAGAGGGTGGTGACATGCCATGCAATGCCAATGACTGTCAGCTTCTAGAAGCCAGGAGAGAGGCAGGAAGTGGTTTTCCCTCAGAGGCTCCAGAAGGAACTGACCTGCCAACATCTTCATTTCTGACTTCTGGTCTCCAGAGCTGTTGGAATATACAAGTCTATTGTCTTAGGTCACCCAGTTTGTAATAGTTTGTCATGGCTGCCATAGGAAACTAATATCCAGTTCATTTCTGAGGATATTTAATGTCATAGACCATTGATTGAGCAGTGGATTGGCCACCCTTGGATGAACTGCTTAGAGCTGGGTCACCAGCAGGGCTGCAGACAGGGTGATTTCCTTTGAAAAGTTCAAATCAACAATGTTATAGAAAATGTGTTTTTATTGAACCTAAAGTTCTTCCCTCGCATGAATATGACATTGGCTAGTATGCTGTGGGGTTGTCTTGAGTTCTGTATCCCACACTCAAAATATGTGTTGTGTAAAGAATTATTTCTTCATCCCTTTTTTCTATTTGAACTGTTGCAAAACCTTCACTCACAGAGCTTTGTTGTGACAACATTCAGCCTTGTCTTGGTACAAATGCATAATTTACATAACAAGCCTGCCTCTGTACTTTCCTTAGTAACTAAAACGAAGAACATCATTGTGCTTGCCTTTCAAACTATATTGATATCAAATTAGTCTCATTTTATTAAATTACTTAAGTAAAAGTCTTTGATCTGTGAAAATATGGTTCAACTGCAAACGAAAAAGAGAAGCTCCATGTTTTTAACAGGAGATGAATTCAACTGTGGTAATTGGATCAATTTGCACTGGGACCTGCCAACTCTCAATAACCAAGCCAGGTTGTGAGGTCTAGATCTGCTTCATTCGTTTGTAGTCATGTTTTTGCACCTGCCACTAACTCTATTTGTATCCCATAATTCCCTTCCCTGGGGTGGGGTTATTGTGTTAGGGATTTTAAATTAACTGCATAATTTGTAAGTCTTTTTGTCTCTAATTGCATAAAGTTTTCTTACTGTTTTTTAGTTGGAATGCTATAAACTGTACTTGTGCTCTTACTTCCTTTAACCAGGGATGGTATGTTAGCCACTTTTTACACCCAAAATCCTGCAAAATGATCTCAAAAACATTGTGGCTTATAATGTGAGGCATTCTTAGTTTTGGTTGCTTAGTGTGGCTCTGCATTAGGATCCTGCTTGGCTTGACTTGGCTCTTGGCTTTAGGTCAAATATAGGATTGACTACCCGTGTATTTCACTCTTAGGCCCAGACTGAAGAGACAGCTGCTAGCTGGCACAAGCTCTCTTCATAGCAATCAAGGAATGCAAGGACATTTAAGTCCTTCTTGTTGCATCCCATTGACCAGAGCTAGTTATAAGCAACATTGATAGGGTGGGGGAATGCACCCATCCAGCCTAGTGTGTTGTAGGTATATGTGGCTAAGTAATAGATGACTTGTGAAAAATAATCCGCTCTAGCACATATGGCTTCACTTTGCATAAGCTCTGTCTCTGCTCCTCCAACTGCTGATCTCAGTATCTATTGCTAATATGCCCTATGGGAGTAAGAGGGCTTTCTATAGCTAGTTTGAATTCTGAAGGAAGAAAATAGTTTCCAAGTAACTTACTGGCAATAAATCCAGTAGCTATTACATCTGACTTTCTATTTTGGTTCAACCTTTTGGCTTCTTTGTTGGTTTATTTTTGTGATAAAATATTTTTAAATATAACACACTTTAATTTTCTGTTTTAGTGCAGTAAAAAATGAAAATGTGTATGATTCTATCACTTGACTGTATATCCAAATCAGTGTAACTAGTGAGAATGAATGAATGAATCTCATTCACAGCCAGTAGGACATAGAGGTATATAATATATAGTGCTTGGCATGTAAGACATGATTAATAAATATTTGTTGATTGAAGCACATTGTTTCACTCTTTACTAATGATCACTAATGATCAACAACTAGTAACTTATACCTGAGTGGACATTTTTTTAAATTGAGGCAACATTAGTTTGCAATACTGTAGGTTTCAGTTGATAGGTTCTTTTTTTTTAATATAATGGTGTATATGTGATCAATATCCTCCAATTTCATTAGTGTCTATTAATCACACCAATAGAAAAGAGATGTTTGCTCTTGCTCTTTTCCAGAGTAATACAAATTGCTGGTTGCTGTTTTTCTCAGCTGTCTTTAAAAATTACTTATTTGCAGATTCATTTGATGTGCTGAGTCCTTAAAAGAACATCTAAATTTTTTTTTTGAATAGTTAGAAATCGATAGTCAGAAATAAGCACCAATATAAGCCAAATCTACTCATTTTCAAGGTTATAAATATAGGCCAGTGAAAAAATCATTTAAAATTACTTTTCAGGGGCCTCTCTGGTGGTGCAAAGAGTTAATTCTCAGCACTAGGAAGCAATACGCAGCCACTGCAGCACAAGTTAGATCCCAGGGCAGGGAGCTAACCCACATGGCACCGCAGAGCCCTCCGGTCTTGCCCACTGCTCCCCTCAGCAGGGTATTTCAGTAGATCTGCCTGTTCTGCTCCCCACTCTGTCTTTGGTGAATCCTCTCACCCCCTCCCCACCTCTGGCCTGTACCCTAGTTCTTGTATGCATAAAAAAAAAAATCATTAAAAAATAAAATTATTTTTTAAATCTTTTAAATTTAAAATTATATGATATAAATATGATATGATATAGATATAAAAGCATCACAATGCATGAAGAAGTAAAAAAAAATACTGCTTGAAAGATTATTTTCTTCTTAAAGAAAAAAAATTAATTGCTAGAACTGATTTTATAAGAATTGAACATATCATAAAAATAACAAATGAAAGACACTTTGATTTTATAATAAATCATCTACTTAGGAGAAGAACAAGACTAATTTAACTAAATGCTTTTTTGGGCTTCAGTGATTCTGAAACCTTGGGCTATTTCCTTTACTTTCTTACAGGAAAGTAAAGGAAACATTTACTATAGCTTAAACATGCACTAATGTCTCAAGTTATAATCATCTTGCCAGATATACTTATGGCATAAAGAAAGGAAGGAAACTAATATTCATGAAGTGTCTACTCTATGTTCTGTACGGTAATGTAGATGCAAAGACTGGTTAGATGAGAAATACTCTCATTTCAGAAAAGACAAAAGTAGGCTTAGAAAGTTTGTAAGAGTTTTGTGGGTTTTTTGGTTTTTTTTTTTTTTACTTAAAAATCATGTCCTTTGGCAGGAGCCCAAACCCAAGAAAACTGTCCATTTGATGGTGTAGTCAACTGGCGTGAACTCCATTGCATGCTGTGTTCAATAATTGCAGTGCAGTAAAACCAAATTTTGTTTAAAGATAAACAAGTATGTACATATTTTGCAATAGACAAATCACAGTGGTCTAAAGTCCTGCAGTGGGTATTCCCCAGCACCACATGACACAGGGAAGAGTGGTTCAAATGTGGATCTACCCACTAATCAGTCCTCAGTCTCAGATGTGAGTTAACGCTGTAGGGGATTAAAAATCTGCTACCCCAAAATGTCTTTTAGGCAAAGTTCAATTTTATGGGAGTGACTCTGAAGACTGGATACAGGTTGTTTCTGGTATTTATATGTAAATTTGTCTGTAAAGGACTCTCTGGGGAAGATTTAATCTTATCTCTTTTCATTAGAGAAGGCAGAACTTAAATCTGCATGTTTTTTGTCTTTTGTGCCTCCCCCTGCACCAGACTCCCTTACGGACCCTCCTTTTCTGTCTCCCAAAGACGACCTGCCCTAACTAAACTGTTTAAGACGTCATTTGAAGCCATGTGTGCAAGTTACTCAGTCATGCTGAATTTCCCTCATGTATATAGAAGGTATATATGCTATTACGAGACTTCTTTTTGTCTTTTTCTCTTATCAATCTGATAATTGTTGGACTATTTGCCAAGCTAGAAGAATCCAGAGGGGTACAAAATGATTTACTTTGAGTCACAACAATATGCTGAATCCTGTTAGCATGTGGCTGAGGGGTACCCAGGGAGCCTAAACTGCTAAGGGATACATGCTTTAAAAGGGCTTCAGCTATCCACTGCACAAAGGCATAAGAAGCAGTCTCTTAGTGTGAAAGATTTTTTATGAATCTTTGGTGTGCATAGAGAGAAGAAAGGATTTCAAATAGTAGCTTCTCAGTAAGTCTCCAAAAATTATCCATCCCCTCATGGGCAAATTCCCAGTCAAGCTGGTTCGGCCTAAAGGGGGGCCACTGAGGCCCAAAAGTTTGCCTAGGTACTTTCTGGCAAGGAACCTTAAGAAAGGGATTAAGCAGGTCCCAGAGAGCTGGGACAAAAAGAGAGACTCAAAACATACCAAAGAGTCCAATAGGAAGTCAAGATAATGGATGCCACTGTCTCTACCAAGGACCAGGAGCAGCCTCCCCACGTGTCTCTCACCCACATATCTCTTCTGAGTATCTCTTCCAAGTGTCTCTACATGTCTCTCATGTTTATGTCTCCCCCAAGTACTGAGATGCAAATCAGTCCACAGAAGCACAGCCTGCATCCATGTTTTATAGGTCCACCTGGCCACACAGCCCTGCCCCTAGTTTCCAGTAACTCCCACTTAGAAAACCTAGTCTGAGTGCTCGCTTTGGCAGCACATATACTGTAGTGGAATGATGCAGAGAAAATTATCATGGCCCCTGCACAAGGATAACATGTCAATTCGTGAGGCATTCCATATCTTCCAGTCAATGTGAATGATAACTAACCACTGATTATCAAATAAAGTTACAGAACTGAAAAAAAAATAAGAAAAAAATCTGGTTTTGATATACTGAGATTTGTAATCCAAGGCGACTGCATGTGAATTGGGGGCGGGAAGGGAATGTGCCTCCCTTTCATGGAGGTGTATTTGTAATACTCCTGACTGGAATTTCTCCTTGTGGTTGTCCCTGCAGTGTCTGCAGTGCTAACCTTATACCTAACCTCTAAACCACTTCCTTGTCTGGTGGCATCTTATTTTGCTCTTGGTTATAAACCGGCTTTCCTAATCTGGTGAAATCCCAGTCATTATTTTTTGACATTTCTTGATTTATAAGAGATAAATTAATTTCAAATGTCTTATAAACCAGGCAGGAGTTAGCTCAATACTTTTCCCGGAAAAAGTGTCCTTTTTTTGATCAATTGTAAACATTTAGTAAGTGCTATTGTCTACAATCTGCCCTCACAGTATTTATGATATTCATTAGGAGAAAAGCTATTTGCATTAAAATAAAAGTTGCCAAATGGGAGTTTATAGATTAGAATAGTAAAGCACTGCAAGATTTCCTAGGAGTGAAGGATGAACTTGGCCCCCAGTGGTTCTGAGGGGACTGAGACTAGAGCAGGCCTTGAAAATGCATGTTAACCACAGGCCTTGTTAATGCATGCTCCCGCTCTAGCACCATGTTCTGGGCAGCATTAAAGGAGGCAGTAAAGAGTGAGGAATAGAGTGAGGTCGCCATTCTGGAAGAACAAAGGCATCAACACACTCTTTCTCCCCTGCTGAGTCTTCTTCCCTCTCCCCCTGCAGAACTTTAAAAGGGCTTGCTTTCTTCTTGGTCCATGACTTCATTCTCAGAGCTTATGAGAAAAGAGTCTGGCTCTTCTCTGGGCCTAAGGGGGAAACATACTTGTGGTTTCTACTTTGTCTGGCCAAATTCATAGAATAGGAGATAAACATCAGACAGAAACTCTGGTCATAGGAATAACAAATGTGCATTTCCCTTGAAAGAGTTCAGTGTCATATCATCCCAGAGACCCTTATGATATTATTAGGCAGTACCGCAATAAAAAATGGGTAAGGGTTCAGATTTGGAAGAAAAAAATATTGTCCCTGAAATAGTTGTTCTAAGAATAGCAATAAGAGTTAAATGAAGTCCAGAAGTCTTTGAAAGAGCTAACTGTAGAATTTGGAAAAAACAATCATATTGTCATTCCCTTGCTTTGGGACATGTGCTGGTAGGTGCTTCAAACATGTTCTTGAGAACAAATACCTGGTGGAGGTGGTAGCTCCGTTACAACAGGCCAGAGAAGTGAACTTGCCCATATTGAAATGATTGAATGATTGAGTGATTAAATACTTGTTAGGATATAAATACAAACTCATGGGTTTGCACTAATCTTTATTTAATTCAATTGAAGATGTAACAACCCAAGAGTCAAATGAATAGCTCCAGACGGCTCCACTGTTCTAATTTACTAAGTAAGCTAAATTTTAATGTTTATGGAGATGCCAGATGATGTAATGTTACCTCTTCCAAGTAATATATTTGTATTTGTAACTGGCATTAGGCTATCCCTTAATCTTGTATTGCTTCAATATAAACTTGCTACAGATGAAAACTCATTCCAAAGCCCCTTAAGTAGAAGTGCCTAAAGCACAGCAGTTCTGGCTCAAATGAAGGCTTTTTCCTTACATTTCTTCCTCCTCTTCCCACCTCAGCTTGCTCTGGAAACATATGCCCTAATTTTGCAAGTCATGGCCAATCACTAACTTACTTACAGGGAATGAGAACTCTGATCTGTTAGGTCTACAGAGACTTTCAGGTATATACCCATAGGTATACTTCCAAGGCAGGTAAACTTTGCTTGTAGCTCAAAAGTCTTTTTCCTGGGCCTCCCCGGTGGCGCAGCGGTTGAATGCGAAGCTGCCGCTGCCTCTGCAGCGCCGGTTCGATCCCCGGCTGCTGCCACAGAGGAGGTCCCACATGGCGCGCAGACCTCTCCTGCCCTGCTCCCTCAGCAGTGTATCCTTCTGCTGCTCTGCTCTCCGCTCTGGGTAATCTCTTGCTTGTAGTGCTAAAATAAATCAAAAAGTCTTTTTCCTATTGAGGAGATAGATGAAAGTTAGATAGTAGGGAATTTTCTCTATCTAATGTCCAATGATGTCACTTGATTATAAAAATTAGGAAAAACCAAGAGCTGTGTCCAAAATTGACATCATTTCATGGTTAGGGGTCTGGGGAGGGGAGTGGTCAAGCTCCAATAATTGTACATGGTTGTGAAAGTTGCTGGTATTTATTTACTTTATCTACCCTCCCCAATCCCATCATACTCCCAGAATGAAAAACATTTCTGTAGTTGTTACGTTGCGATGTTTTGGCTTAGTAGTGAAAAATGTTTTTACCTTCTTTTGGGAGAGAGATCTGAGGAGACTGACTTATATATCCACATGTCAAATCCCATTCATATTCTCTCTCTCTTTTTAAAAAATATGTATCTATTTAGGTATAGGAGAACTGGGGCACAGGCCAGAGGTGTGGGGGTTGAGAGGACTCACCAGCGACAGAGTGGGGAGCAGAACAGGATACACTGCTGAGGGAACAGTGGCAAGACAGGAGAGATCTGCTGCATCATGTGGGTCAGCATCCTGAATGGGGACTGAACTCATGCTGCAGAAGCTGCAGATAGCTGCACAGTGCTGTGCTTAACCCCTTGCACCACCAGGGAGGCCCTCCATTCATATTCTCTTTAAGTTACATATTCATTCTCCATGAAAATGAAAGTCAAAAACTGTTTAGTTGTTTTCATTAAGTTGATTCTAGTGACAAACACAGCAAAGCAAAATCCATGCTGTGCATCATGCCATCAAGCTTCTCAGGATTTTTAGTGCAATTTGATAAAACATCTCTTTTCTTAGGTCCTTTATAGTTTCTGGAAAAATTAATTTCTAATGTCAGAGAAAAATCTGTTTTCCCAGGCACCACCAGGGAGGCCCTCCATTCATATTCTCTTTTTTTTTTTTTTTAAATAGAGGCATGTTTTATTATTTATTTGTTTGTTTTGTTTTATACATGCACTGTACAGTCAGAAGCACGGGAGGGTGAGAGAATTCACCGAGCAGAGCGGGGAGCAGAGCAGGCAGAAGGACCGAGTACACTGCTGGGAGCAGCAGGCGCAGGAGAGGTCTGCGCGCCATGTGGGACCCTCCTCCGGTGGCTGGGAGCAGGGATCAAACCGGCGCTCCGAGGCCACGGGCAGCTTCGCAAGCGCTCAACCGCTGCGCCACCGGGGAGGCCCCATTCATATTCTCTTTAAGTTATATATTCATTCTCCATGAAAATGAAAGTCAAAAAACTGTTTAGTTGTTTTCATTAAGTTGATTCTAGTGACAAACACAGCAAAGCAAAATCCATGCTGTGCATCATGCCCATCAAGCTTCTCAGGATTTTTAGTGCAATTTGATAAAACATCTCTTTTCTTAGGTCCTTTATAGTTTCTGGAAAAATTAATTTCTAATGTCAGAGAAAAATCTGTTTTCCCTGATGTGTTAATATTATCAGTTGTAAATGTGTTTGAAACAACTGAAAATCCAAAAAAGAGCATTTAAAAAGTAAAGGATTTGTTTGCCTCAAACAAAAGGTATGTGAGGAAAGGGCAAGTTTCCAGAGCTGGGCCCAGGAATGTCTTCACATGGCTGTCATTTTCATGGTTTAAAGAGGACTTCATGTCAAGCATCATGTCAATGATACTCATGGGAAGAAGGAGGTAGGAGGAGTGGCAAAGTGTAAAGGGAGATGTCAGCTCAGTCTTTAAAAAAAAGTTTTTCTAAAAACCTCAGCTGAGACTGCTGTTTACAATGTATTTTCTAGAACCAGATCACACGGCCACTCTACTTCCATCCACTGAATCTAGGAAAGCAAGAATCCCACTTTCTAGTCCACACACTGTGCAGATGCAGAGATGGGTGGGAAGGGAATCAGCTTACAGTATCTGCCACCACCGATTGGGGGTTTTTCTCCTACTGATCCCTTGTCATGTGGAATTATTTTAAACAAAAAGTTTTCAGCTCAGAAGTTCTAGTTTAAGGATGCAGTGTTCTTACCACTTATTTCCTCTTTTAAATGATAGATTTGGGCTGTCTTGTCTCTAAATAGCTACTTATTATAGCTTGTATTTTGAGAGCAGCCTATCTAAAAGCAAATGACAAAATGAAGGGAAACATCTTGTGACCTTTTGGGGTTAGTCATTGGGGTTATAATTCTTGCCAGGACAGACAGTTCAGTACTTTTAAATATTCTGGTGTTTATTTGTTCAAGACCAAGACAGAACCATCATGAATAATGAATGGGGGTGGGGGAAGAGGAGAGACAAGCAATGAAATACACACTTTTGAAATTTACTTGAGTCTACTGAACTAAGACTGTTCCAATTAAAGAACTTTACTATCTTTTCCTTTGGAGGCAAATTTTTTGTTAATTTACATGGGTAAAATTTCACAGCATAGTTCTTATATTCTTCTAAAGACATAAAACTATTGATTGATCATTAAAATATCTAATTTGAGTGGCAGATCCTACTATAATTCTTGCATCAGATTATTCTGACTCAGCTTAAATAAGTTTTTACAATTAGAATAAAATACTCTCAGAGAAACTTTGTAAAGGATGAGAGAAGATCCCTTCATTTATCCAATACTATGAATAATTAGCATTTTGATATTTTGATGTCTTTTAGGAATAATATCCAATGTTGAATTAATAATACTCTATGCCAGTAATTTTATGCATTATATAACTTAATCCTCTCAAAAACTCTAGGCACTAAGTATAATTTTATGTCCATATTTACAGATGAAGGTGGTTATGGTTAAATAATTTGCTCAGATTCACATGGTTAGTAAGTAAAAGTAAAAGCAGTTGGAATGTGTGTTAGTAAGTAAAGCAGTTGAAATGTAAACTCACAAAGTCTTCAAAACTTCCAAATTCTCAGGAACTGAACAGAGAATGTTCAGTATCCAAGAGGTCATAACAAAGATTTTGGGCTTGCCAAAACTTTTCTGATCTTCTTCCATTTGTTCAAGATTCTGACTTCCAGGAAAAAGTGATGCCTCAGCTATTGTCAATACCCTAGATTCTTGTTCTTCCTGAGACATGATTATTTCCTGTCTCCTTAGATTCTGAGTCCCACCTCCCACTCCCTACCTGCCCCCTTCCACATTCAATAACTTCTTTTTGCCTTGATTTTCAGAACATTTCTAATGTTTCCTATCAAGCTGATATAACAGATTTTGCAACTAAATTAGGAAATCTAAACAATGAGAATGCACAAATCTAAAAAGTGACATAGTCTATTCATAGTTATGAAACATTTTTTACACTCTATACCAATTGAAATAATAAAAAAAAAAAAAACCTAAGTGCTGTCTAGTCATTTTATTATTGGTGGTTATATGCATCGGCCCCTAATATATTGACCCTAAAAGTGTGTACACAGCCATTTTCACTTGGCAGGGACCAAATGAAATGTTGTACCTGCATGTTTAATATGTTTTATTTTAAAATGTTTAAATAATGAATACAATTGGCTTGTTTCATATAACAGCCTCTTGGATAGAGCTCTTTTTTATGTCAATGCAAATGGATTTATCTCGTTCTTTTAAATTGCTACCAAATAGTCTGCAATATGGATCTGCAGTGGATTCTTTAATTATTCATCGTCTAGTGGATAAATTCATTTTGTATTTGTTTGTTATTGAATGCAATGAAACTGTGGTTTATATTCTTATACTTATCCCAGAGATTCTTTAGGCTAGATCTATCCAGCAGTTGATTTTTTTGAGTCGAACTATGTATGCTTTAAAAATTTTAATATTCAGTAAAAAATAAACCCAGCCAATTGTATAATCATGTGTCATTAGGTCCTTATAATAGCACCAAATCTTAACAGTTACTCTTGTAGAAAGGCATTCTTACATTCCTCAACACCTCTCATACTGCCATTTCTCTAAATGACTCATATTAAAGATGTATTTTGGGTTGCAAGTCATAGAAAACTTACTTGAACCAGATTATTCAAAAAGGGTAACATTGATTCATGTAACAAACTATAGGGAGGGCTCCAGTATAGCTAAACATCAGGGTAACCAGTACTGGATACCAGGACTCAGTTTGCTTCTCTTTTACTATAGGGCCACTTCTTTCTTTGAAAGGTCAATATATTCTGATACAAGTCCACTATTAGATATATATTTTGAAACTATTTTCTCCCAATTCATGGCTTAATTTTTAATTCTTTTAACAAAATCCTTTAAATTGCTGAAGCTTTACATTTTGATTAGTATTTTTTCTTTTATGACCGTGTTTTTGGTGTTTTATCTAAAATCTTTCCTAACTCAGGATTGCAAGATTTTGTCTTGTATTATATTCTAGAAGGTCCATAGGTTAAGGTTTCACATTTAGGTTAATGATAAGTTTTGAGTTAACTTTCATGTATGGTACATGGTATGGATGAAAATTTTTAATTATTATTATTTGTTATAGGGATATCTGATTATTGCAGCACCATTTTTTGAAATGACTATGCTTTATAACATTTTATTTATTTTTTTAAAGATTTATTTATTTATGCATCCAAGAGCTGGGGTGTAGGCCAGAGGTGTGGGGGTGGGAGGGTGAGGGTGAGAGGATTCACCAGAGATAGAATGGGGAGCAGAACAGGTGGATCCACTGAAATACACTGCTGAGGGGAGCAGCAGGCGAGACAGAAGAGGGCTGCTGCGCCATGTAGGTTAGCTCCATGGCTGGGGATTGAACCTGTGCTGCAAAGGCTGCCAATAGCTTCATAATGCTGAGACTTAACCCTTTGGAAATGGCTATGCTTTCTCCACTGAATTGCCTCTGCACTTTTGTTCAATATCAGTTATCTTTTATGTGGGCCTGTTTCTATACACTGTTCTGTTGATTTATCTATCTTTCTTCAGTGCCACACTATTGAATACTATACCTTTATAGTAAGTGTTAAAATCAAATAGCGTTAGTTCTCCAACTTTGTTCTCCTGTTTCAAAGTTGCTTTGGCTAAATCAGGTCCTTTCTATTTCCATAAACATTTTAGAATCAATTTGTCAATTACTACAAAAAATGCCTACTGGAATTTTCTTAGGTAGATTTTTTTTTTTAATGGTGATAAAATTCACATCATAAAAACTCACATTTTAGTCATTCTAAGTGTTTACTTTAGTTATTTTTAGTATATTCACAAAGTTGTGCAACCTTCATCACTACTTAGTTCCATATTATTTCCATCTCTCATTCCTCATTGCCCTCCCACTAGATCTTAGTTACCCCTTACCTATTTTCTGTTTTTGTGGATTTGCTTCTGATGAACACTTCATAGAAATGAAATCACACCTATATACCCTTTGGTATCTGTCTTCTTTCACTTAGTGTATAATTTTCAGGGTTAATCCATGTTGCAGCATGTATCACCCGCTGTGATTTTGATTGGAGTTGCACTGAATCCATATATCAGTTTAGGAAGAATTGACGACAATACTGAATGCTCTGACCTGTGGCAAGGCATCACTCCATTTATTTAGGTTTTCTTTAACTTCTTTCAGCAGTTTTGTAGATTTTAGTTAGAGATCTTTATATATATTTGGTCAGATATATCCCAAAGTATTTTGTTTTTGATGCTATTATAAATTCAGTTTTTAATATTTTTTTTTATTTATTTATTTATTTATGCAAGCACTGGGTACAGTCAGAAGCACGGGAGGGTGAGAGAATTCACCAGAGCCAGAGCAGGGAGCAGAACAGGCAGAAGGACCAAAGTACACGGCTGAGGGGAGCAGCGGGCGGCAGGTGAGGTCTCCATGCCTTGTGGGACCCTCGCCGGTGGCCAGGGATCATACCGGCGCTGCAGAGGCTGCGGCAGCTTCTCAGCCCAGCGCTCATCCGCTGCGCCACCAGGGAGGCCCTAAACTCAGTTTTTAAAAATTTAATATCCAATTGCTCATTGCCAATACATAAATAGAAATATAGAGAGAAATACAATTGAGCCCTTTTACCTTCACTGCTACTAGGGTGCCATGAAAATCTTGTGACAAGAAAAAAAAAGCATTTATTAAGTTCCCTCTTGACTGCACTCCCGCTGGGGAGAGGAGTCATGGATGCTGCCAATTTTGAGCAGTTTCTTTAGGAGAGAATCAGAGTGAATGGGAAGATAAGGATCTCTGTGGAAGGGTTATAACCATTGAACAGAGCAAGAGCAAAATTCCTGTAACTTCTGAGGTGCCTTTTCCAAAATGTACTTGAAAGCTCACCAAAAAATATTTGAGGAAGTGTAATCTACATGATCAGTTGCAAGTAGTTGCTAATAACAATTACAAATTGCATGACTTCTAAATTAACAGCTCAAGAAGAGGAAGAAGTTGAGGATTAAAGCTCATTTATCTGAAATATTTTTTTTTTTTTTTTCTAGAGGCATGTCTTATTTATTTATTTATTATTTGTTTGTTTGTTTGGTTTATACATGCACTGGGTACAGTCAGAAGCGTGGGAGGGTGAGAGAATTCACCAGAGCCAGAGCGGGGAGCAGAGCAGGCAGAGGGACCGAAGTACACTGCTGAGGGGAGCAGCGGGCGGCAGGAGAGGTCTGCGCGCCATGTGGGACCCTCCTCCGGTGGCCGGGGAGCAGCCGGGGATCGAACCGGCTGCAGAGGCTGCAGGCAGCTTCGCAACCCAGCGCTCAACCGCTGCGCCACCGGGGAGGCCCTATCTGAAATATTTTATATGAATTCTTGAATAAAACTTAAGGGCCAAAACAATTTTTTGTATATTGATTTTTTCTATTGTTCTTATGTTTTCTATTTCTTTTAATTCCTTTCTAATCTTAATTATTTCCTTCTGATTATTCTGGTTTTGATTTACTTGTCTTTTTGTAATATTTAAAGGTGGTGGCTGAAGCAGTGATTATGTCTGTTTTCTAAGATATGTTATAAATTCTCCCTCAGTTGTCTTTTAAATTTCATTCAGTTAAAAATGCTTTGCAATATCCCCTTGTTTTTTCTCTGACCCATGGGTTCTGCAGAAGTGTGTTATTTTGTTTCTAAATATTTGAGAATCTTCCAGAGATCTTTTGTTTTTGATATCTAATTTAATTCTATTGTGGTCAGAAAACATACTTTTTATAATTTGAACTCATTTCAATTTATTGAAAGTTTTTTTTTGTAGCCAAGAATATGGTCTATTTTAGTAAATATCCCATGTGTAATTGAGAAAATTTTGTTTTCTGTTGCTGTTGGGTGAAGTATTCTATACATGTCAGAACAAATTGATAGTGCTATTCATTATTATATATCCTTCTTGATTTTCTGTCTACTGGTATCACCAATTATTGAGAGAAGCACATAGAGATCTCTGACTATAATTGTGGGTTTATCTATCAATGCAGTTCTATAAGTATTTCTTTCATGTATTTTGAAATTCTGTTATTACTGTTGTAGAGCAACCCCGATACAAAACGGGGTGCCTGACTGTGGGTCCTCACCCATATGCTTAAAAGGACTTATCAATGCTCTACTGCAGGCACACGCGAAAGGTTAATAAAAGGTTTATTTACAAGGGAAGGGGAAATGAGGA
>NW_023602073.1:132364057-132387057 GCF_014898055.3 Talpa occidentalis | reverse complement strand
TGAAAGTCTTGCATGATAGCTCATTTACCTAAATCCACTAGTGGTGTATCCATATTAAATTTTGGTTGGTTGGTTTTGTTTTTGTTTAAGTTGAATTCTTTTGTAGCCCTTATCATGTTTGATTAAATATTAGAAATATATGAAAAACATACTTATTGAAGCTATGGGATGATGCCATACCCATTCTAATTACTTGTTTCTCCATCCCTATCTTTCCTAATATTCTCACTGAGGCCTGTGTGCACTGAACTATGGAATGCAGTGATGTGGCCCACGTCAGCTCATGTCCTGCCCAATTCCTTTGTTCTACTTATTTCATTCTATATTTTGCTTTCTTACATCATGCTTATTTGAAATGTTTATTGCTTCCTTTGCACTTCCCACCACCACCCCCCCCCCGCCACACACACACACACACACTGTATGTAATCCATGAAGCCAGGAACCTTGATCTTTGTTTTGTTCACTGATGTCTTCAAATAACCACAATAGAGTCCCTCACATAAAGGCACTCAATAAATAAAACTGATTAGATTTACAAATGAAAAAAGGAAATGAGAGAAGGCAGGGGGCCATTAGGTGCTGTGAACAGTGGGACATAATTTCCTCTTTGTAGATGTGGCAACTCCGGAAGTGGCCTCATAGGTATTGTTGGTCAGTCAAATGAATCAGATATCTAGATATCTATCAATTGGTATATATTCAGGAAACTCAGGGCTGGATTTTCGTGTCAAAAATACAACTATTATTTGGAAATGATATAATTGTGGGAAAACAAGGCAGTCCAACTACAAAGTTTAATTAGCAAATGATTTTTTAAAAATCTACCTAGTAGTCTTAACCTAAAGAATCCATGTTTATTTAGCTTTTGTTTCACAAACTTCCCAGTTTAAACCTGCCTGACTGCAAACTCTTAGTTTTCAAACTATACATAAAAGATCAACTATATAGAGAAAGACTAAATCTCTGATTTTTAAGAATGAGAAGTATGTACAATTCACTTCTGGGTATGTTTGCTAATATTTTCTGCATTCAAGGTAAATAATACCTCCTTTTAAATAGCAACAATTATTTTTTTTCATTTTTTAAGCTTTTTTATTTTATACATTTTTTTAAATAATAAATTTTATTTTTATATTCCCCCATACAACTGCACATGCCCCATTCTGACCCCAATCCCTCCCCTCCCGCCCCCACCCCCCAAAAAGTGTCTCTGGTTCATAGTTTTTTGTTGATTTTGATTTTCACTTTCTTATATTCATTTTCCTGGTCCCTTATTTAAGTTTTCTAGATTCCTGCTATGAGTGAGACCATCCGGTATTTTTCTTTTTCTTTCTGGCTTATTTCGCTGAGCATGATCCCTTCCAGCGCCAACCATGTTGCTGCAAATTGCATGTGTTTATCTTTTTTGAATGCTGAGTAATATTCCATGGTGTATATGTACCACATCTTCTTGATCCAGTCATCTATTTTTGGGCATTTGGGCTGTTTCCAAAGCTTAGCTATTGTAAATAGTGCTGCTATAAACATAGGGGTGCAGGTGTTCTTTGGAATTGATGTTTCTGTGTCCTTTGGGTAAATACCTAGGAGTGGAATTGCTGGATCATATGGAAGCTCTATGTTTAGTAGGTCCAGAAATCTCCACACAGCTCTCCATATAAATAGCAACAATTATTATGCTCATTGTTCATGTCTAACTGTCAAGTAGTGCTATCAAACCTTGGAAAACAAAAGAAGTGAAAAAATGATCGCAATGACTGAACTAGAAAGGAACTGAGAACAAAGCCAAAGTATCAGTGCATGAATCTCACTCATTAGGTGGCTCTAGAGTTTTCAAAATGAAGCCAAGCCACTTTCTGTTATTTGTTCACATTATGGGCATATTTTCCACTCTGTTACTAGTCTTTTTATTTCCCTTTTTTCATAAATAATGCAATTGAAATACAAAAATACCACTGATATTAAATCTATATGGTATGTACAATGAGTTATATATACATCTTTGGGGTATTTACTCAGGAAATTTTTCTGCTCTGAAAAATCTTAGGTTTGGCACATTTATTTTATACCTACAGGACATTTCAATCAACAAAAATGATTGTCTTTTTTCCTACCTAGCTTTGAATCAAACACAATGAAAAAAATGACAATGGCCACTGTGACCAAGATACAATTACATTTTATATGAGACATGTAATAAATAGCATAAATGACTGAAAGCTTATCTATAAAACACAACTTATCTTCAAATATTCATTACTGTGCTGTAAAGACAATTTAACAATGGGATATGTGTGTGTGTGTAGTTATTATTCATAGTGACCAAAAATGCAGAAAAATATATGCCTCTGTTAAAAATTCAGTTAGAATTTCACATGATATACATAATCCATGCTAAATTTAATTTTCTGTTGAGAATAAATTTTCCTGGTCGAGCAAATAATTTTTATAAAAGTTTTCTCCCCAGGTGATATACCCCTAACATTTTCTTCATATATAAATCTAATAAGCACAATCTAGAAATGATAAATACAATAGCTATCATTTCAGGTTTTTTTTTATTTTTTTTAAAATTTGGAATAATATCATGTAATAGATTATTTAATGGAGGAAAGTGGAGATAAGAAGTTCAAAGCAATCAAAGAATTCAGCCAACTCTTAGAAACACATTAATCAAGAATTATATTTAGGGCCTCCCTGGTGGCGCAGGGGTTAAAGTCTCAGTGCTATCAAGCTATCATCAGCCACTGCAGCCTGAGTCGGAATCCCAGTCAGGGAGCTAACTCACATATGGTGCAGCAGACTTCTCTTGTCTCACCCTCTGCTCCCCTTACCAGTGTATATCCGTAGATCTACCTGTTCTGCTCCTCATTCTGTCTCTGCTGAATCCTCTCACCCCCACTCCTCTGGCCTATACCCCAGTTTTTGTATGCATAATAATAAAAATTTAAAAATCTTAAAAAATAGAATTATATCTAAACTGTGATTAAGGAAGTTGAAGAATGTTTTATTGAATGATTTCAAATATATATATTAAAGATTGATTGATTGATTGACTGATTTATTTATTTATACAAGCACTGGATACAGTCAGAAGCACAGGAGGGTGAGAGAATTCACCAGAGCCAGAGCGGGGAGCAGAGCAGGCAGAGTGATGAAATACACTGCTGAGGGGAGCACTGGCTGGCAAGAGAGGTCTGCACACCATGGGGGACCCTCACATGGTGGCCAGGGATCGAACTGGTGCTGCAGAGGCTGTGGGCAGCTTTGCAACCCAGAGCTCAACCGCTGCGCCACCGGGGAGGCCCTCAATATATTTTTATGTGAACTTGAAGACAATGAAAATGAGCAGTAAAAAATCTAAGATACTGTATAACAGGCAGTTTTCTCCTTGATAACCTCCTCTTCATTACGCACAGGTGACCCCCAAAACTTGGGCATCCTTTCTTCTCAAAATATACATGTGTACATGATGGATTGAAGAGAACCTTTCGTATCCCTGATGGCTTGCCCTATACCTTATGGTTCATGGAGATGCTTCTCCATATACAGTCCCTGTGTAATATACATGATATAAAATTACCTGTCTGGAAAGACTCAGCTTCATCATTTCAAAATTCTATACTCTCTTGAGAACACTGATGACTTTTAATTTGGCATTTTGTCTAGATATTTTTGTCACTATTTCTATGATCTAATGATGTTATTTTGATTCTATTTCAATGATCTAATAAATTTAAAGCACATGAAAAGCATGATTATATATTTCCCAATAGGGTTAATAAAATAAATTTTAGTGAACATCATATAGACTACAAAGTCATGATTAAAATGAGTGAAGTTCATTTATAGGAGTCATTTGTAAAATGCAGCTTCGCAATGAAAGAACCCTTGATTTTTTTCATAGACTCATAAAGGGGGGAAAAAGGAAAGGCAAATAAAAATATTTTGAGATTTAAAATATATATGTTTAAATATATATGTTTATATATATGTTTATATATATTTATATATATATATGTTTACAGGAAAGACATATTCTAGAGGTGGAGAAAATAGATTTCTATTATCACATATGTCTTGTGATATTAAAAAAATCACAGTATTTGCAGAAATATGCTCAATATGGTCAGAACTTGATTAGTAACTACCAACTTCCTTACTATTTACCGACAGGATCAAACAGACAAAGTGGAATATGCTACTCAACCAGTCATAGAGTGCCTGCTTTTAGATAGCCCACCAGTCACTTCAGCTTCTTAATAACCTCAAATTAAGTATACCAGCATGAATTCTTTGTATCACTAATACAGCTTCTTTCCCTCCTTCTATCTTCAATTCAATTCAAACCCAAGTGATGGTGGCTGACTCACTTGCAGTAACAAACTGAATAACTAGCCCATGTTATCAATGGATGCATGTTTGTTTATTTCCACAAGGCAAAATCTTTAAAAAAAAAAAAAAAAAAAAAAAAAAAACAATAACTGGACTTCAGACTCTATGGTAAAATTTAAAAGGATAATTTTACTAAACAAAATTTATCCTATTTCCAAGACCTGATATTATAAAAAGTTTAAAGGTAAACATTTCTTAGCTGTAATTTGAGTAAAACACCTAGATAAGTGTTCTCTATCTGTCTGTATACAGGCAGCATCTATATGAATGCGCCTCTGGATACATTTTCCTCAGTAGATTGAGGTCAGACTAATACTAAAAGAAAAAAAAAGATGAAAAAAGCTACCAAGAATCAAAATGACTTTTTAAAAGTACTCAAATTACAACTAATACAGCTGGAATTGAAATGAACCAAGAATGCCTTTAAGCATGGAACAAAGGCCAATAAGAAAAAGATCTCAGCTGTTGAAGAAATAAAGGCCTCCTTCTCTAATGTGGCAGAAGTTGGTGAAATATTCAACTCCTGGAGCAATACAAAGCAAAGAAGAAATCATTTTTAGATAAGAGGACAAAACTAATGGATATTCTCAGCAAGCCTAAAAGCTATGTTACCACAATAGTACCAAGATAATGGTTTCTACCTCTACAATTCCTTTCAATGATTGTTTTGCCAATATACAGTGTAAAGGAAACAAAGACTAATAATTGCTTGTCAGTATTGACGAAGCATGACTGGCATCATGAAGGGAAAGGGCTGGGGGAAGGTGGATGCCACTTCACAGCTACTGAGAACACTAGCAGGCTGAGAACACTAGCTATGTTTACACCAAAGAAATGAAAATAGGAAGGAATATTTGAAGGTCAACTTAAATGAGCTGTTTACATCTTTCCAGTTAACAAAACACATTTCAAAGGCCAAAAGATTTGAATCATTGAAGAAATTTAAAAAGGTGCAAAATGATACAAGAAATCACATTAAGAGCTAGAAATCTGTGCTCCAAGTCCAATTAGGGGTGGGTGAAAAAAGCTTAACCATAGAATCTTATAAAGCAAAATTGTAAGCTATCAAAAATTTTACTATAGGGGAAAATGTCCTACATGACACTGAAATCCAATTTCTCAATGATATATAGTACAAAAAACTCAAACAGATTTGAATTACTAAAGGAGTTTTCAGATTCTGCAATAAAGTGAAAATACAGTACATACAAGTTAACATGTTTCACACTTTCAAATAAAATAGCCTTAAAGAAGCAAATATCAAACAATTCACTGCTACTATAACAAGTAATCAGTTCTTGTATATATATTTAGAGATATAAAGATAGCCTGGAAATGGAGAAACTTAGAGAGTAAGGAGAGTACAATTAGACAATCACGAGTGTTAAATGCATAGTATAGGCATTTAGTGCATCTGTGCTTTGTAATAGGAATAGCATTTTGCCCAGCAAGACCTCACAAAGCCAATGAAGAGCTGCAACAAGATGATGGGTAGGGATAGAATATACATAAAAATGGTAATGATACCCATGTTTAAATGACTTCCCTAAGGATTTAAAAGCAAATTTATTTTTATATCTTCCCCTGAAAATAATATAACAAATCCAATAGTATTTTGAGTTGAAAATCTTTATATGTTCTTTTCTCACTTGGGTTTATTCAGGCATGTGCTTGAATTGGTAGCAATGCCCAAATATCTTTAATCTGAAAATAATTGGTAAAATCTACTTGTGTCATGGTCAGGCATGTTATACATTAGCTTCACCATTACTTACCTAATTTTCAACAGTAAAACTCATATGACATGTCTGTTTCTCTTTGCTTTTCCTAGTTGCAACTTATTCACAGATAGCAAGACAATGAAAATGTTATCAAACCCCTCTTTCACTATGCAAATTAGATGCCATGTAAATCCATCCTTTTGTTTGTATGTATTTCTCTCATTATCCATCCAGATTCTAAGAAGGCAGGTGTCACCCACTACCTATAGTAGTGGTTGGCTATTCTGCCTATAGAAAAGGTCAACAGTAAATCATACATAAAATTTTATACTACTGAAAATGCTCCTCCTATGTTAACTAAAGTCTGTATTCTGCTAAGTTTTAAAGCGTAAATATTCATTTTCTTTTGTGGCCTCAAAAATTTCCAGAAGAACAGCCCAAAATATGACATCACACACTTCACGCCTAAACTTCACATCCATCACATGGTCACACCACAGATGAAATGCAGAACCAACCCTCTATTCAAGACTAACCATTTTTTTAAATATACAAAAACACACAAATCCTCCATTTTGTCTAAATGCCTTTTTTATCTTTCCTTTGTCATCAATTTCATTGAAAGATTTATATATATTTGGTATATATTCTAGACCCAAAGCCACTTAAAGAATTACAATCTTTGTTCTTCTCTTTGTCTTACAACAGAAAATAACCTTCTTAGCTATCAAATCTTTGACCTTATTTTTTCAGCAAACTTCTGTAGAGTCCCTTCTGTGTTCTCACTCCTATCCGGTATTCAAATGATGTTCTCATTATATCTTTTTAGCTGTAGCAACTGTCTTCAGAACTGGCTTTCTTGTGACCGTCTCTTACTATTCAAGTACACAATCAACACTGCCACCTAAGTTATTTCCTAAGGTCTACATCAGATCATGTTACTTTTTGCTTAGGAAACTCTGTTGACTGTTTATTGCCTGTAGAATAAAACCAGAATGTCTTAACTTCACGAAGAATATCCCTGAAACGCAATTTTAGTCATTTTCCTTTCTTCCCAATAATACACAGACACCAAACCCCAGTCTATAGATTCCTTCCTTATGTCTGTCCTGAATAAGTTAGAAATAAGAAATTTTATGGTGTTCTGTGCTTTAAATACCTCTCGTTTCTCTTTCAAAAGGTAAGGCCATATATATAGAATTCGCTCAAATTTTATCTTTTGGGGGCTGGATATCCTAACAAGAACTTTATTTTCCCTCTTATTACAGAAAAAAAAATTGTCTAGACAATGACTGTAACATCTATTTCCTGCCACTTGTTTTTTGGTGTGTATGTTCCTATTCATTTTACAGATTTTGACCTTTAAGGAGAATCTTAATCAATTTTGCATTTTAAGGCCTTGCTAAGAGCATTCAACACATGAGAAATGTCAATAAGCATTTCTTGTTATAGAAATAAATGCACACATGAATAAATTATTATTTTATGACTAAACACCATATATTAATCTTTACAGTATTTTAGTAATCAGAAAACATTGAATAGTAATGCAGAGTAGTTAATGTAAATGTAGCAATGTGAATATATCTGTACTTAATGATTTAAATATTGAAAATGACATCTGAATACATGTAAGGATCACATAGAAAATGTACAGAAACTGGGTCTCCCCAGTGGTGCAGCGGTTGAGCACTGCGTTGCAAAGCTGCCCGCAGCCTCTGCAGCGCCAGTTCGATCCCCGGCCACCAGAGGAGGGTCCTGCATGGCGCGCAGACCTCTCCTGCTGCCTGCTGCTCCCCTCAGCAGTGTACTTCGGTCCTTCTGCCTGCTCTGGTCCCAGCTCTGGCTCTGGTGAATCCCCTCACCCTCCTGCGCTTCTGACTGTACCCAGTGCTTGTATGTATGTATAAACAAATAAATGAATAAATGAATAGATAGATAGATAGATAGATAGATAGATAGATAGATAGATAGATAGATAGATAAAAAAGAAAATGTACAGGAACTCCGACAATAATGAAAGAGGATCTAATATCTTTCTTTGTCTTTAAATGGCCTCACACTGGCAGGCAAGTGTACTACATATTGGATTGCCATTTTTTTTTTTTAAAGATTTATTTATTTATTTATTTATTTATTTATTTATTTATTTATTTATTCATTCAAGCACTGGGTACAGTCTGAAGCATGGGAGGGTGAGAGAATTCACCAGAGCCAGAGAGGGGAGCAGAGCAGGCAGAAGGACACGAAGTACACTGCTGAGGGGAGCAGCAGGCGGCAGGAGAGGTCTGCATGCCATGCGGGACCCTCCTCTGGTGGCTGGGGAGAAGCGGGGGATCGAACCTGTGCTGCAGAAGCTGCAGGCAGCTTCGCAACCCAGCGCTCAACCGCTACGCCACTGGGGAGACGCTGGATTGCCAATTTTTATGACGGCAAATCAGAAAACTTTCCATAGAATTGACTTTCTTCATTGCGACTCGTAACTGCAAAAACTGGAGATGCACTAAACTTGAATATTAATGCTGCAATCTAAAAAATTCCAAAAAGTATTCTAATTTTAAAACTCTAAGTGATTTTACATTTTTTATTAGTAGAAGATGAAAATTCTATCTGCAGGTTACAATTTGTTTATAGTTTAGGGATGATTATTCTCAGATCAGTTAAATTTCTATATTATTCAATTTCTTGGCAACCATAATTAATTTAGTACTCTCCCAATTAAATTATAATTTATGAAGTTAGTAAAATAATTAAAGTAGAAGGAATATTCAAAACTTTCAGTAGAGGCAGTTTAAAATAATCACTTAAGTCAGTGTTTTCCTAGGAATTTATTCTACTTAAAAACAACCTAACAAAAACCATGGCAAGTTTAAAATGTATATTTATTCACAGGTTCCTTTGTATGTCCATGGAGAAGCAAAATCCATAAAATATTAATATCACACCAAAGAAAGACTTAGAGAAAGATGGTGATCACTACTTATTTATGAAGAGTATGGAAGGGTAAGGGAAGAATAAATAATGAAAATAAACTAATATCTAAGATGTTAAAATCAAACTGAAATATTTGTCTCAGGATCTACCTAGATCCCAATGGGGAGATTGGGCATGTGCGTTTCTACATTTAGAACACAAAATCTGATAAAGGTTGTTTGCCGAGTCTAACAAAAACTTGGCTTCAATTCTATTTGCTGGCAGTTTAAATTTGTCATTTCTACTTTCATTACCTTTTTATTTTTCCTCCTGTCCCAGACTCCTTTTATTTCAACATTATGATGTTTAAAGTCAATAAGATTAAAGTTCGTTATAGATTCTTAGAATTACATAAAAAAAATAGTCCATTAGTTTCCTACAAACTTGTTTATGATAATGAATTACTCTAGAGGTAAAGTTTGCAAAGAGAAGAATCCTTATTTTCAAACAGAAAACCAAAAATTTGGTATTATCTTTTCTTCATTAACACTGCAATGCAGTTTGTAACTAGTCATTAATATCATACTATCATCATCATGGTATAATCTCCCATAAAGTTGTGAAAGTGACTTCAAGAACAATTTGATTATGACAAATTAGTATTTTTCTGTACTCTCAACATGGAAAGAAGGAAAGGTTTGCTAATTATAAATGATTCTGTAATAATCAAATAAAGCATATGACCTAAGTTATGATTCTGTGTGTGTGTGTGGACATCCTTACAACCTCAAGAGTGAAGGAAAATACACTAAGAAAAACTAAAGATATTTTCTCTGTGAAATGAAGAAATTCTACCTACTCCTCAAATCTTTCAAATAAACATGTTTTAAAAAACAAAGCTGAGGAAGGGAAAGAACAGATGGGTTTATGAAAATAGAGTGAGCAACACCAGAATTACCATTAGAGTGGCCATGCAGAAGAGACTAAAAAATGCTGCACAAGATAGTATTAGAAACCTGTTAAGTTTTACTGAGAGGCATAAAATTACCTGAGTAAATACTGATAAATTATACAGGGATGATCAGCACTATAAAAACAAATTCTTCTGAGGTGTCTATGTTGAAATAATAAATCCCACTCATAATCAGAATGTACAAAATAAGTATTTGAAAGGAAAAATGAGAGATATATTATAAAAACTAATACACATTTGACCACTCACTTGGAAGGCACACAAGAGCATACATAGAAGCAAATATAACAATACATTAATGACAATTATCCCTTAATGGAGAGATCATTGTTGATTTAATTTCTATTTGTATCATGTGGCACAATTAAGTGAAGTAGCAGATTCTTGTGAGCTTTAGCAATATTGTGAAGCTCAACTGAAATGTAGATGGAAATGTTTTATAGGCTATGAGATGTTATTAGTGTGAAAATCTTTTTTTTTAAAGATTTATTTATTTGTTTGTTTGTTTATTTATTTATTTATTTATATAAGCACTGGGTACAGTCAGAAGCGCGGGAGGGTGAGAGAATTCACCAGAGTCAGAGTGAGCGGGGAACAGAACAGGCAGACTGACGAACTACACTGCTGAGGGGAGCAGCAGGAGGCAGGAGAGGTCTGCATGCCATGTGGGACCCTCACACCGGCGGCCCGGGATCGAACCAGCGAGGCAGAGGCTGGGGGAAACTTCACAGTCCAGCACTAAACCACTGTGCCACCAGGGGAGGCCCTATATATATATTTTTTTTATAACATAGTATAAGAACAGGGGTTCTTAGCCAAATGTCTGATTTCAAGTGCTAGTTATACTATTTACAAGATAAAAATGTTGGACAATGCAATTGAATTTGGCTTTGATTCTCTCAAATGGAAAACATTCAGATTCATTATTACTATTTCCTAACTCACCATTCTCAGGACCACTTAACTAGTTACATGAGATATATGTCTCAGAGTTATGTTTGAAATGTATTTATCACTTGCCATCAAAAGTGTCCACTGCACTGTCCCTCAGCCCATTGTAGCACAATCAACATATATTACTTGTTGTTTCCCTACTATTGCCACCTTCAGGATTCTCATGTTACATACTAGAACTTTTTGGAGGAAATAAATTATTTATCCTCTATCTCATTATTAAACTAGCTGAAGAATTCACTTTCCATTTGAAAGAATCAAAGCCAAATTCAATTGCATTTTCCAACATTTTTATCTTGTAAACAGTAGAACTAGCATTTGAAATCAGACATTTGGCTAAGAACCCCTGCTCTTACACTATTTTATGAAAATATATGTAATTGCTGCCTTAATTGCCTTTAAGTGTTTTTTTTTTAATTTTTTTTTAAGTGGCAGTAACATGAAGAATGGACTTGATGTTATGTGAAAAAAAAAAATATGTGTATCACTAAGGGCAAAGCTCTATCATTTTTCTTACATTCACATAAACTATTAACTCACCCTTTACAAATGCAAATCTAAAACATACCCTGAGTAACTATTTATTTTCCAGATTTTTCTGCGCTCTCCAGGGACTTTCCAATCACACTACAGTCACACCTTTTAAGATTTCATTATCTTTTAACAGGAATAATGCCCTGATTTCAAGTTCTATTCTTATTGTACTCCTAAGCTAGACTAACATTACTAAAGCAGTAATTGAGCATGTTTGTTCCCTACAAATGTCGCAATCACTTTTTGAATGTGGGATGTAGCAATAAGTAAGAGGTGGATTCCTGGTAAGAAACAAACTCACATTTGAAAGAGGCAAAGTGTAAGCTGAATCAATAAAACATTAAGCCAAATTCAGTGAAAATTAGGGAAATGTCAGAACAGGGAGTTGTGGATATTTGCATTTTAAAAGAGATTGCCATATGTCTATCTCCAATAATATTTTCCCATCTTCAACTCTACCACTACTCCAAAACATAGTGATTCCACACTGAGGATTTTATAAATGAAACCAAGAGCAGTTTCTCAGAACCAAAATAACATGGGTTTCATTGTTTTTTCAGGTCAAGTATAAATCCATTTACTAAACTCCACTACATTCAAGCCACAATGTCCCCTTTCAATTTGGGTTCCTGCAATGACATAAACAAATTCCTCTCTCTAGTCAGTTGTATTATGTCTCTCTATGTCTATACAACTGATAGAAAATGCAAAAATATACCCCAATTTAGTCATTCTCTTCCTAGTATTTTTGAGGTTTTTAATTCTCAGTGCTTTGCAAATAAGTGAATCATTGCAACAAGTTTTGATGAATGGGCTGTTAGTGACAGGCCTATATATCACTGCTAGGGTATGAGGGTAAGACCTTCTAGTTCTTTCCTTTTTTGCTGCACAGTGTGAGAAAGAATCCTATTCTTTATATTTCAGCTTTGGGATGGTGGAATCTGGCACCTTTCATCAATGGGTCAACTTTGTGATATAGTGTACCCCATCTGATCCCCATGGATCATATAAAATTATAAATAGAATTATGTCTTATTTAATCGCTGAGAAATGGGGATAGCTTGTTATTACAGCATATCTTAGCCTATTCTGTCCAAAAAGGAACTTTATTAATACCACTTCAGAAATTTCCAGGCTATGAAATATATGAATACTTTCCCAAGTAAAACAGGATGTATTTTTTAAGGTGAGGAAGAATAAAACAACCTAACTCCAAAGAAAAAAATATAACAAATAATTTTAAAATAATCCTTAGACTGTTCTGGGAAGTTTGCTTTCATAAAGGCCAGTATATCATCTATGGATATGTATCTGCATTCTTTTTTCTTTTCTTTTATCCTGTTTTCATATTATACAATTACAAAGAGGACATTGATCTTAATATCCATCTATGTAATCATTTCTATGTATCTTATTTTATGTGGAAAGGAATTTAGTTCTCAGAATAGAAATTCATGAATGTTCACAGGAAACATCACAAAAATACCAAAGAATTAGACACATGAAACAAAAAAAAGAAGACTCCTCTACGTGCTTATATGAATATGTCTTGCACATCCCTTTCTACTTTTTAGGACACCTTAAAGTCAGCATGTTATTATTATCAAAGACAGAAGCCTTGATTATTTTCCTCTAGTGATTTTGGTGATGTGTTGCTCTGACATCAAAGAAATCCACTCCCACCCCACCCCCACCCCACCCCAGAATTAATTGTATTTACCTTCTTAGGGATTCTCTTTAGTTATTTGAAGTATTTTCGGTCAGAATGATTTGACAAAGGATTGCTTCTTACCAGTTTTTATTGCTATATGACTTTTTGGAATTCATCTCCAGTATAACATGGTTTTGTCCCACTCAAATGTGGAATGATTTTAGGCCTACCCTAAAAAATGTTTTTCCTTTTCCTCATCAGAAATACTATTATACAACTGAACAGTTACCACTGCCAAGACATTACATCCCACTACTTGAATTCCCAAGAAAGCCAGCTGGACCATGCCAAAGGTAAGATGAAGAGAGACACTACATGTTTCCACAATGTTCATTTAAGGATATTATAAATAGAGAAAGACTAGTGACAATAATGTACAAGCAGATGAAGCAGAAAGAGCTCCTTTTCTGCTGCAGCAGCTCCAAATTTCTCCCCCATGTCTTGATCCTATTAATTTGCAAAAACTACAGTATGCCTCTACTCACTTATCCAGGGATGAGTAATTCCATAGATTGAATTATTTTAGAGATAAGTTTTCCTCACATATGAACATTGAAACAAAATTGGATCATTTACTAAATTTCATTTTGGTTTAATAGCCTTAGGTTAAAAATGAAAATTTAAAAAATGGCCTTGGTTTGACCTTTCCTTTCTTACTTCAAATGGTCATCATAGAGGGTTTTAAATAAAAGATGATTATATTAACTGAGCCTCTTTCAAAGGTCAGCTTGTCTATTTGTCTGAATTGTTTTGTTATTCTAAGAGACAGTCATGTTTTCATTTCGGTGCCATCCATATGTGTGGCTAAATAGTATTCATTGTTTCAAAATAGCAATTTCATGGTTGTGTTTAAAGTACAAAACATCAGTTAAAAGACTCCAATGTGAATTTCCTGTATTCCTTACCATAATAGGAATGAGCCTTAGCAATAAGGAAATAGTGGCTTCCTTGGGAAGCACAGGTAAGTGTTCAACGGAAGTGCGGAATGGACACAAAGACAAGCTTTGCCTACTTTTCAATTATTTTTCTAGGAATACTTCCCCCACATAAACAGCATTTCTTTATATCAAAGTTGACATGAAATACATTAAGATTTACACAACAGAGAACTGTTGAAACAATGCCCAGCCTAAAAATTAACTTCATATGAAGAGAAAGAGAATTGTGAATGGTCCTGGGAGAGAAACAAGTTGACTTAAAATAGTTGGTTTGTGACTATTGACCAGAACTATGTGATCAACATCCCCATGAGCATGAAGCTGTAGTAAGTTAAATGCTGTGTGGGAGAGGAAGTAGGGAAGAATATATTTAACATGGATTTCTGAAGAATTTCCTTGAAAACAGGAACCTCACATAATTCTGCTTTTTAACTTAAGAAAACAAGCAAAATTACAGAATTTCTGTAACATTTGCTTAATGTGAGTATAATAATAAAATTTTGGCTTTCAAATTCATATTCTATTTAGAAACTATTCAACATATAGGACAGGAGATAGAGTTATACAGAATGGCCCCTGTGTACCAAGAACTTAACACCAGCAGGATCTGCCACATCAACAATAAAGGAGTGTTATTTTGGGTACATGAACCCTTTATCCACGTGTAGGCTTTTATTATTGTGTTGGGAAATCTGGTGTGCATCTCTTTTTTAAAACGTGTAATACCACAATTATCCTAAACTTATCTTGCATGGTTTAAAAGAGCATAACTCTGCAAGATAGAAATGAAAATGAGCTGCAATTTTATACAAGTGCTTACTGTGATTGTAAAAGTGACCAACTGGGAAGACTGAATTGATTTCCAGATGACTTCATATCATACTTTCTTGTATTTACACTATGTCAGGTCACAGGAAGGAAAGCAATAGTTGTGAGCAAAACATTTTAAAAAATCTCTCTGTCAATATTTAGTTTCAATTTTATTTAAGTGATTAAAACTCTTCTTCATTCAACACAAGTATCAATTATGAATTGTGGAAATATTTACAATTAGATGTAGAAGATATTTTAATATTAAAACTGAAAATGGAATAATTTCTTGCCTGCTATTTTCAATTTTTACATAAAGCATTTTTTTATTTCTAGAAATCAGGGCTCAGGAAAAATATGTTGAGCAGTACATTATAAATATTTGGTTCAAATTTTCTTTTAATCCCACTGTATTTTCAGGTTACATATTTGTATTGTACATTACACACATTTATAAAATTGTTCAATACGAGTGAGTCTATAGTAAACTGCCATTCTGAAGAATAGCACTGTTAATCAGTTCAGGAAAGGTCATGCTTTGTTTGCTTGCTCTATAAATCATGCACACATTTCTCCTAAGTGGCTTAAAGATGTGCAAGGTCTCCATTCCACTGAGCAAGGTAACTGCCTATTTTTAAAAGAAAATTTTCTACAACTATAAAGGAAAAAGTGGCAAGGTTCACATTATACGTAAATACAACTAGCAGTACCTTCAATGACTACAATCAGCCTGTGAAAATGAAACCCAAATGACTGGAAACAGAAGGCACTTACTAAGTTAGTCGTTGATTGATTTATTTGGGAGGGTCCCAGTAAAAATTTGACATTGATTTATCTTTTCATCTAACAGAATAACAACAAATCTTAAAGCAATCAGTTTTAATGGCCTTAATAACTCCAATCAAATTATTCACCTTCCACATTAATATAGGAGGTTGGCTTCATATTTATTCATCAGATTTGTCAAATAAATATCACTATTTGCCAAACTAAATCTTATATTCTTAATAGATTCTGTTAGCATTTTGTTTTAATTGCCCCCCCCCCTCATAATTTAGGTGACTATAGTTCTCAGTGTTCAAGGCATATTTACGGTCCTGCCTATGCTTTGCACTCCTGTATAATTTTGAGGAAAGTCTCTCCATTTCTTAAATGTCCTGATTTGAAAGGTAAAGCATATGGCCATCATGCTCATAATTCTGTTTTTATTATTTCTTCTTTCTTTAGGGTCTATTAAAGCTAAACTTGTTTAAGTTAGGGTGAGCTAGTATGTGAAAAAAAAAAGTCCTATTTAAATCTGCCTGCTATTTCCTCTCCAATTCAAAGAAAGAACTTTTCTTCAGCTCTATCATCTGTCCAATTTGTCAAAAATAGTAGCCTAGCAAGATAATATTTTACTATAGGCTCCCTATATGGTTTCCTTTTCAGTGCCTTAATTTGAAAAATATTTTTTTGTCCTTCTGTCAATAGTAGAATGTTAAAACACTACTTGATTTTATTTGCTCTAAACTTTCTTAACACAATTTTAAATGTCTAAGATGATGATATCTTAACCCTGTTTTCTAATATTGATTATATTTGGCATTGGTTTTATATTCTACAACTACAGGGATTCTGTTTGTGATGAAAATCGTGAGCACAAAGGCATCTTTAGGACACTGTTGGAGTCACACTGAGGCTTTCACCATCATAGGCTTTTCATAGAGATGTGCTATAGAGGCCACCTCCAGGTCTCCATGGGGTGATGATAGGTGAGTAAAATGGACAGACGATTGGGAGGATGTGCTCAACCGTCACAAGGCAAAGTTGATACCAGGAAAGAGAAATCAATGTCACAGCAATACAGCTTCTACCGAGAAAAACTTAATGGGTTTCTCATTTAGCTGGACTGTAAATTTGATCCTGTGCAACATTTACTTTCTTTATTTAGATCAGGATTAAAAGGGAACACCTAAAAAGGCCACATAGGATAAAGAGAGTATGAAATGCCTTTGAAGAGATGAACATTTCCCAGTGGATATAAATAGATTGTTGTTTTGATCCATTTAAAAGGTCATTAGTCAAATGTTCTGTTTCTTTTTCTCTAGTTCTCATTTCCCCCCATGTAATTCTCAAGCACAGAAGCAGACATTAGAAAAAAGACATTAAATCAACAAGCCAACCTCTCTCTATTGCTAACAAAACACAGATTTATATTTTTAGTCTTTTTAAAAATTCAAGTTTCATGTGTTTTTTATATGAAACAATTTTTAATTTAACTAAAATGCACTTAAACTAATTAGAAAACTAAAGAAAGAAATGATGATTGCAGTAACCCTCTTCCAACCATAAGAATTTGAGAAATCATGTTGGCAATTTTTGCTCTCTTTCTGAAATTATAACCAGATAAAGTCATTAACTTGAAGTGTTCTGTTCTGAAATTAAAATTTATATTAAAGATCTAGCAAATTATTAATAGCTGATAATCAGATTTGTACCAAGTTGACAAAGCCAACTGTGAGGTGCTAATAGGCCCTAGTGGGGAAACCAGTCTTCACTTAAAGAAACCATATGGTTGCACTCGAGTATTTGACAAGAACACAGAGAACAAAATAGATAATTTCATTTGGGGCCTAAAATATTCATGGCAGGCAAGGTAGACAATGACAAACAGGAAAAAAATATTGTTCTCAATCTTAATTATTTACATGGGACTGGAAAGAAACAATGCATAAAGAAACAGAACATGATCCCAGGAAAACACTACAGCAACCTAGATTGTAAACCCATACCTAATTTTTAAGTAAACAGCATTTAATAATTAACAAGTATTTATTAAACACAGATCACCAGGAACCATATTGGATACTGGGCTATGACGTGACAAAGGCACAGTCCTTCCTATTGAGGAACTTACCTAAAAGTAGGGGAGGAGACAATGAATGGCAGGGAGTCTTCCTGGAAGAGGTGCCACCCACATTGAGGCCCCCATGTGAGGAAGAGAGAGATATTCTCTTAGGGAAATGAAGGGTAAATGAAGTGTGTGATTCCCCAGATGTGATGCAGACCATTAATAGTGCCCTGGGGAATTTGATACAAAAATCTAGAAGACAGAATTGAAAGGACACGATCTATACCTTGACTTTCATACAGCTCAGTTAATACTGTGATATAAAGTAGGTCATCAACAGAAATTATTTCAAATTAAATTATGAGAATTTCTAAATTTTTACATTGCTATCATTCTATTCTGTCCTAAACAATGACACCCTCAAATTTCCCTTAATTTGTTTGCCTTAAGCTGAAGCCAATTTGCTTAGATCCCTTTGCAAACCATATGTCCCAATCATCAGACAAACTTGACAGATATAAAATCTGGACTTATCATCCAGACCTGACCCCTTTCTTGTATTCCATAAACTAGTGAAGACAATCTGTATTCACCTTCAATCTAAAGAAAGAACCAAGTAATCTCCCCAGTCTCTTTTCTCTCCCTACCATACCATAACGTTGGATCACCTCAAAATCAGTTTCAATTTTACCTTTTAAACGTGTCTTTAATTAGGTCTCTTTCTCTCCATCTCCACTGACAATACTGGTTCAGCTCTAGTATCTGTAATTGCCTCCTAACATTTAATTTTGTCCATTATCATATAAACTATCCTGCCAGAATGACCTTTCTAAAATGTAAACTTGATCAAATTATTCATTTGGTGAAATGCTCCAGTGATTGTGAAGACATAGAGGAGACTCTGCAGCCTGCAGGATCTGAATGCCCTGAGGATCAAATTGCTGATTCTTTGCACGACCAGGTCACTTTTCCCAGAATCTACTCTATAATGTGTGACAGTGATACTTCTCCATATATCTCTATTATAACAGCATTGATATAATTTAAAGACTTAAAAGTGGGCCTCCCCTGGTGGCACAGGCAGTTGAGCTATCCACAGCCTCTGCAGGGTGGGTTCAATCCCGGCCGGCCAGTGAGGGTCCCACATAGCGTAGCAGACCTCTCCTGTCACACCTGCTGCTCCCCTCAGCAGTGTATTTCATAAATCTGCCTGTTCTGTTCCCCACTCTGTCTCTGGTGAATCCTCTCACCCTCCCGCACATCTGGCCTATTTTTCTTGTATAAAATAAGTAAATCTTTAAAAAAAAAAAAAGACTTAAAAGTGTATTATAATATAATCTAAAAAATTAGGAAACATGAAGGGAAAAATATAATATGAATATACTTAATACCAGGCCTCCTGAATTTGCTATATATGCTTCAGGACTTGTGTTAGTTTGTGTTCTTTAGAGAAATAAAACCAATAGGATGGCTGGATGGATGGCTGGATGGATGGCTGGATGAATGGATGGACGGACAGACGGGCAGGCAAAACACAGATAGATATGACAGAAATACATTAGTGGGGACTGAGAGAGATAGAGTATGATTTTGTAGAATTGGTATATGTAGTTTTGGAAGCCAAGAAATCCCAGTATTTACAGTCCTCAAATGGAAGCTCATGAGTATTGATGATATAGGTCCAATGTGACTCCAAGATAGATCTAAGAATGAGAATAATCAATGTAAATTCCTGATTGTATCTTAGCCCAAAGTCAGAACATACCTGTATCAGATAAAACACTGTCAGGCATTTCAGGCAAATTGTCTGCTACTCAAACTTTTTTGTTCCATTCAGGCCTCCAAAGAATTGGAAGGGGGCAACCAGATTTACATCTACCAGTTCAAATGTCAATCTTATCCAGAATCACCCTCACAGACACAGCCAGAATATTAATCAAATATCTGGGTATCTCATGGTCAAGAGTTCAAATAAAATTGACAATCACAAGACTTCTAAATGTTAGGAAACACTAAATATTAGTGCTTTTACACCACTTACTATTGCTATCATTTAAGAAAGTCAATGGTGGGCCTCCCTGGTGGTGCAAGGGGTTAAGACGCAACCTATGAAGCTGTCCACAGACACTGCAGCACGAGTTCGAGTTTGATCCTTGGCTGGCCAGGGAGCAATCCACATGGCGAGGCAGGCCTCTCCTGACTCGCCGACTGCTCCCTTCAGCAGTGTCTTCGGTCAGTCTGTTGTTCTGTTCCCCACTCTATCTCTGGTGAATCCTCTCACTGCCCCCACACTTCTGGCCTGTACCCCATATATGCTTTATATAATATAACATATATGCTTTATATATGCTTTATATAACATATGCTTTATATAACACACCATACATATATGCTTTATATAATATAACACACCAGACATTATAACACACCAGACATTTATTTAATGGAGCAAATTTATCTATTTATTTTCCCTATGGGCTGATTCAAGATGTTCACTATTAAAAGTTATGCTGTTATGCACAGTTTTCTCTCTCTCCTTATATACATCATAATGCTAAGAATATCACTGCTAATATCATTAGTTGTTTTGTAAAAAATCTTTAGGTATTAACATACTTAACTACAAAGAGTGAAGTGGTTGAGATATCCATGAGTAGTATGAAGAAGTCTACATTTGTTGGCAGCTGGAGGTGACACTAGTTATTATGAGATTTATTTTTATCAATATACAGGAAATCTGAAAATATCTTATTGTTTCAAACTGTGTCCCTGTTACTTTTTGCTGCATAGAAAACAACCCCCAAATTTAAAGAGAACAATTAAGACAAGTTCTGAGTGGGATGTGTTGTGTTTCTGCCTTAAATCATGATCTCATGGGAAGACTTGAACAGTTGGTAATGATGAGCAGTGGTGAGAATAGAGACCAAACTACCTACACGTAGCCTCTATAGCCTTCTGGGCACAGATCCTCAAGGAAGTCAGATCTAGGACTCAGTATCAGGTCACCAAAGATGAATGTGCATGGAGGTTTATGACCTAAGCTTGGAAGTAACAAAGTATCAATTCTGTCATACTTTTTATTGAACTTGTTATCCATCCACCCAAACTCAAGGGACGGGATTTTAGTGCCAAAATCTGGATGGAATGGTATCCAAAAAAGTTGTAATGTTTTAAAACTATCCACAGAAATATATCTATTATTACTAAAGTGTTTTTTATATGTTTTCTCTATTCACCCACCTTTGAGGTAATTACCATATATTGCTCATTGTTAGTGCTGCTCATCACTCATTAATAGGAATTTTTATTTGATTTCACATCTTTTGAGAATGACAAAAATGCAAGTATCTTCTTTTGTATTTTAAATATTTTTGTGATGTCTTTGCTGATAATAAATCAAATTAAAAGCAGTAAAATGTACACATTCCTTTCCTTAAGAAGTACATATTCTGTGGCTTGTAACAACTTTCCCAACTCAGAAGTATGCTGTTGCACTAAATACTAAATATTTTAGGTTTTAATTAAAAAATAAAGCATTAGTATATAGAATGTGCTTTTGTGCTTTATAGGCTATCTATTCTTTGTTTGATCTCAGCTTGTCTCTCTAGATGATTTATATAGAAATATACATCTACACATTTTAAGTACATACATATAAGTATGCATGTATATTATTATATGATACACAAGTATATATGCTATAGTACCAATATCTACATTTTTTCTATTTTATATGGCATATTCACATGCATTTTTGTGTTTGTATTTGCTTATTTCTATATTATATTTTTTGTGCAGATGTACATATGAAAACCTCCATACCTTTATAATATTTTGCTATCTGAAAATGAGACTATCCTTTATTCTTCAAAGTTGTCTTCACTAATCTCTTTCATATGAATTTCAGAATTATGTTATCACCATATATTTAGAAATTGTACTATACTGGATTGTTTTAATATTTGCAATTATTATATACATTAATACAAGGGGAACTGAGATCTTTATACTGTGATTTCCTATCTGTAAGCATGGCTTGTCTTTTCATTTACTAAATACCTTCAATTAAAGGTTTATCATTTTCTCCTAGATGATTTCATATTTGTGTAGCAGAAATATTCTAAAGAAATATAATATATTCAATAATAGGTAGGCTTATTATTGCTATTATTCAAGTTTTTCTAATTATCGTTGCTGGTATTAATGCTCTCCATTTATGCAAATAGATTTGGCTGGCATCTATTATTATTTCTGAGAATGTACAAAGGGCTTGGGTTTTTAGGTAAACAATCATTGACCTGTGAATGCTGGCAATTTTACCTCATTCTTTCATATCTTAAAATCAGACCTGTTTTCCAGAGGCATCATTAATATCAAAAGTGAAGTGCCCCTTAGAGTTAGTCCTTGTGACAATACTGATTATAACTTTTTTCATGTCTTTATATTTTTTGTTTTGTTTTTCAGTGATAAACTTGAATCAGTGATTTGATAATATATGTCACTGTATTGGTCTCAATATTAAACTCATTCTAAAGATTCATAACTATGATGATGGCTTACTAAATATTCTTTTATTAAAAGTCTTCACTTAGCTAAGGAAATGTCTGTTTTTTGTGTCTAAATGTGTTTATACTTTAAATTTATTTTATAAAAATTTAACAGCTTAATTGAGATATAATTGACCTATACAAACTATTTGTTTAAAATGTCCAATTTTATAAGTCTTGGCATATGTGTGCCTTAATGAAATCATCAACACAATCTGGGTGATGAACATATTCATCACCCCTTAAAGTTTGCTCATGCTCTTTTATAATTCAGGTCTTTCACTATACCCAGCACATCCCTAGCAACCACAGAAGTGTTTTCCATCCTATTAATTTTACATAAATTGAATACAATATATATTTTTTGTCTGACTTCATTGACTAAGTAAATTGAATTTCATCAAAGTATAGTGGGTGTCAAACAAATGCTTCCACATGTTTCATCGAGTAGTATTCCATCACAGGATAAAACATAACTTGTTTACCCTTTCATTTGCTGATAGATGGTAGGGTTGTCACTATGGAAAGCTATGTGGAGATTCCTCAAACTAATAAAAATGGAGCTACCATATGATCTGGCAATTCCATTCCTTGGCATCTACCCAAAGGGCACAAAAACATTAATTAAAAGGATATTTGTGTGCCTCCCCGGTAGCGCAGCAGTTGAGCGCTGG
>NW_023602073.1:132347957-132363957 GCF_014898055.3 Talpa occidentalis | reverse complement strand
TTAAATGATTTCTGGATTACAAGAACATTACTAAAATGCACAAGGTATTCCATATTTTATTCACCACATTCCATTATGTTAGTAATTTATCACTTTATCATTGTGGAGATGAGTGTTACTGCATAATATATGCCATATTTGAAATTTTAATTTGATGACAAATATTTTGAACCTGAATTGATTATAAAAATTGTGAAAAGGTGCATTATCATAGCCAGACTATGAAATATAATCCATCAAATCCATATTCCTTCTTTAATACTGTTAATAAGGAGCTCAATTCTAATATCCAGAATGATCTGAAGCTTTCTAACAAATGCTCACTAGATTGTCATTGTTGGAGTTATTAATTATACCTACCTTCTCCTTTTACTTGTAAATAATTGAGGAATAACTTGACATGGATGAAAATATTTTATCATCTTTAGTACTGGTAAATCTGTATTGCTTAGCCCAAGGATTCACACAACACTCGTTCACCAGTTTACTTCACATTAAATTCACTGAATTGTTAAAAAATAAAATATTCTATGTATTATAAAGGTGATGTGATCATTGCATTCTTGAATTAAAAACTAAATTCTTTTTAATATTATCACATATAACCAACAGATAAAACTGTTAAATAACTCCAATTATAAGGAATTGAGGTAAATTAGCTTTCTTATGTTCCCAAAAATACATTGTTTGAATAAATAACAGGTAATGCTTTCTAGATTATCAAGAGAGGTGAAGTATGACAGAGAAGATAAAGCGAAGTGAAAGCTGAAGGTTGAATATTTCACATGTTTCCTTGAATGCCCTTAAGTTCAGCAGAAATGAAAAAAGAGAAACAAATTTGTAATTCTAACAGTGGGTCTGACACATAGATGTACTCTAAAAACAGTATTCAATAAAAGTTATTGAATTAATTTCTATTTTGTCTTGTCAAAAAGATAACTAAATTTGTAAATGTAAATAACAATCTGATGTCTTGATGCTAACAGAGCAGCTGTGCATAAGAATTAAAATTGCCTGTTAAACTTTTGTTATTTAAGTGCATGAATTGGAATTTTAAGTTTTCTAATTATGCTATTATAAACAAGAGAAAGAAAATAGTTATAATCATAAAATTTTGAATTTAGATAAAGTAATAAACATTTTCCACTCTGAAATGTAGTGTGAAGTGCTCATGGGGTGATATGTCTCAAATATTTAAAAAAAAAAAAAGGCTTTGAGCTTTATGAAGTTTACATCTCTAGAATTAAGATTTTATTTTTTTAATTAATTAATTTTGTAATTGAAGTACAGTGGTTCACAACACTGTTTATGTTCTAGGTGGATAGATAGGTACATACCTCTTCAAATGTATGTTACTACTCCATACCTACCCAAGGAACGTCTTTTTTGGCAAAATTGTGTATATAAAATCTATAAGAGGAAAACAATTTCCTCAGGCCAAATGACAGTGATATGAGCAATTTTATCATATATACAGGTTCTAATGTGATTGATATCTTTTTTATGGGTACATTGCAGTCATGTGCACACAATTGCTGAGACTAACTTCTTCAAAAGAAATCTGCAAGGCCCTGATGGGAGGTCTCCTCCAATGGCCTCCCAAATGCAGTGCAATAAAACTGTTTCATGTAAAAAAATTACTAGTCAATTATGTTTATTAAAATGTGTAACTTGGGCCTCCCCGGTGGCGCAGCAGTTGAGCGCTGGGTTGCGAAGCTGCCCGCAGCCTCTGCAGCCCCGGTTCCATCCCCGGCTGCTCCCCGGCCACCAGAGGAGGATCCCGCATGGCGCACAGACCTCTCCTGCCGCCCGCTGCTCCCCTCAGCAGTGTACTTCGGTCCTTCTGCCTGCTCTGCTCCCTGCTCTGGCTCTGGTGAATTCTCTTACCCTCCCCGTGCTTCTGACTGTACCCAGTGCTTGTATAAATAAATCTTTAAAAATAAATAAAAATAAATAAAAAAATAAAAAGTGTAACTCATATTGTCACCTGGTCTGGGGAAATTGTCTTACAGATTTTACTGGCACAAGTTTGCCAAATAAGAAGATGTAATTGAAGATTCAACATAGGAAAAATCTGAAACACCAGTTTAGCAAATAAGTATGCGAAAAATCAATAATCAATTTTAAAATAGTTTTATTGGAGTATAATTTCCATGCTATAAAATGCACTGGGTAAGCAACCTGACTTTTAATAGATGAACAGAATTGTGTAATTATCACCAGTATCAAGTATTAGAATATTCCATCACTCAAACAATGTCTTCCTGCTCTGCTCATAGAGGTGAATCACCTCCATCCCAGACTACCATGGATCTGGGTTTTTGTCTCTATAGGTGACCTTTACTGAACATTCCACATAAGTTGAATCATACAATATGGATCTTTTGTGTCTCGTTTCTCTCCCTAACAAAATATTTTTGAGATTCATCCATGTTGTAGCATTGTTTCAATGTTTTCTGTTTGTTAAAAAAAGTAGCCTTCAAGTGAATGAATTGTATGGTGCTGATGGACATTTGGATTGTTTGAAGGTTTTGGCTATTAAGACTAATGCTGCTATAAGTATTTATATCCAGGTCTTTGTGTGAACATATTGTTCATTTTACTTGCTTAATACCATTGGGTGTGGAATTGCTAGCACATATGCTAAGTTCATATTTTAATTTTTAAGAAATCAACATTTCTTACTGTCTTTTTAATTAAGACAAAATTTTAAATAAAATTTTAGTTTATTTGTACTCTCCTTACAACTGGAAATGTTGAGCATTCTTTCATGTTCTAAGTGGTCATTTGTATTTTTTTTAAAGAAATAGCTCTTTAAATAGGTCCCCATTTTAAACTGAATTCATTTGTTAATATTGAGTTAGAGAAGTTCTTTATATATTATAGGTATAAGCTCTTTTTCTTCCGTGTTCCTGCTTTGCATCATTGTTTTTCTTAATTTAGTAAATATGGTTACGACTGTTATCTTAAGCTCTCTTTGGGCATATTCCTTAGTTCTGCTAGATAAAGGGTTTTCTTCAGAATTTTTTTAGCACCAGCATTTCATATGTTGCCAGAAGCTGGTTACAAGCCTATTTCCTTTGCCCAGGATTTTTAAGTGTCTGTTTATTTCACATATTAAAACCAGGAACCTCCATCCACCCACCCCCAAGCACAAACTGAAGGGCTACCAGGTGTAGGTGCAGCATGAACCCATCAGGTATGAGCTATGAGTTGATTGATAAATGGTCTAATCTACCATACGATTGAAAATGGTCTAATCAGACTGGTAGGTGGGGGGCCAGGAAAGAGAGAAAAGGCAGGGCAGGCACTAAGTTGGGAGTCTCAGTTATTGAGACTGTTCCTGACCTCTGAAGAAAGAAAAGAAGCCAAAGACCTTTGCAGAGTCTGGAGACCACGGGCCCTCCAGCCCTGACTGTGACATCACCTAAAAAGGAGCATCTCAGTCCTGGTGTCTCAAAGACCTCTTGTTGGTGTGGGCCAACAGAGCTGTTAATGACAGTACCACCCATCACTGTTGATGGGTAACTGGTACTGTGTCTGGGTCACTTGCCTCAATATCTAGGCCATAGTTGAATACTTGATATAGTGCTGGGTGAGGACAAAGTTTGAGACAGGATTATAAATTGGAATTTTTCTGGTTTTGAAGCAAGGGTGCTACCTTGGGGCACTTGCTTCTGACAATATCCAGGTGCTTAAACTCTGGTCAATGAAAACATTCATTTGTTTTGGCCTGGGTGTGGGTAAGGCAGGTGTTTGAAATATCACAGCCTCAGGAGACAGAGATGATCAAACCTGGCTTAGCTAGTCCCCAGTTCAAACTCAAACATCTGAAATATCACAGTCTCTTCTAGGAGACACAGATGACCAAACCTGTCTTAGCTAGTCCCCAGTTCAGACTCTAACCTTTCTAGATTGGGACCTCAGACTGAAGTCAGTCAACATCACTCTGCCCCCTTATTCCTCTAGTTACTCCTCTAGTTCTCCAGTAGTGTACCTACTTACCTATACACCAAGTCGATGCACCCCTCTCTTTCATGTAGCTCCAGCCTCCAAATTCTCTGATGTGGGAGTGTGCCCCTCAATTAACAACAGCAGAGGGTCTCTGTAGTGGCAGGAAGGCACAGAGCAGGACATGTATCACCCAAGTTGATGGGTGAAGGAGTCTTAGAGCCCTGGGTGGCTTTTTCAGGCTTTGGTTGAGTTTACCAGGTATGCGGCAAGCAGGGTTGCAGGGCGGGGGGTGGGGGGGGGCGGAGGGGGTTGTCCAGGAGGCTGGCCCCCAGCAAATCTTCACTCTTCTTGGGCTCTCGCTTGTCTGCTGGTTCTCTTCCTGACTCTTTTTCGCTTTGCTGGCATCCCCGTGATGCCGCCCTTATAAGCCCAATTTTAAGCCCAGGTGAATCCCACTTATGTATGCTCCAGGTGCCCGTCATCAGGCATTCATTGAGGACCCCAGGAATCCACCATCAATCCTAATGGCGGGAGGGCAGAAAAGCCTGACAAGTATTTACCCTACAGACTCCATACAATACTGGGGAATGCAATCCTCAAAAGGATTGCTGCAAACACACTTCAGTTAGGGTTGTTCTTATCTCTTTTCACTGCAACCCTCCCCCTAACCTGCCCCCAATGCACCATCCTTTTATCTTCCAGGAGGATCCCAGTGTCTTCACTCTGCTGCCCTCTTGCCTGATGCTCCAAAGGGAACGATTTTTACCTCTATCTTAACACTGTCTCTTGTGTTCCCAACTTCAAATTTGATTTTCCACTTTGAGTCTTCCATTACCACCTTGTGAACAAGTTGACTTCTTTTTCCTCCTATTATATCCTTCCATCTAATATTTTTTTCTTTAGACTGAACACTCCAAAGTTAAAAAAAAGTGCATCTCCCTTCTGTCAGTTATTCACATGACTTTCTTTTTTTAAGCCCCTTTGATCCTTTTTTCCTCTCTCTTAACCTCAGAAAACTTACTTATTAGCATCAGCTAGTTTTTGCACATATTTTGTTTTGTTGAATCATCCACTATATAAACAATATTTTCCTTTGCAATTCTCACTTGCTTACTGCTATACCTAATTCCCCTGAACTCTTTCCATTTTGCTGAAAATGACATATTTTCATAAATACCCATGAATAATAGCATTACCAGGAAGGGTGAGAGGCGCCTCAAAACCCCAAACCTGCTTGCTCTAAATAGGCTCTGCCATCCACAGCATCAAAACAAAACATACTCTAGTGTGTAAGACCTTTAATGGAAAGGAACTTTGATACAATTAATGTACAATAAAGAGAATGGAAGGGAAAGAATAGTTTCCAAATCAAGCACCCAAAGTTACCCTTTTCCTCATGGGTAGATGCCCAGACAAACAGGGTTGGCCCAAAACAGGACCCCTGAGGCCCAAAAGCCTACCATAAGTCTAAGGCACCTTCTAGTGGAGACTCAAAGGAAAGGGCAGAAGGGGCCGGGCAAGTCTGGAAGGAAAAGAACAAAATAAAAATCTAGATAAACACTGATATTGTTAATTTCCCCACAGGCCTCTCATCCACATCTGTTTTCAAGTGTCTCCTTCCATGTCCCCCAAGTGCTGGGTACAAGACCCAGGCTGAGAATCAAGCACAGCTTCTTCACATGTATCTTTTTTCCACATGCTTCCTCCAGGTCTCCTTCTTGCTCTCCATCCTGCTTCTCTCCTTCTCACTCTCCTCCCAGCTTCTCCTCCTCCCTGCTCAGCTCCCCTCTTCCTCGGGGGGCAGGGGGTAGGGAACCTGGAGCCTCCCCTTTTCCTGGGAACCACCCTGTTATAATACCATATACTATATTAGGAAAACTGAACATACTATATAAACCATATATTTTAAATTTAAGAGAGAGTTAACAATTAAAATTCCATAGCTACATTACAAATGATTCATATGTGCTAGAATTGGTCTGAAGTAAAGTGTGGTTTGGAATCTTCTCCAATATAAAAGTCATAATTTGAAGGGATAACAAGGATAAAAATCAGATTCATTTATTTATGTACTATGATACCCAGAAGATTTCCATAATCACAGACCCTCAGTTTTCCTAGTCCATGGAATTAATATAATGACCATCTATAACAGATTCTTTAACTAATAAATATATTTTAAATGAACTGATAAGTGCAAATATCATAGTATTTGATATATATAGAAATATTCAAGAAACATCAGTTTATTTCTCCCATACTATTTATATGGGATTTGTTGCAAGGCTTTTGTTTGATACAACAAGGTCTTAATTATCATTGCAATGTGGCTAACAATCCCTTGAATTTTATACATTAGCTAATGCCTTCTAGCACTTTCTTCAAGAAATTTAATGATCTCACAATTGTATTATTTTTCCTCACTCCCTATATTTTTCCTGTCCTTAACTTATTATGAATTTTTGAAGAAACAAAGTTAATGAACACAACAAGGAAATCTAGGTCATTTGTAGTTTATTGTTTTGCTTCATTTTGCTTTCATTTTACTCTTTTGTACAATTTTTTCCTTCCAAAGTTTCCTAATCTACTCATTTCCTTCACTGTAACTTCTAACTTTGTTCACATTCCAAGCACATTGTTAACATTTTTATTGAACTACCTCTTCAGTTTACCCCTTGATTTCAAGCCAAACACCACATCAAAGACAGCCATTTGTATGAATTTATTTATTAATATGCCTGACAACAATCACACTTTTCTGAGGGCATCATGAACTTTCATAAAATTCAGAATAGGAGAATTTACAAACATTTCATTCAGTATAACAATAGTCTTAAACATACAGATTCAAAGAAACAGGCAGCTTTTCTGAGATTATATCGGCAGCTACTGAAATTTGTACATAAGATTAGCATGATTAAACTGCTCTCAAGTTTGATCACAATAGATAGTAACTTAATATGTTAAGTTACTAAAAATATCTATTAAACAATCTAGATGTGACAATATCTCTTGTGTATAACTCCAGTACAAAACACACTAGTACATAACACATCTTTGAACAGCAATTTTTAGAAATCGGTGGTAGGCTGCAAACAGTTTGATTTTTATATTCATTTAAATTGTATCACAGAGCTCTGAAAAACATCATCTCTAATCTTCCATAAAACAAGAGTTGATAACAATGTTGAAAAATGCTGTTGTCATAAGCCCTTGACAGGGTAGCTTTGATTAATGCTGTAGCTTCATAAGGTGCTTCTGAAGAAGATACAGTTCAATGAATTAAAAGCACAAGGAAGTAGGGCAAATGCCTGCCAGCAATGGAATGTTTACAAGATTTACTTGCCACAGAAAAGCTTACTAGAGGGATTACAGGAAAAGCTAACCATGAAATAACATTCTCTGATGTTTTGTTCCCTTAGAATTCAGGAACAAAATTTAAAGTCATTGAAATTAACCAAATATTGCTCATTCAAGATAAAACATGCCTACTACAAAGGAAAATCAGAGGAAATGATTGCCAGAGCCATTGTTTTGTACATTCTTTCAGCAGTTTGGATCCTTACTCAGAATGATAGACTGAAGATAGTGAGAAGGGAATAGGTAGGCAAAGAGATGACAGATGGACATTTAAGTAGACAGATGGTATAGACAGACAGATGATAGATAGGTTGGTAGGTAGAAAGATAGATATGTAGATATATAATTTTCCAGTTTCTTAACATAGACTGATCATTATTTCAGATAGTTTGTTTCTTTTTCAAATCAGTATTTAACACCATATATCTATTTAATACCAGTTTTTACTTCATTCCACAACTTTTGACATGCTTTATGTTCACTTTATTTTAAAATGTTTCCTAAATGTGTTGCTTTTTAATTTGACCTATGGTTAATTAAGAAGTCTGCTAATTTATTTTAAATATGTGGACATTTTCCAAATGTTTCACTTACTCATTTATTACCTAGTTGTGTTTAGATCAAAAAACACATTTTCATATTTCTCTTAAGGAGAAGAAAAGTTTAATTCCAGATGGGCAATGAGCTGACATTGGCTGAACATATTTCCTGTATTATATCAGTAATCTGTTGCTACATAACTACGTTACCACATTGGGCAACTTAAAACAAGTCATTTTCTCATTTTCTGTGGATCAGGAATCTTGGCACAGTGTAGGTATATCCTCTGCAAAGTTGAATTGAGATGTCAATCTTGGCTTGGGGTTCTAGTTGGAGTACTACTAGGGCAGGTGCCACTGCCAAGTTCATCCAGGTTGTTGGCAGAATTCATATCAAGGTGGCTTTATTTATGATAAAAACTCTGAACAAGATGGAAATATAATCACTGAGTCTACAAATGTGATATATCTTTCCATTCATTTTGTCTTCTTAAATTTCTCTCAAAAATGAGATGTCAGGGTAGAATTCTGGAACAGAGCATATATCTATCACCATTATTTTATTGTCCTTATTCCTAACTTCCATAATTGCTTGGAATGTGTGTACTATAGCTATTGATTTCTTTTTTGTCTACCTCATCAATAAGTCAAATTTTCTGCCTTTTTTAAAAATACTTTTATTCAATGTCATGATCAGACTATTACATCAAGCAATCTTTTTTTTCATGAGTGCATAAAGAAAATCTCCATTAAAAATTTTTAGAATGCTTTCTACTTTCTACAGAATAGAAACTAAAATAACCAGTCATGCACATAGTCATTGTAAAGGCAGGAACTGGGCACAGTGCAGGTTTTCTGATCCCATGCAGACCAGGTAAAGGAGGAGTCAGAGTCCTCAGTAGTTTTGCAGGTTTTTTATTCGGGTTCACCAGGCATATGGCAGGCAGGGGTGCTGGGGGGCCTGCCTGAGGATTTGCCCCCAGCAAATCCTCACTCTATCTGGGCTCTCTAGCGTTCGTTCTGCTGCTTCTCGGCTTCTCTTTCCGCTTCGGCTTTGGCTTCTGCTGCTGCTACTTCGGCTTCTACTGCTGCTGCTGCTGGCGTCCCCGTGATGCCGCCCTTAAAAAGCACAGTCTTAACTCAGCTGAATCCCATCTACCTATGCCCACACCCTATTCCAGGTGCCCGCCATCAGGCATGCATTCAGGACAAGGATCCATCATCTATCCTGATGGCGGAAGGGCAGAAATGCCTGACATTTTCTTTACCCTACAGTCATAAATATAGTCTTGGAGATTTTTACACACACATGAGTGCTGTCTAAAACATGTTTTCTTTGCTGGGAGTACCTGCCACCCCTGTGCTTGGCTGAGTTCACAAGTTGTTGCAACCTGTAGCTCCCCTATTACTTCCCTGGCTCTCTCTCCTGCTAAGCTTTGCTCCCTGGCAGTTAATTAAAACCTTCTATCACCTCCATAGCTACTGCTGCTTCTAGAACCAGCTGTGACACTTTGCTTTTGTAGTTTGGCAAAGTATTTGCATCTACCAACAGAAGGGCCAGCGCTTCTGCCTCTCAAATTCCTTCCTTTTGTGGGTCTAAAATTTTAAGATTGATTGTTATAATTTCCAAAATCAGTGTAGCTTCCACCACTTCCAAAATTGCTTCCATCATTAACAAATCCATTAGAGCAATCCCCACTACCACCATATGGACCACCATCATCACCATGCTACCACAAAGTCACCTCTACCATCGTTAAATATTTGTCTTTGGTTTCATGCAGATTTACTATGCTGTTCTTAGGCATGGTTTCAATTTTACTTAACCTTATTGCCTTTCTCAGACTATCTTCAATTTGAGCTTTATGTCTTTTTAATTTTGGAAGCAATCTCAGTTATTACCTCTTCAAATACATGTTTCTTTCAGTCACTGTCTCCTTGTTTTCTACAATAGGTTAAAGCATGTTGAAACTCTGTATTATATTCAGTATATCTCTTACTCTGCAATTCTTTTATTCTTTTAAATGTGCACTTCAAACTGGATATTATCCATTGATGTCACTTGTAGTTTCTCATCATCTATGAAATCTACAACCTATCTAAACTGATTCATAATTTCAGCTATTTTATTTTTATGTTATGTTTTCAATGGTAAAATTATCATTTGATTGTTCTTTTTAAAAATTTGAACCTTGTCCTTTAATTTCTGGAACATGTTAATCATGATTATTTTAAAGTCAGTGTTGAGTAGCTCCAACATCTTTGTTTCCTGTGAGTCAGTTTCTAATATCATTTTCCTCTTGATTTTAACTATTTTTTTCTGTCTGTATGCCTAGTAAATTTGTATATTAATTATAGACAACTCACTAGAAAAACTGTGGAGAAAAGTTCAGGTTTTCGATGTTACTTTCCTCTAGAGACAATGTCTTTCTGCTTTTAGTAGATAGTAAAGGAGGGGAAGATAAACCAAATCTAGCAGGGATTTAATTGATTTGAAACTGGCCTTCAGTCTTTGTGGAGGAGGGAATGGTCTGAATCAACATGGCTCCTGGCTTTCAGCTCCTCAAAACTTGGGCTTTATACACAGGAGCCTCCTCACTTGGCAGAGCGTACACTCCATTTATTCTCTGAGTCCCTTGAGACATTTAGCTGCTCAGTCTCACAAACTCAGCTTTAATTAAGCAAATAAATACCATATGGGCTCAATGAAAAGGAGTATTGGGTTATAGTTTTGGATTCCATTTTTTCCCCCTAAGAGCATGAACCTCAAGTGATCACTGTCTTGGTATTCAAAAGAGATATTTAAAATATTGTCTCACTCCTATATAGCTATAGTCATAAATATCTATATATTTTGAAATATAGATAGAAAACATTGCTATATGCCTATTAGTTGACATTTCTCATATTTAATTCTCTTTACTTCTTTTGCCTTCCTAGAACTAACCTTTTTTTCTCTCTCCCTCTTTCTTTCATTTTCTCTCATTAGATTGCTGTCTCACTACCTCATTTTGTACTTTTTTCATACATGCAACATTTTCCTGTTTATTTTTCTGAAAACATAAAATAAGTAACTTCAAATTTACCTCTCTTTACCATAGATTTTTTTTTTCAGAATATGTATTTAACACACTGTTATCTATACTCGATATATTAAAGATACTTCTGTAGGTCCCAGATTATTTTGTTTGGATTTGTTTTCTTCTGCTGCCCTTTCATCCTTTTAGAACGAGCTTTTTTATATTGGGTATTTTATACTGTGTAAAACCTGTGGCTTTTCACTGGATCCCTTTTCAGATTAATTCATCTATCCCCATTGGTAATAGCTAGATAAATATTTCCATATTTTTGAGTAGGTGACACTATTCTCTTTTTTATTGCATGAAATGTAAATTTTCTTAATTTTTACTTAATTGACCATGTTAACCAAGAGCTGTCATGGAAGAATAATTAAAAATTGTGTTCAATTAAAAAACCTCTGCACAAAAAGTATATTATAACCCAAGGATAAAACAGAACAATCATATAAAATCCTATCTAATACTTATTCTAATTTCTTTCATGAATATCTTTTGCTGATTTTTATGTTATTTTTGTTCTTGTGTGGCTCAACAAGGTCATCTAGGTCGCCATCTTAAAAAGATATTCCAGTTTAGCCCATTTTGTAGGGAAGTGAGATGGCAGTAACATTGGTATTTTTCTCATGGATACCTCTATTTCTTATATCTTTTCTCGCAAACATTTCATATTATTTTTAGATTTGGTTGGTGATAAGTTATAAACTGAAATATCCTTCTAATGGCTAATTTTAAGTATCAACTTGGCAAGGTCAGAGTACCAGTTGTTTGGTCAAATACCAGTCTAGATGCTGCTATGGAGGTATTTTTTAAGATGTGATTGCCATATATGCTCAGTAAAGCATATTACTCTACATCTAATCAGTTGAAGACCTTAAGAGCAATGACACAGATTTCCTGAAGAAGAAAGAGTTATCCTCAATTTGCAACATAGAAACCCTAGCTGAGATTCCCGCCTGCTTTCCTGTGAAATTCAAAGACAGCAGCATGAACTTTTATCAGAATTTCTAGTCTTCTAACCTGCTGTATGAATTTGACAACCCTCATGATTTCCCAAATCAAGCTAATTCCTTAAATAAGTGTCTAGATTTATCTCTATATCTGTACTTGTTCTGTTTTGCTGAAGAATCTTGACTAATAGTCCTGTTGAGAGGGAAGAACAGGTGAACTAGTTGAGCTCCCTCTTTAGAAAAGAGAAATGTTGATATTTTTGAGGCTTAGCTCAGATTAGATTCCAAGCGATACTATCTAATAGAAAGGAAACAAGCAACTTGGATAAAGGAGAATCACCCTTTTTGCCCTAAATCATGGGAAACCACCAGAATATGTCCTAGAGAAAAGAACTGATAGACCTTGACAGGTAGAGACTTCTGGCTGCTGATTGGAAAGCCATTCTGCTTATTGGTCAGTGGATTCCTTGGACATGAATATTGGTTCTCAGTAATCAAATATATCAGGATTAAAAGAGACAGATTACTGACAGTTCATAACTTGGAAGAATGTCAGAAAAGGATTCTGAAACTCACAGAAACATTCCTCAGATTCCCTAATAAGGTTAGTCTACTGTGGAGTTAGAGGCTTTCAAATTCATTGAATCAAAGCAAGTAAATACTGCCTTTCTGCTATTCCAGGAATCTGAATAGTTTAGGATATTGTAGCCTAGAATGAAATATCTATCCCAGTAAGGTGTTACAAAACACAGTTATTTACTATTCATTTTTAAAGCTTTCATACTGAAATGCATTTTCAAGGGGAACGTCACATATGGAAATAGAGGGAAATATCCATTCCTTTGTGTAATTAAGCTAAGACTGTTATGAAAATATAATAAATAAAATAGGAATAATCTACACACTTCCTTAACTTGAGAACATTGAAATATCAACATTATGTATATTTTAGGTAGTAATTTACATGTCTAGTAAAAGAAATTTCTTTGAAAATCACCAAAATCTTCCTCTAACCCTGTAACATGACTCTCTGCTCTTCAATTTCTAAAATATTAATCAGTAGCCCTACTTAAAAGAAGAAAAAAAACTACCTTCTCAATACAGGAGATATTGCAATTAAAACTACCAATATAGGGCAAAAAGCTGACTGCATAGTGGTATGCTCAAGTTGGATATTAAATATATATTTATAATTATGAAAGACTCCCTAGGGCAGATGAGCTTTTTAATCATAGTGTTTGTCTTTCCACATCTGATTTGTTGTTCCTTCTATGGCAGGAGGATGGACTTGGTAGCATATTTTTCTCTAATTTCTTGATAAGCACTACTATCAACCTGACAGCTTGGTCTGATTAAACATCTCTATTCATACACTACATAACCACTGCCTTTAAAAACCTCTGAGGCTAAAATTAAATGTAAATTAACAAGATCCCAAACCTCTCTCTAGCTTCTTTCCTCTCGAGTAATTATTACACACTACTTTGTGGGGGTAAAGACAGCACACTCACAAATCACACTTGTTTGTTTTTATTGTATCATTTCAGTAGAGGTTGAATGAGATCCAGTCCAAGAAAGAATAGTAAATTAGTGTAATTAAAGCAAGACAAATATTCTTTCATTATTAGAGCTTTAACCATGAAAAATAGCAATTGTGTTTTACACCACCTTACTGTGATAGGTATTTTGTTCCAGGCTACATTGGTCAGATTCTCTAACTAGCAGACAAGCTGTTTTTGTTTGACTTGACACAATTATTTTAGAAAAAGGAATATATAAGTAGAAAGTCCAGTAGATATGCACATTGAAACAGGAATATTCAGAGCTTAGGGAATCAAAGAAAACAAGCACATCTTCTAGTTTAGCAAATACTAGTTTAGTTTAGCAAGTATTACAGGATTAGGATTCTAGAAGTCTGAAAATGCAGTTTAGAGTCCTGGATTCAAAATGTCAGGCACCTGTTACTGACAAAGTGGAACCAAGATAAACAGTTGCCATAGCAGCAATGTACAACTTTGTCCTGCAGTTGTGACCTTCCATGGAGATAATGTGCTCCACAGGTTCAATGAGCTATTGGAAGTTTCTGTGAGGTAATGTTCACTATAGTCATCTAAAATTTAGGATCCAGTAGATTGAGGGAGAGGAAAATGGGTCCAGCTGTATCAAAGTGAGTGAAATGTTATTCAGAATGATGAAAGGAATCTGGAATCAGGCCATTGCCAAGGTCTTCAAATAGTCTTTTTTTTTTGTTATTGTTATTAATATAATCTGAGTTTTCCTACATCTAGATGAGAATGACTGTAATTCCAGTTAACATTGACTGATAACCTTATTATATCTTGGTAATCAATTTGCTTTCCCAAGGACTGCAAATTACACTTTCAAATGTTTCCATTCTTCTCAAACCCCCAGAGTTATTTTGTCACATTTTCCACATCCTTTACAGAATAGAAATTGTCCTACTTACATCATCCCAATCAGAAATTTATAAAAATTTAATTTTCTTCCCATAAAAGGTGGTTTGTTCAACAGTTCTCTGCAGTTAATTCAGACCTGTACTTGCAGAAAGTTTATGGTATTGCTTTTTCTATTCATTTCTGTATCTTTAGTTTCACTCTATTACAATTTTTGCTATCAAAAGGTGATAAAGATTTTCATACCTTGAAAAATGTCCTCATTTGACCTACCACCCCACTCCACATTAGCTATATTGTTCATTGTCTATTTCCTTGGTGGGCAGATATCATCACACATTTCTTTACTTCAATGCCAGCAACAGTTCTGAACAAGAAAGTGTTGAAGATTGAGAAAGTGGGCTCCATCTTCGCCCTTTTCTCAAGCTCATTTTGTCCTGATTCATGCCCAGAGTTCAATGTACGGAGTTAATCCCATTGTATTTACCTCCTTCTGCAGCACTTCCTGTTCTGGTACAGGTTTTCTGTATAGAAAACAAATGGAGTTTGGCAAAGAAACTGCGTAAGAAAATATGTGATACCTTAAATTCAACTTCTTCTGTGATGGTCCCTGAAATTGATTTAGAATGAGGTGAGAAGAATTGGGGTTGTGAAAACTCATAAATTAGTCTAAACTTCACACAAAAAAAACATAATAATTAAACAAGGCAATTCTAAATGAGAAGATTAACAAGGAGAACTTTGCTACCAAAATCAAACACATTTTACATATTATTATTTATGAAATCAGTGTGATGTTTAAGAAGAAAAAAGGAACAATTCTTGAACAGAGAGTGCCGTTAGCATGTTGACGATTAACCCATGGAGTGTGAGAATATGAGAGAAGGTATGAAAATTAATATTAAGGACAAGAATCCGAAAAAGGGTAGGATGAAAAGGTACAACATAAACTAACCTGAAAAATAAATTGCCATTCATCCAGACAATGGAATCTTCTTTAGCTATAAAAAAGAAATGAAGTATTGATTCAATCTACAACATGAGTGAACTTTGAAACTACTATGCCAATAAAATAATTCATATAGAAAAGGCCACACATGTTGTATGACTCTATTGATAGGAAATGTCCACAGTAGGCAAATCTACAAAAACAGAATGTAAATTGAGGTTGCCTAGAGTTAGAGTTGGAGAAAGGAGAATATGAGAATGAAGGCCAATGGGCACTGGGTTTTTTAAGGTGGATGATAAAATGTTCTGGAATTAGATAATGTGATTTATGTACAACTTTAGAAATGAACTTGAAAGCACTGTTTTACACTGGATTATATTTCAGAAAAATCTCAATATAAAATATTTTGAGTTGTCCGTGTACTATCTCTTAGAGTAAAATATATAATACAATTTAAATATATAGGGAATCGGGGAATGTATCTTGAATTTCAAGGGAGCACAGGCTATTGCCTATGAAGAGTAGAAAGGGCAGAAAATAACTTTGGGCCCTCCCCCTTGGCACAACGGATTGAGCATCGCACTGTGAAGCTGTCTGCAGCCTCTACAGTGTGGGTTCAATTCCCCGCTGGCCAAGGAGATACCCACATAGCCCAGAGGCCTCTCCTGTCTCACCTGCTTCTCCCCTCAGCAGTGTTTTCAGTTGTCTGCCTGTTCTGCTCCCCGCTCTGTCTCTGGTGAATGCTCTTACCCTCCCA
>NW_023602073.1:132297518-132347857 GCF_014898055.3 Talpa occidentalis | reverse complement strand
GTGACCCTAAATCCATTCAACTGGGGTCTTTCTAGCCCTAGACACAGTAAGCAATGTAGAATGATTATCCCAAAACAGATTCTGAAAACAAAACTTAAAAATCACCAAACAAAACAACACAAAACAGCAAGCGCCAAGTTTGTTCTCTCAGAAGCAATGTGTTATGGCTGAACTATGTCCCCTAAAGTACGTAGGTTGAAGCCCTAACTTCAGCATGTAACCTTATTTGGAAATAAGGTCTTTATAGAAGCAATTACATTAAAGTGAGGTCATTGGTGGGCCCTAATCCAATATGACAGGTGTCCTTAAAAGGGCATGTGTAGACACGCACATGTGGAAAACACCAGCTGAAAGTGAAGACGCAGTCCATCAGCCCAGGAGAGCGATCTGGAATCGATTCTCTCTCACAACTCAGAAGGAACCAACCTTGCCAACACCTTGATCTCACACTTCCATCTCCAGTCTGTGAGGTGACAATTTCTGTTTTTTAAGCCAGATAATTTGTAGTATAACAGGTCCTCCAATAGGGTCTCCCTAGTGGCACAAGTGGTTAAGCACAGCACTGTGAAGCTATCCACAGCTTCTGCATCATGAGTTCAATTCCCAGCCAGCCAGGGAGCTACCCACACGGCTCAGCAGACCTCTCCTGTCTTGCCTGCTGCTCTCCTTAGCAGTGTATTTCAATAGATCTGCTTGTTCTGCTCCCTACTCTTCTCTGGTGAATCCTCTGACCTCCTGCACCTCTGGCCTGTACCCCAGTTCTTGTATGCATAAATAAATAAATCTTTAAAAAACAAAACATAAAAAACCAGGTCCTCCAATAATATCGCTTCTTTGAAACTGTAAAAAAAAGAAAAATACGTCTGGCCTGGGTCACTGTGTGGATTTTCCCTTTGTACTCCATTTTCAACATCCTGGTGATATGCAAGCTACATGCATTGGGGTGTCTCTGTTGTTTCAGTCCAAGTGAGTATGTGTTTGTGTGGGCTCAGCCTATGATGGAATGACTTCTGATACAGGACTGGGTCCTGCCTTGCTACTTCAGATGCCTAGACATGCTCTGACCCCAATGGCCTCTGAACTGGAATAAGTGAGTTGGAGAAATGAACGAACGAATGAATGAATACAAATTACTATTGAACATTAGGATTGTTTTGGATCTTTATTTAGAAATTTAGTGGTATTTTTGTGCTGCTTTTTAAAATTATGTTAACTCTTGTTTAATTCAGTTAGCCAGCAGTAAATTGGTTTTATTATACATTATTTTGCTTAAAGTAGCATTTCCCAAGAACCAAGCCATGAGGTAAAATGAGGACTTACTATATTTTCTAAGGGCAGCCCTAGCTAAGTCCTGTATGGAGGTTAGTCCAAAGGGAGAGGGTGGGGCCTATAAGCTCTGGGAGTTAATTGAAGCTTTCATTTCCCTCCTGGCTTCTTTTATACTCCCTTCTTCACTTTCCATTTGCTTCTATCATACTGTACTTGTCATATCTTTATAAGCTGCCAAAATTCTTTGGGGATTTAGAAATTATATAAATTGGGAAGTAAATATGATCTTGCCTGAACACATTTAGCTCATACACAGTTGGCATAGAGTGATTTAATGGCAAAATGCAGCTCTCCTGTAGCCATTGGGGAAGGAATGGTTGGTAAGGTTGAATTTCATAGATCTAATGGTTTCTGCACCATGGGAAAGAATTCTTCAGGGAATAAACTACTTCGGTGCCTGAGTCACTGAAAATCAGGAATATCTTCAAGCCTTTTATGATACAGAGCAGAGAGAGTGGGAGCTCATTTCTAGATGAAGGGTTATGGCAGAAATTTTATGAAGTATGTAAAAAAGCAGAAAGAATGACTATTTGTGGAACACCTGCTATGCAGAGCACTGTATCAGATACTTGTTATGCAATGAGTATGCCTTTAACCCTTACAATAACTTTGCAAAGAGATATACCAGGTCCCCACTGGAAATTGAAAATAGGTAGCTCAGAGGGCCCTTCCTAGTGGCCTAGGGGTTAAGTCTCAGCGCTGTTACTGCTATGGCCTGAGTACGATCTCTGATCTCCGGCAGGGAGCTGACCCACATGGCGCAGCAGACCTCTCCTTGTCTTGTCCGCTGCTCCCCTCAGCAGTGTATTTCAATAAAATCTATCTGCTCTGCTTCCCACTCTGTCTTTAGTAAATCCTCTCACCCCCTACCTCTGGCCTACACCCCAGTTCTTCTATGCAATAAGGAAGGAAGGAAGGAAGATAGGAAGGAAGGAAGCTCAGAAAGATAATTAGTCTAAGAGAAAGCAATTCATGCTTTGAGATAGAGATAGAGAGACCTGATTCTTAAATTTTCAACATTTCCAACCCTTCAAATTGCCTTCTAAGAGTTGACATATTGACTACAAAAATTAAGATCATCAATACCTGTGGTAATGCAGTTGATGAAGAATCTTACCTTACATTGAGCAACTGGAAATTTCAGAATGAGAAACTAAAAACTATCTGTTTCATGCAAAAGTATATATAAAGAATATGTAAAGGAATGACTACACCTTTTAAGACCAATATGACTTGGAAAATATGTAAGCCACAGGACAGGATTAGGAAATTATTTGGAATCCTAACAGTGAAAAACTCTAGACTACAGTTTTCACTCCAACTCCTTTCTGAGAAACAATGGGAAATTAATGTCAGATCCACTCTCTTTGGTGCTATAAATGTCAGATTCTGCTTTTTGGAGGGGAGCCTATGGCAACAATGAATAATTGTCCTCCAGTATCCATCCTCTCCTTTTTAAAAGGATAATGTTTTCTTAGCTAAAGGTTTAATTTTGCAGCCCAATATGACCATGAACTCTGGCCAGTGGACTATGAATAGGGTGCTGTGTGCTGTTGCTGGCAATGCCTTTGTGAGTTGCTAGCCTTGCTTGCCAATCTGAAATTTTCATATTGGAGAGAAAACTCCTCTATGCTATCTGTAGACACAACATAATTAGTTACACAGCAGTCAGTGACCATTCGGTAACAGTCACTGTTATTTTGAGTCTCATGGTTATTGAAGCCAAACTGATATCCTTAACTAATAAGCTCTACTCTAATGATTAAACAGAACACTTCATTCCCCAAGCATTCAGAATATGAATGTATGTGAAACTTCTCTCCCTTATTATTTCAATGTATGTTTTGTGACCCAATTGCTACCAACAGTGTGAGATCTTTAGAGATCACATGTTACTTCATTTTCTTGGTTCTATACTCTGCTCAGGAAAAGTCTACCAAGGACATCCTGACTTCTCATGGTCTCTTAGAAGCTGCGTCTGGAAACCCCAATTCATTTCTTTTCAGTGAAGGACAGGAGTAACTATGAAAATGAAAGCACCATGAAAATAATCTTATCTTTATTTTTGAATTGTTTTAAGCCTGAAGAGTCCAAAAAATGACTGGAAATTCTACCATGATCTGACCTGGAGAGCCCTTTGAAATGTGGGCAGGGTGTTGGATCAGGGGTTTCCCAGACTTGTGTGAGGTTTCTAGAGGAGGTACTTTGGTAGCTTCTGAAAGAAAGGGGGAGAAAGGTGTGAAAGAAGAATTCCCCTGGAGCCCCCTTTTCTAAAACAGGGTTTAGAGACCACGTAGGAGGAGTCCCCCTAAACCACAAAGAAGTCTCAGTTATAAGTCTTAGTTGAGCCCATGAGGTCAAAAAGTTCAAATTCTAGATATATTTCAGAAAAGAGGAAAAGTAAAAGGGCGTTTACCCTACATCTGTAGATATTCTATCACGCTAATACACTCAGCAAAATTACTAGGACAATTATTACAAAGATTAAAGCAGAGTTAGTTTCAGGTAGGTGCAGGAATTGCACATGAGCCTCTTGAATTCTTTGTCTCCACTTCTTATTTGCCTTAGCAGAATTGAAGGGGCCAGTATACCCTAACAGATGCTAGAGTTAGCGAGCTGGGGTAGGGGAAGTGTGGAGACCACCTAGGTCCATCAGCTCAGCCAAAAAGATGGGGCTGGTTTTGTTAAAAAACAACAACAGCAACAACAACAACAACAACAAAAAAAAAAAGTCCAGAAATGGAAATGTTAGAGTTCTTGTTTTTTCTTTATTTTAGATATGAAAAGAAAGAAAAGTGAAAAGTTGGGGGAAATAATTAGAATTCAATAAAGAAAAAAGAGCAATAAGAATATTGGGAGGGAATCATAGTATAAGGGGAGATACAGTGTAAATCTCATTGTTCCTTTTGCCTAAAGAAATCTATGCAATAAATTGATAAAGCTCAAGGTCTTATGATTGAATAGTCAAATAATAGCAACACATAGCATCTCCAAGTTCTGGGCATATCTTTGGTGAAAAAAAATTGAACAGACTTCATACCCTGCCTTCAATAATTAAATCTTAGACAAGTAGCAGTGACCTAGATTAGGAAAACTATAACATTATAAGCTATTAAAGTCAGAGTGTAGATTGCAATATTATTTTCAACATTCTTGTCAAGCCATACCCCAAAGAAATTTGTAGTGTCTTGGATTTGATTTGATTAAATTATCATTCAAAAATATGTGGCTAACAAATATTCTCTAGTAGAAAAGCAAGTTATGCAAGAAGTCTATTTTAATACAAAGCTTCCATGGTCATCCAAAGAAAACCTCTATATATTTTTATTTTTATTTTGTTGACAGGGTGTTACCAACAGAAAAATGGATATTCTGAAACAAATCCATATGAGTAAGCCCAACATGTGGTTTTTAGCTAAAAGTCTCACCTTACTTTTGACACAAGAAAAACACAGGGTTCTCTGAACTTTTCCCTATGACAACCTATAACCTTATATTTATTGGCACCAGGCAATACTGATAGGAGGGGGTCTCCAGACCCAGGCTGTCACCCAGTGCAGTGGCCAGGTCTCTCATTTGGACATCAAGATCTTCTCATGTTTCAGGCTGAGTGCTGCATAAGAGCTCATGGCCAGAACCATTTGAAATAAGGGGAAAGTGTCTGCTGAGTTCAAGGCGCGAGGTCATGAAACCAAACCCTGAAACAGAGCAATCAAAAGTTGAAAAGCAGTGCCTCCCTGGTGGTGCAAGGGGTTAAGACTCAACCTATGAAGCTATCCGCAGTCATTGCAGCAAGAGTTCAATCCCCGGCCAGGGAGATAACCACATGGCACAGCAGACCTCTCCCGACTTCCCCCTGCTCCCCTCAGCAGTGTATTTTAGTCAATCTGCCTGTTCTGCTCCCCACTCTGTTTCTGGTGGGTCCTCTCACCCCCCACACCTCTGGCCTGTAACCCGGCTCTTATATGTATAAATAAATAAATCTTAAAAAAAAAAAAAAAAGGTGAAATGTAGTGGTAACCCAGCCAGGCTTTGACGAAAACAGTATTTGGAAACAGAATTGGAAACAGATGGCATAAAAGATTAAAAATATCCGGCACAAATGGGATTAATTAAGAAAGGCAGGGGCCAGCTGAGTGAGGAACATGTGGGTGGATGTGGATTTAAGCTTTGTTTATAAAACTAAGGGGAGCCCAAGTATTCAGAATATAGAAATAAACCCTTCCTTAGAAATATGTACTGTAGCTTACATGCAAATTTCAGTAGGTATTGCCACTCTGTAGGGAATGTTTTAAAGGAAAAATTAAATGGGGCCTCCCTTGGTGGCACAGCGGTTGAGCTCTGGGCTGCGAGGCTGCCCGCAGCCTCTGCAGCGCCGGTTCGTTCCCTGGCCACCGGCGAGGGTCCCACACACACACAAAAAAGAAACTAGGAAAAGTTAAATGGTGTATCCCTTATATTTTGCCTATTTATAGTCTTTACTGTGACTTCCCTAAGAAGAAACAAGTATAGAAAATATCATATATAATATAGTTGAATATAATTCAAGAGCTTTCAAATACATTATTAGGCTTCACTTTGTAATTTCATATATCTTTAAAATAAAAATGCTTTGATCACTTTCTAAAAGGTTGTCACTTTTCATTGGCATCTTAATAAAATGTCTTCAAACAAAATACCCAGGAATATATAATACAGAAAGCAGATCCTCAAAATTGAAGAGGTTATAAAGGGATAGAGTAATATTTGTCAGAGATTTTTTTTCTCTTGATGCTTGAGGATTTGAATCCCATGAACTGAAAATACTGACCCAAGGAAAGACTAACACCAGGTAGATGTCAGCGTTCTCATGTAAAACAGAAAAGGATGCACAAGAAGTTGAAGATTTCATTGATTAGAACAAAAATGAAAATCTATTTTAGGTCAAACCTGTTCAACTCTTTATTCTAATAGCATTTCCTTAACATTTTTATTTATTCTTTTTATATAACTCCATTGAGTAGGAGCATTGAGTCTGGCTCTGTCATGGAATTAATGTGGCTTCAGGATCACCAGTGTTAGCTTTTATGAACTTTTAGATTTACTTTTTCTGAAAAATAGCTTTGTTTTCTGAGGGAAAAAATCAGATGATATTAATAAAAGTGCATTGAAACTATAAAACATAATGGAAATGAAATGAATTGCTTTATAAAATTCTTTGCTTATAGAATCATGACTTGATTTTCCCAAAAACTAGTAGAGTTTTCTCTTTTGCTTAAAAAAAAAAAGGAAAAAAAACCCAGCAAATTTTGTCACTTCTCACTGACTTATGAAGAGTTCTGCTATAGGTCAAATGATTTAAACCTAGCCTAGTAACTATCTTTTATTTCCCCTTTTGCTGAAGGGCAAGACTTTGGGCAGTCATTTGCCAACAATTTCCAGTCCTTGCTTACTCACTACCACTTCAATTTGATTGAAGCCTTCAACTCTGAAAATAAAACTTTCCTCCAAGAAGATATATAAAGCCTGACTATACAATGAACATCTTTTTGTTTCATTTCTTTGAAAAGTGTCTTAAATTTCTTTAAATGCTTCAAGTCAAATGTTTAAGAGAAAGAGAATAGAATGGAATATGAAGACTATCTAGAGACAAGGGATTAAATTAATTTATAAAGGAAGCCCCTTTAGTTAAAAAAAAAAAGACAATTCTGGGCCTCCCTGGTGGCTCAAGTGGTTGATCGAAGCACTGTGAAGCTGTCCGCAGCTTCTGCAGTGCAGGTTTGATCCCAGCCGGCCAGTGAGAATCCCACATGGAGAAGCAGACCTCTCCTGTCTCGCCCGCTGCTTCCCTCAACAATGTATTTCATCAGTCCGCCTTTTCTGTTCCCCACTCTGTCTCTGGTGAATCCTCGCACCCTCCCGCGCATCTGGCTTGTACCCTGGTTCTTGTATAAATAAACAAATCTTTTTTTGGGGGGTGGGGGGACCCTCGCAGGCGTCCGGGGAACGAACCGGCGCTGCAGAGGCTGCAGGCAACCTCGCAGCCCAGAGCTCAACTGCTGGGCCACCAGAGGAGGCCCAAATAAACAAATCTTTAGAAAAAAAAAAAAAAAAGAATTCAAAATCGAAGTGGCCAAATCACATAAACAAGAGAGAATCTAGAAGGGAAAATGCAAATGATTAATAAACATAAAATTAAAATAAAAACAATGAGAGTATATTTGCATCTGCTAGTCCACAACTGAAATAAAAACATCATATATTATTAGCTGGAAGTTCAAATTACTGCAGATTTTGGAACACAGTAATTCTAAACACTAGCATCAGAAAGAATATTTGCCTTTATAAAATATAAAATATTAAAAACTGCATTCATAAAAACAGAAAGTAAAATGTGGTTACCAGAGGCTGGGGATGAGGGCAATGGAAGCAATGTTGTTTAAAGGTATAAACTTAGAAATGCTAGATACATTTTAGAGATCTAACGCGCAGTGTCATGAATTATGGATAATAATATATTCAAAAAATCAAACTTGCTAAGAGACTACATCTTAATTATTTCTACTACAAAAAAAGGAAATGATACTCATGTGACATGATAGAAGGGTTAACTAATGCTTCCATGCCACTCTTACTGCAATATAAAGTGCACCAATTCATTGTTATATATGTTAAACTTATATAATGTTTTATATGTCAAATATAAAAGTTTCAAAGTTTATAGTTTCTCTTCTATTGATTTTCTTCATTCATACATTCAACTAATGGGGACCCAAAGTTACCCGTCCCCTCATGGGTAAACACCCAACCAAACAGGATTGACCCAAAGCAGGGCCACTGAGGCCTGAAAACCTGATACAAGTCTAAAGCATCTCCCGGTGAGGATCCATAAGAAAGGGGCAGAAGGGGCCTAGCACTTCTGGAACAGAAAGAACAAAATCAAGATAAAAGCTGCCATTGTCACCTCCCCACGGACTCTCACCCACATCTGTTTCAACCAGTCTAAGTCCAAGAAGCAAGCGTAGCTTCTTCACTTGTCTCTCGGCTCCATGTGTCTCCTCCAGGTTTCCTTCTGGCTCTCCCTCCTGCTTCCTTCCTTCCCCAGTCTCCTCTCCAGCTTCTCCCCCTCCCTGCTCAGCTCCACCTTTCCTTGGATGGGGCCAGGAACCTGGAACCTCCTCTTTTCTTGGGAAACACAGTTACAGGTTGACCTGTTAATTATGAAAAAGATAGTCTTACTTTTGGCCATCATGCATGCTCCCAGAGTCCAGAGGTTTTGGCAAATGTTTCTTTATTTTCTCATAAATTACCCATTACTTCTGTTAAAAGGAAAATGACAGTCCTCAGACGGAGGTACCTTCGCTAAACCCATGAAGTCTTCATACCTGTGTTTTAATTTCCCCCCAGAAATACAGTCTTAACTGGTCAGTGTGGAATTTTCTGGTCAGCAACAATGAAGTAATCTTTTTCCACTCCCTAAAAAAAGATGAGCTAATCTGCCACAAGATCTTTTTCCATTCACCATAGGTAGGTTACCTAAGTCTGAAATAATTCCCTCGTCCTTTCCTTTGTTCTCTTTATGCCTATAAAAATCTTTCATTTTGAATAGATTTTTGGAGTTTTATCCTACTTACTAGATGGGGTACTGCCCAGTTCATGAATTGTTTAATAACACCAATGAAGTCTTTAAAATTAATTTGATTGTGTATGTTTTTATTTTTTTTTAATTAGGTAACATAGGTTTACACTACTACTCATGATTTAGGGGAATAGGATCCCCTAAATATTTTAATTTTTTTAAATTAGGTAACATTTGTTTACATTACTACTCATGATTTAGGGGAATAGGATCACACCCCCTTAGATATGAGGTAACCACCACCAAAGCACCATAGTCCTTTATCACAAACTGTAACGTTGGGACCCTTCCCCACTTAATTCCGCCCCCACACTCTACCTTCCCCTCTAGTAACCTCAATTCTACAATCGTATTTCTAGGGTTAGTTTTGGTTTAGTTTTGTCAGTTCCTTTGCTTTGCTTTTCTATATTCCCCATGTGAGTGATATCATGCAGTATTTGTCTTTCCCCTTACTTATCTCACTTATCATATTGATTATATATTGGTTACTTAACAGGTTAAACAGACCCAGCTGGAGTGATAGCAGCTTGAGGAAGTCAGTGGTCCTTCTCTGGCCTCCTTCTCTGTCTCCTGGGAACATATTATAAAATGTCCTGGGAATATCCCCTCCTTGGTCTAGCAGGCAGAAGGGCAAAGTCATCTGCAAATACTTGGAGTGAACCAGCCAAGCAAAAACCTGCTGCCTACTGTAAACCAGCCTTTCGGTCTCTACTAGTGACCAAAGAACTGGATGAAAGAGATGAGGAAAACAATGCATCCCCAGCATCTGCCTTCCTCTGCACATAGATGGCATTAACATATATTTAGTTAAAAATAACTTAGGATCAGAGGGTGATGTCAGTGTTTCACTATTCCTATTCCTATGAACTAAATCAAACTTGTGATAGTTGGATCAGTTGTCACAGAGGAAAATCTGTCGGATTGCTTCCTGGGTTCCAGTCCTCACTTTAATTCTCTAATAAACCTTTTGTCTAACTATCACTAGACTTTATTCCATTAAGAGCGCTATTTCTCTCCTGCTGCCCTCACAATCCTCTATTGACAGCCAGAGTTTTTGTTCCTCTTGGAAAGAAAGTCTTGGGTCAGGGAGGAACATTTACAAGACCAACAACCTTTCTCTTGCCAATATGAACTTCTTTTATTGCGTTAATGTTGCTGCACAATTTGCTAACAAAACTGCTGACATGGTATTATGTCTAGTCAGACACTCTCACTCATATTATAGCTGTAAACTTCACATCTGACAAGACAGTGGTTGGATTTTTCCTGCACTCCTTTACCATCTCTTGATAACTTCTCATGCTTTGCAAATTTTATTTTCAAATTATTTTTGAGGTTTAACATATGTTAAAGTAAGAAACACTTTAAAATGTGATTCACTCCTTTGACTACCACCTTGAATAAAAAATAGAAAATTTTCAGCACACGAAAACCTTTTTTAATCCCTTCTTCCTGGCAATAACTGCACACAAACTGGTCAATGTTTTTATGGCTGTCACCATAGATTAATTTTGAACTTTATATAAATGTAATTATTCTGCAGCTACTCTTTGTGTCTGTTGTCTTTCACCAACATTGTATTTGTGAAATACATCTGTGTTGTATTATTGGTAGCAATGCTTTTATTTTCTTTTTTGTTATTGTATAAGTAATCTATTGTGCAAATACATAAACATTTACTAATTCTAATACTGGTAGACAGTATTAGACAGGGTGGGTTTCCGTATTTGCAATTGTGGATAAAACAACTACAAACATTTGTGTACCTGTCCTTTCATGAATATATGCATTTTTTCTTCTTAGGTAGGGGAGCACAATTTTTCTGTAAAGGATCAGAGATTTGGAGGTCATGTGGTCTCTGTCACAGTTACTAATTTATGTCTACTTGTAGGGCAAAAGCATTCTTATAATACATAAACAAATGGATGTGACTGTGTTTCAGTGAAACCTTATTTACGAAGACGTGTAGGCCTACGTGTTGCTCTTAGATGTATGTGTATAAATGGAAATGCTGGGTATTAGGATAGTTGAATGTTTATTATGGTTTACCACTTGGCAATATGGTCACACAAATTTATAGTTCCACAAGCAATAAGGAGAATTCCACATCTCCACCAATACTTGCCAAATATCTTTACATTCCTGAAAACATTGTATTTTCTCCCATTTGTACATTTACTACCATTAAGCTCTAACAGTAAACAACAATCTTTTTTTCCCTCTAAGAGGCCATTACAACAACTACCTGACATGAATACTGCTAATTTTTGCAAAGAATATTAATAATACTTAGCTTATGCTTTTCTGTCATTTTAATTTGATGTAGATATATTAGGAATTGGGAAACCTCTACTGAGCTGCTCTAGTTTTTCATTTTATAGTCATTGAATTAAATGCCCTGGAAATGTCTGTTTCCAGAAACATTTAGAGCAACAATTTGGGGAAGATGACCTGTGTTGCTAATTATATCCTCTTGTTTTTTTCAATACTTCCAAAATTTCCAAAATAAACATGAATTCCCGACATAATCAGAAACATAAAGTGAATTTTTTAAAAATATTTATTTTATTTATACAAGAACTGGGGTACAGGCCAGAGGCGTGGGAGGTGAGAGAATCCACCAGAGACAGAGCAGGGAACAGAACAGGCAGATGAACTGAAAACACTGCTGAGGGGAGCAGAGGGCGAGATAGGAGAGCTCTGCCGCGCCATGTGGATTGCTCCCTGGCTGGCCGGGGATTGAACCTGCTCTGCAGAGGCTGTGGACAGCCTCACAGCGCTGCGCTCAACCCACTGAGCCACCGGGGAGGCCCCTAAAATGAATTTTTAAAAGCACACAGTATGGTTTCAGAGACTGCATCTACTTCTGGAATCACTTCATGTCTTTGTTTCTCCAACCTTGCCTGAAAAAAATCAGGAACTCAATTTAACAACAACAGAAGTTAAGTAGCACATTAAAAAGTAAGGGATCATAATGACAAACATTAATAAGCCATGGGATTGCGGAGAGCTGTGTGGAGATTTCTGGACCTACTAAACATAGAGCTTCCATATGATCCAGCAATTCCACTCCTAGGTATTTACCCAAAGGACACAGAAACATCAATTCCAAAGAGCACCTGCACCCCTATGTTTATAGCAGCACTGTTTACAATAGATAAGCTTTGGAAACAACCCAAATGCCCAAAAGTAGATGACTGGATCAAGAAGATGTGGTACATATATACCATGGAATATTACTCAGCATTCAAAAAAGATAAACACATGCAATTTGCAGCAACATGGATGGCGCTGGAAGGGATCATGCTCAGCGAAATAAGCCAAAAAGAAAAAGAAAAATACCGGATGGTCTCACTCATAGCAGGAATCTAGAAAACTTAAATAAGGGACCAGGAAAATGAATATAAGAAAGTGAAAATCAAAATCAACAAAAAACTATGAACCAGAGACACTTTTTGGGGGGTGGGGGCGGGAGGGGAAGGATTGGGGTCAGAATGGGGCGTTTGCAATTGTATGGGGGAATATAAAAATAAAATTTAAGATTAAAAAAAAATAAAATAAAATAAAATGGTAAAAAAAAAAAAAATAAGCCATGGGAGCCCTCAGCCTTCATTTACGTCAAATGTGATTTTAATTATTTTCTCTTACACTTAGGGGATTTTGAGATGTCATTACATTGTCTCAGAGTTTAGTGGTAAAAAAAAATGAAGAAAAACTGTCTTAACTTGCTTGGAAGGTATTTAAAAAATCACTGTAAATTTCTCTCAATTTTGTTGTAAATTGCTCTAAAAATATAAAATCTTAAAGAAAAATTGCCTGGAAGTAGGTGACAGAAGCAGTTTGCTGAGATGGGGAACCTGTACTTATCCAGTGTCACTCAGAAACCATTCGTGGAGGCAGAAGACAGCAACTTTGCATTTGGTGACAGGGGCATGTCTTGAAACCAATTTAGCAGAGGATGTGGTCTCCACATCAAGAATCCTGCAGCAGCTGCGTCCTAATGGAGACCCTAAATATAGCCCCAAGCAAGATGGAAATATACTTGAGAGAGACTGCAAGGGCAGGGACAAACTTGACTTTCTTTATAAAGTGACTGATATCTCTCCTATCTTTCAAATTTACCCCCAAAAACAAAATGAAACAAAACAAAACCCCTGCTGCATTGTTCCTTCAGGCTATGTTCCACGGGAGAGGCACATAGGAAGTAGATTTTCCAAAATGCAAGCCTCTTAAAAAATACTTGAAGCAAATACAAGCTGTTTCATGGAGAAATGTTGGCAAAAGGCCAGAAACTCACACAGCATTGAACTGAAGGTTGGAAAGAAAGGCTTCAAAGGAAACATCCTTTCAAGGGGGAACCAATGTTCAGTTCCACGGGAGTCTGCCCTGGCACCAGGTGTCACGTTCAACTGACAGTACTTGTTGCTGACCCCGTGGGTGGCAGGAAGGAAGAGAAGTGACCGTGGCATTCACCGAAGGATGAACTTGCCCCCTAGTCTGCACAGCAGTTGAATTCTTAGACGGCTCCACCACGGAGCTGTGGTGTAGGAGGGGATTTCCACTTTCAAAAATAGTACGAGTTCAGTTAGGTTTGAGATTGCCTTTTTTGGGAAGTTTGTTATATTTAGAAGCTTTTACTCCCCTGATCTCCCCCCACTGCCTGGACTTTTAAAGTCCATGTAGAACATGGCAAGGGTCCTTAACATTTTAGTGACCTGATTTATCCTGGGGAATCCATCTGGAATTAAGATTTTTATAAAAAGAGTATGAAATAGGCATTACATTGACAAAACTGTATTTTAGTCAAAATGCTGAAAGTGGTGAAATAAGGGATTTTTTTCTCCTTCAGGTTTCTCTGTACTTTTTCAGATGTTCTATATTGTGGTTTTCGGCAAGGAGATGGCCCCAATTTGGGCGGTGGCTTTGGGGGAGTGGAGTAGAAGGGGGACTTGTGCAGCCAGGCTCTGCTGGGTTTTTTTTTTTTTTTTCTAGAAGCCCTGAAGACTCTCTGGAAGCAGTAAGCCACAAAACTCTCGTCACCTGTATTTGATGCAAAAATAGAATCAGGAAAAATAAAATTCTATAATCAACATTTTTTGTTTTGCTTAAAAAGTAAACTTATTATTTAAAACAAACAAAATCCCTTCAGAATTCAGTAGTACCAGCAGAAAAAGTTGGTTTTCAAAGATGGGCTTTGTGTGGGGGCTCCGAGGATCACCATGACTACTTGAGTTCAAGTTACTTGGTGTGCATTGGTACCTCACAAAATCAAGGGCAGAGACATCATACATCACTGTGGATTTAATTTTGGAAAAAAGTTTCCATTTTTTTCCCTTAACCTCCCTGTAAAAGATTTTCCAGTGCAGCACTCTGTGCTGTGCCTCTCAGTAGGACTGTGTGGAAATGATGGGACAAGAGAGGGACAGAGGAAGCTCCCCACTGTACCCTAAAGGAGTCCTAGAAGCTGGCTTTGCCTCCATTTAAAAAATGGAAGGAAAATAAAGAAGCCCCACTCACCCTCTCTTGGAGCAGCGATGCCATTTTCACTACTTGGTGGTTAGTTTTCTGTCAAACATTTTAAAATATCTCCTTTATCTGAGCACCATCAACTTGAAATGACCAATTCCTTCTATTTTGGTGTGATTCTCACCTCCCCCGGTGTCGGTGTCGACAGAATAACAAGTCTCTGGGTTCTTTCACCACAACTTACTGATAATCATTTGCAGGATAAGCAGGAACATTCTTGGAGGGCAGAGTTCCCTAGTTAAGCTCAAGCTACCCTCCCCAGTGGATGGAATTTGGATGGTGGCAGTGCGGACTCCCACAAGCCAGCCCATGGAAGGATTTCTCTTACCACACGGAAATTGCTTTTCATCTGTCCCATACCCCTTTCCAAGGTACATTCTAAGCTGTTGACCAGCAAATCTACTTACGCGTTTCTGGAAGTGAGTGAAAGGGCACATAGGGGCATTTTAATCACCATTCCTCCCCTACTCCCTGCCCTTGCCCTTTGTCAACTCCAGCGGCTGTCACTGCAGCTCACACAGAGGAGGAACTGGCAGGTCAGGAAATCCTGGTCCCAGTCTAGAATCCGGATCAGCACCCAGAACTACAAAATTCTGAAGTGATTTTCTCTCAAGCTAGAACCTCACTCCACCTCTATGTTCTAGCCCGGCAACTTTATTCTGAGCTAGGTATTTTTTTCCTCCCAGAAGGCTACTTATATTTATTTTTCCAGAGGGCTACCTGTATAGTATCAGCAAAGCCCCTGGCACACAGGAAGTGATCAATTATTATTTCTGGAAAATAGAGAGAAGGGAACTTGAAGGAGAGAAAACTGGGGTGTTTGGGGAATGAAGCACCACCTGGAAATGGATGGAAACCCCCCAGGACAGGGCTCTGCAGGAGCACTTAGAATAGTGTGACAAAATGGGCCTCCCCGGTGGTGCAATGGTTGAGTGCTGGGTTGCGAAGCTGCCCGCAGCCTCTGCAGCACCGGTTCGATCCCGTCCACTGGGCGAGGGTCCCGCATGGCGTGCAGACCTCTCCTGCCTCCCGCTGCTCCCCTCAGCAGTGTACTTCGGTCCTTCTGCCTATTCTGCTCCCTGCTCTGGCGAATTCTCTCACCCTCCATCGCTTCTGACTATACCCAGTGCTTGTACAAATAAATAAATCTTATAAAAAAAAAAAAAGAATAGTGTGACAAACAGAGAGAGGTCTCCTGAGGCTACCGATAGAGAAACTTGGCCAATCGCTATGACCTTTCAGCATGTGGGTTCCTATTTTGCAAACTGAGGTAATTAGATACTTTGGATTAAATGCTTTGCAAAGCTCCTTCCAGCTTTACATTTCATCAAGATGAATTTCAGTGAAGCTTCCATTCAACTCAGTAAACGCTGTTAAGAGAAAAGTGGGTTTGGGGGAGGCTGGAAAGAGAATATTGACAGAGGTTGATGAAGAGCAGTAGGAAGACTGAAGACTTATCCTGTGAGGAGGGGTCCCCAGGGGTGAGGGAATGTGGGCTTCCGGTCCTACTTTCTGTTTTGTCTTTGCTGGTTGTGTCCCTTTGCGGCTCTGAAGCATTCTGAACTATTAAACATGAAGTCCATACCTTATCGGTCTAGACTGTGGAGTCTGTGAGGATCACCCAACATTGCAAATGTGAATAGCCTAGCTCAGTGCTTGGCACATGGCTGAGAATATGTTGGCTGCTGTCATGAAGCACACGAGGATGGAATCACAGACGAAGGAAGGAGAGGAGCATATTGGGGACTTTGAAGACACTGTGGCTTAGGAAAATCACCACTGGAAGTAACTTCTTAGACCATGAGGCAGTCAGTATAAATCATTATCAGAAATACATTCCTGGGTCTTCCTTGGTGGTGCAGGGTGTTGAGTGCAGCACTGTGAAGCTGTTTGCAGCCTCTGCAGTGCCGGTTTGATCCCGCCGGTTGGAGAGATACCCACATGGCGCAGCAGACCTCTCCTGTCTCACCCGCTGCTCCCCTCAGCAGTGTGTTTCAGTCTGCCTGTTCTGTTCCCCACTCTGTCTCTGGTAAATCCTTCCCCACATCTGGCCTTTACCTTTGTTCTTGTATGCATGAATAAATAAATCTTTAAAAAAAAAAAAAGAAAGAAAGAAATATATTCCTCAGGCCAGGCACCTGTATTCAATAACACTATTTCTACCTTAATTTAAAAAATTCATATTTTGTTGATCATGTTTTTTTTTTCATTTTTATTTCTTAAAATACGGTGTAAAATAGCATCTCGATGCCTAAGTTTTGAGTCACCCTTTTAAATTTTGCAGTCATCTCTCTCCCCCTGCCCAAAACAAAGCTGAAGACTTCCTTAGTCCTAACAGCCAATCCTATAGCACCTAGTAAATGGGTACAGAATGTTGAAGGGCAGCTGGGTGTGCCACCCCAAATTGGTGACTTTGGCATGAGAATCCTTTTCAGCAGAAGGCATTTGAATTACTGGAATCCATTTTTTGCTGAAAAGCAGAGCCTCACAAAAGAACTCACTTGTTATAAATCCCCTGCCCAGGAACAACACTAATCTTGCTTCTGGTAGATATGCAACCTATTGGCATGATACCCACACAGGCATCTCACAAATTGTCATACCTCTCATCTATTCTCCCAATAGCCTATTTATCTTTCCAGAGTTGTTTGCTTCTCCATGAGTGTCCTCTCTCCCCCTCCCTTCCCTTTACTTATTTAGATGTAGAGACCCCATGTTCTAGCCACCCTTTAAGTTAGTCTTCACTGACTGCTCCCACATGTAAGTGTAATATACATGTTAATAAGCTTCTGTTTGTTATTCTCTAATTTGTCTGTCTTTTGTAAGTCCAATTTATAGGATTCCAGCTGGAGAACATGAGATGAATAGAAGGAAAAGATTTTTTTCTCCCATACAAAGCTAAGACCCATCTTAATGATGACAACAGCAAGAAGAGAAGGAAATGTGTCTTTTTTCTACTGACTTTGGAAGGAAGTCAGAAAATAAGAAACACGGCTGTATCCTAGCTCCCACTTCCCATAAAATCAGAATCTAGGCCTCTTAGAGCCCAGAAGAACTTCAATAACAAAATCAAGGTAAGTCTTTATACAGAATGCCAGGTCTGAGAAGACTTCAAAAGCACTCTCTGACTTGAAGAAGGAAAGTGGAATGTTTTATGGGGCTGAACAGGAGGGGTAGGCAGAAGTTCAGCTAGCTTCATGGGTAGTAGGTCAATGACAGTTCTCTGAAGAAGGAGGAACTGTTCTTGTGGATTCGCAGCTATTGGGCAATTTACATTTTATCAAAGGGAAGAGAGAGAAACAGTTAGGGGCTACACTCATGTGCTAAAGTGGGTGGAAGAATATCCCAGAAGGACAAGGACAGGCAAAGGCTAGTGTGGATAATACCGAGCCCTCAGGGTCTTTCACAAAGGATCCATGGCATGAGGTCTAGCGGGCTTGAACAGGTAATACAACATTTCCATGGAGGCTCTGATTATTACCTTATAGCTAGAGGGCTCAGCTGGGGGGAGGGAATGGATAACATATACGATTTTAGGAAGTTTGAGTTTCCCTTGGGCTCGTCTGTTCTCCAAGAGTTAGTCACCATTTACAGCCAAGATGGTAGACGATATTGGCAACAACAAATTCACTAATACTTATTCTCAGGCCCTGTGCTGGAGCAGGCGGCTAATCACAAGGTCTCTGACCAGAGAGATGAACACAATGCGAGCCAGGTTTTGCTGCCTTCATACAGCATGTGAAGAGTTTCATTGTAAAGAGGATTCATATGCATTAGTTAGTTTTGATTTTCACTACTGTATGGTGGGTAGGACAACAACTTTTAGCCATTCCTATTATATTTGAAAAAACCAAACCATTAAGTGGTTAATTAGTTTACCTATTACCCCTCATCTGGTTAATGAGAACTTGGAATACTGAGTTTTTAATCTCTTATTCTTCAGTTATTTCTAGAAGACCACAGAGTGGAAGAGTTTGCAAACTAAGGACACCTTTGGCCCTCTAAAAATCCTCTTTCATTCAGTCTTCATTATGGTGCTTTTATTGTCAATATTGGCTGACACCTGCCTTCTCACCCACTCAAGCAGGCTTGGAAAAGACCAGTTACTCGAACTCTCAAGTCAGTTCTCAAGGACCAGAGACCACTAACACTTTCTTATACCCTTTCCCCTCTTACCTTCACTTCAGGAAAATGTAACATCTGTTAATCTGCTACTGATCACAAAGTAAATTTCTGGTTGGACTTTGTGGTCTAATCCTGACTCTATCAGAGAGGAAATGCAATAGAGGAAAAACCCCCAATGTGTCCCAGATAAAATGTGAAATTATTCATTAAATGATGAAATATCAAAATGTCATTTTACAGGAACATCATCATCATTATCAATAGGTGTTGGAATTATAAGAAAAATACAGACTTTTGTTTTCAGGGAACTTGTGTAAAAGGAGGAGACAGAGGAGATATACTTGTAAACAGACAATCTTTATGCTCTGTGATTGCTGAGGGATGAGAGAGATTCAAGGCGAAATGGGAACAGAGAGAAAAATGCTTCAATATCCCTGGAGGTATGATGAAAATAAATTTCCTGAATATGGCCCCCTCTTGAGATTGAGGTGGTGTGTGTGTGTGTGTGTGTGTGTGTGCAAGTGCGCACGCACGTGCTTGTGAGAAGACATTCCGAATATGTTAGAATTATACTTGGGGCTATAGGGTAATCCACAGTTCTATGACTAGGATTGACCAGAGGATTAAAATTATTTGGAAAATTTATACCATTTTGACTTTATGTATGTCCCTGGGGCAGTCTCTAAATTGCTTTATAATCATGATACTGCCCAAACACAATTTATTGAGTGCTTGCTATGTGTTGGATATTGTAGGCATAGGGGTAATTTCAGGGAACAACAAGAAAATGGAGTGTCATATAGTGACTGTTTGACAAGCAACATCTATTTGTCTTGGGCAATGGTTCCCAAACTCTGTCCATTAGAATGACTGGGGGGTCTCTCAAAGAATTCCAAAACTTGGCCCAAATGAAAACAAATTCAGATAATATTCATGGGCAATGAGGTTGAAAACCACTGCCCTAGATACTCTGATTTATCCCTAGGGAGACAGGTCATCCCTCCTCACCTCCCACCAACCTTCTGAGGATCATTTAAATAATTCACAGATGAGAAAACCCAGATGCGAGGCTCAGAGTGACATATCCAAGGTAAAAGGCATGTTTAGAGAGTTACAGCTCAAATGTGAACCTGGGTCTTTTGATTTTAAGTCTAGTGTTTTTCTTATTATGTTGAAGGAGTTGAGAAAATAGTGAATCTTTGCTTACAGCAAAGATCTCAGGGTCTCCCTAGCAGAATTAGGAGCTTGTTAGCAAGCCTCCTGGTCTCATCACTCACTAAAGACCTTAGCACCTTAAGTAGTCTTCATTCTAAGAAGTATAAATATCAGAGACCCATTACTGCACAGAGCCCATTCAACAGGCTCTTCTCTATGACTTCCTCACAGCAACCTATCTCAGCCATTCTTTTCCACTGCCATCCTCTGGACACTGCCTTTATTATTAGTTCAATGAGAATATCTCTAGGGAGGAAATCTTATACTTTCAGTCCAGAATTAAATTTCCTCACTTCAACAGTTCTCCAGTTTTATCAGCTATGGGCAGTTCACTAATGCACTCAGTCCCCCACTTCTATTTCAGCACTTACCTCTTTCATTTCTTTTCATGCCTGCCTCAGAAGTTTTAGACCATCCTTTTAATCACCATGAGGATAATGTCTGTAACTTCCATGCCTACTTCAGCACTGTTTCCCTGGAGCACTGGTCTTTACTCTGGTGAAGTTATTGATGTCTGGTACTTTTTATCACACCATTTGTTCTTACTCCTTCTGTAGGTCTCAGTTTAATTATTCTGCAAGGTCCTCCTGGATCCCTCAATCTAATGGAGTAATCTCTTTGTTACACCATTTCTTCTAAATTGAGAAGTTGTATTTCCATATGTATCATGTGATGCTTTGTTTGATGACTGTCTATCCACCAAGCAAGGGTATGGCATTTTCTGTTTTGATTATTGTTGTAGCCTGTTATTGGTGCACACTCTAAAATATAACAGATACTTCATATGTATATGAATGAATGAACAATAAGTTTATTAATGGCCCCAAATTCATGTAGGCTATTTAGTGGCAGAAGCACAACTTATCCCTCTGTTTATGGTTTGACCTCAGAGTTTATTTTCTGCCATAATTAAATTTTACATAGGCCCCCCTGTAGAGCATCACCAGAGGCATTTTTTCCAGTAGTGAATCCTGGAGACCCAGTGTTGACGATCACATCTCCTATAAGACTTCATCCAAAAGTTGTCCAGGCATCAGGGGGTTATGAACAGTAGAGGCCACAGTGCATCATGGGGTAAGACAAGGAATAACCCATTTGAAAGAACTACAATGACTGGTTCTACTGTCAGGCCTGAGAGGTGGTGCTTGTGGTTCTTTCTTAAATTTAAAAATTACTTCTTAAATGTAAATTCTTCACATAAATTTTTTGTTTGCATAGAAGGACCTTTTAAACTCCAAAGGTGCTCAACTTCTCCTTATTAAGAAGGTCACCCTGTGGCAGGGCTTCCCCAGGTTTCATATGTAGGAGCTATTACAGAATGATTTTTCCATGAAGATTACATCAGGGCCCTCAGAAGTCTCAAACTTTTGTTGCTTCCTTTCATTTTTTATTATTAGAGAAGACTGAATTAGGGACCTGGAGAATAGAGTACGATATCTATTGCATTGGTTAGTAGATTGAACACAAACAGGAGACTGACTATGATAGTAGTTTTATAGAGAGTAAGATACATGACTTGGAAAGTCTGAGGTGATGGCCATCAAGATGAACTAGGGAATTCTTCCATAGTGTCTTTCTGTACACTTTTGTTTTCTGCTTATTTCTATTACTCACCAAGCATATACATGGAACGCACAGTTGGATCATCTGTAATTACTATTTTCTTAGCCTATGTAACCTTGGCTTCCAACCTCAAACTAATGTTGGTGCTGAAGCTATTGTTGATTGAGAAGAGCTGAGACAGAAATTGGATGCCTGTTGTATTAATACCATAGTGATTCTGAAGGCTCGGGCAGAGTTGGCTGCTTGCCACCTTCATTGAAACTTATAAGGAGGAGTCTTTTGGTGATTTAGATGTTCGATGGTGTGTGCGTATTTAGTGTACACATCATCTCTGTCCTGCACTTTGTGAGCCCAGTGTTTCACAGACACACACAAAACAAATGTATTTCACAGACACACACAAAGCAAGGGTAGTTCTGTTGCTTGAGATCCATCACCAAATACTGATCTAGTATATAACCCACAACCCTAAACACTCTTAACAACCAACATCATTCAAGTTCCACAGAAGCTCTGCATTGTCAGAGGGGGCCTGCAGGCCAGCGCAGCAATTGGCATCTTCTCTGAGGATGGAGCCAATAGGGCCTCAATCTCATAAATGTTCCTATTTACCCCTGGGCCACACTTTCCCATCTCCTTCCCCAAACTAGCTAGAGTACTTTTTGATTATGCTAAGAAGTGTTAGCTAAAAGGAATGATTCATTTGATGTTCATTTTCCTTTGATAAGGGATCCGGAGAAACCAACTAGGGAAAACACTAGCTCTGTCTGGGCTGTTAGTCTTTACTGAACCATGAATTCCCCTGGACTGAGGCCTAGTGCTGAAATCCCTCATTCTTTACATAAATAAACAAATAAATAAAATCTTTTGGCTGGTACCTAATAAAAACTCATACAGGCAAATCAAGTTTAGCACATATTCTGGAAACTCCCAGCTTTTAAACTTCAATAAGATATTCATTGGGTATCAGACCCAATTAAGGTACACAATCCCCTTTTAACATAACAAATAACAAACAACAGGGTCTTTTGCTTTGCTCCAGACCCTTTGATTAAGATTCAGTGGCTAAGACTGAGATTAGTGAAGAAAAATATTGCTAATTTTAAAACTTTTTTTCTTGGAGGAAAATGCCACAGTATATCAAAATATCCTAAGCAATTTAAATAAAACAAAATAAAAAAATTAGGCTGAAAATGATCTTAAGGCAAAGTGATTTTTCCACTCTTGCTTCCTGTGTTTATTTCAAAAGGAACAAGGAGAAAAAAGTGACTGTCATACCCCTGCTCTGGCCATGTAGTTATCATTTTATCTGGATCAGTTTGGACAGAAATTTACAAAAGCAGGGGTTGACCTGTCTCCCAGCTTTCAAATCATGCCCAGCTGGGATCTATTCCCAGTCTCTTTTGGTCCCAAGGCCAAGATTATGAAATAAAAAGTTCTCAACCAACATATATATAATTTATTTATAGTAGCATATATTTTACTTTTAGAATTTTGAAATGCTCGTCTAATGTGACAGGTTCAGATTAAGATCTTTGAGGCCCTTTAACTTTTTTTTTTCCAAAAGCACTTATTGCAGTGGCTCTCATCTGGGGGAGATTTTGTTCCCCCCAGGGATATTTGACAATGTCTGAAGACATTTTTCATTGGCACAGAATGGGGATGAGAATGGGGAACATGGTGCTGGGGGTAGAGGTGGGAGAGCATGCGCCACTGTCATCCTACACTCTCAAGAGCCCTCCCAGCAGAGGGGTGTCCAGTCCAAAATGCCAGTAGTACCCCATGATGTCCAGAGCAGGCTTTTTCCCAATACAGCTTAGCTTGTGGAGCTAAAGTCAACTGAGGCTGTGTGGCCCTCAAGAGAAATTGTTACTATTACCTTAAAAGAACGAAGATTATCCAGGGCCTCCCTGGTAATGCAAGGGGTTAAGCACCACACTGTGAAGCTGTCTACAGCCTCTGCAGCACAAGTTCGATCCCCGGCCAGGGAACTACCCACATGGCGCGGCAGACCTGTCCTGACTTGCCCACTGCTCCCCTCAGCAGTGTATTTCAGTCAATCTGCCTGTTCTGTTCCCCACTCTGCTCTGGTGAATCCTCTTACCCCCATGCACTTCTGACATGTACCCCAGTTCTTGATGCATAAACAAATCTTTAAAAAAAAAAAAGAATGAAGATTATCCAGATTTAGGGTTAGCTCCAGAAATAACATTTTTATGGGTGAAACTTATCTGCAGGTAGGGAAAATATCTAGATCATCTATTTTTTTCATGGGAGTCAGTGTCGCTCCTCATGGGAGACCCCCTCCTTTCTCCTGGATGCCCCAAAGCCCCTCTCCTATTCCTTAGCTCAGGATATAAACCCTCATTCTGTCTCTCAAGAATTTACAGTCATATAATTTGTCCATAGCATGTAACTAAATTTATTCTTTTCCTCCTGCAAATCTATCTTATGTTCGTTTGTTTGCTTGACAGCTTGAGAAGAATCCAGGAGTGTGAGGGAATTCCCCTCCTGTGCCCCTAGAATGGGTATCAGATATACCCACCAGGAAGACAGTAAACAATAGCTATTGTTGAGTGTTCCTTATGTAGCAGATATTTCATGTGCATTAAGTTTTTTAATTAATAGACTTTATTTTTTTAAAGATTTATTTATTTATGCATATAAGAACTGGGGTACAGGACAGCGGTGTGGGGGGTGAGGGGATTCACCAGAGACAGAGTGGGGAACACAACAGGCAGACTGACTGAATACACTGCTGAGGGGAGCAGTGGGCAAGTCAGGACAGGTCTGCCGCGCCATGTGGGTAGTTCCCTGGCCGGGGATCGAACTTGTGCTGCAGAGGCTGTGGACAGCTTCATAGGTTGCATCTTAACCCCTTGTGCCACTAGGGGAGACCCCAGACTTTTTTTTTTTTAAGATTTATTTATTTATTTATACATGTACTGGGTACAGTCAGAAGCGCGGGAGGGTGGGAGAATTCACCAGAGCCAGAGCAGGGAGCAGAACAGGCAGACCAACCGAAGTACACTGCTGTGGGGAGCAGTGGGTGGCAGGAGAGGTCTGCACGCCATGTGGGACCCTCACCAGGTGGCTGGGGATCGAACCGGCGCTGCAGAGGCTGTGGGCAGCTTCGCAGCCCAGCGCTCAACCGCAGCACCACCGAGGAGGCCCGAGGCCCCAGACTTTAGAGTAGTTTTAGGTTTGCAGAAACATTGAGCAGAAATTCCAGAGTTCCCATCTGCTACCTCAGCAGGTCCCATAGTTTCACCTATTAGTAAAATTTTGCCCACCCCCCACACCACTGTCCTGTACCCCAGTTCTTGTATGCATAAATAAAATTTCTGGTATAATTGATGAGCCAATATTGATACATTTTTATTAACTAAATTCCACAATTTACATTAGGTTCTCTCTTGTTTTGTGCATTCTACGGGCACAGCATGACAGGTATCTACTGTTAGAGATCATACAGAATAGTTTCAGCACCTGAAAAACCTCTGAACTCTACTTACTTGTCCCTCCTCTTTTCTCTCCAAACCTCTGGCAACCACTAATATGTTCACTGTCTCCATCATTTTTCCTTTTCTAGGATGTCATATAGTTAGAATCAAACTGCACCTAAACTTTCTAGGTGATGTCTTTCATTTAGCAATATGCATTTAAGTTTCCTCCATGTCTATTCATGACTCAATAAATTGATTTATTTTTAGCACTGAATGAAATCTCATTGGATGTACCACTGTTTGTCCCTTCACTTGTTAGAAGACATCTTGGTTTGGCAATTATAAATAAAGCTGCTATAAACATCTATGGGAAGGTTTTCATGTGGAGGTAAGTTTTTAACTTAATTGGATAAATGCCAAGGTGCACAATTGCAAGATAGTGTGGTAAGAATATGTTGTTTTGTAAAAATTTGCTAAACTATCTCCTAGAGTAGCTGTATCAATTTCCATCCCCATGAGCAATAAATAAAAATTCACTATTTTAGGTTTTAGCCATCTCCTAGGTATATCATGGTATCTCATGCTTTTATTTTGCAGTTCCCTGATGACTCATGATGTGGAACATCTTTTGACAGATTTATTTGCTATTTGTATATCATTTTCGGTGAGATAACTGTTAAGATGTTTTGCCCATTTTCATTGCACAGTTTGCTTTCTTATTGTTGAATTGTAAGAGTTCTTTGTATATTTTGAATAATAGTCTTATATCAGATATGTGTTTTGCAAATACTTTGTCCCAGGCTGTGGATTATCTTTTCATTCTCTTAACAGAGTCTATCGCAAGGCAGAAGTTTTTAATTTTAATCATGTCTGGTCTATCAACATTTACTTTGATGATTCGTGCAATTTGGCACTATATGGAAGGGGTGGCTTCTCTTAGATGTGTAGAATAGGCCTTCCCAAGACTTGTCGTTTTCACATGTGGGCTATTTCAAAGTAAGGTCAATTGAGGACTTGAAGTCTCATGAGAAACTTTTACGGCTCTCTAAGGATCAAAATGAAAACTGTCAGTAATATCCAGAATTAGTATTTATTTTTAACCCAAAATAACCATATTTTATATATCAGAGAAACTGATCTATATAGCAGGACAACATCTAATTACATAGCACCTGGTTTTTATCATAAGTTACTCTCTCCTCGCCATGTGATACCCCCTCCTTTCTCTTTGAAGCCCCAAGCCCTATTTCACTCCTCAGCTCAGATTGTACACCTTCATTATGCTGCATTGGCTTTGGAATCTATGTGCATGTGGATTCTCCATATGTACATAATCAACTTCATTCTTTTCTCCTATTAATCTATCTGATATTAATTTGAATGCCTGACCAACAAAACAAGAACCCAGAGGGATGGGGGAAATTTCCCCTCTGCCCCTCTAGCACCTAAAAAGTCATTGCCAAATCCAAAGTCACCTATATTTTTTCCTATGCTGTTTTCTAGGAATTTTACAACTTTGAATTTTACACTTAATTGTATGATCCATTTTAACTTAATTTTTATGGAAAGTGTAAAATTGTGTCTAGATTTATTCCATAAGTATTTCTTGTGTACCAGACACTTCATGGACACTTTTTTAAATCCTTATTGTTACCAACCATAAAATTTCTACAACATTATGCTGTTGTTTTTTTTTTTTAAATTGAAGTAAAGTCCTTTTTTCCTAAAGGTTTTACAAAGTCTATCTTTCACTCCAAAAATCCACGTCCATTTTGGGGCAAAGTTTATTTTGAAATTAAGTAACTATCTTAAAGAATAGAATATTGAGACCCACATAGTGTGACAGACATAGAGGACTTGATTTTTGCAAATAAGTTACCTTATCTGCAATTGAATGAGTAAAGAGGACACAGTGAAATCCAGTAGGACTCTTACACAAGTTGAGGATGAGATACTGTTTCAATTAAGAAACATATTAAATTCTATCACAGAGACTAAAGACATGGAATCCAGACCAATAACAACGTCAAAGACACTGGCTCTCTCTAGCTTTGAATGCTGTAATTTTTAGAGGCTGCTCCTTTGCCCTCATGATTTTAGTTCATGGTTGGGGGTTCAAAGAGAAAGGAGGGGGTATAACATGGCGAGGAGAGAGTGACTCATATGATGAAAACCAGATGCTATGTAATTAGGATGTTTGACCTGCCATATAGATCAGCTTTTCTAATGGTCAAATCTGCACTGTAATCAGAAAGAAGAAAAGAGGAGTGTATCTGTGACATCTACTCCTTTTATTAAGAAGAAATTTCTCCTTGCATCTCAACAGCCAGGGCTGTGTTACTTGTCTCCCTTGTTCCAATCTCTCATGGAGAGTTTGTGAGGGAGAAGGAGGTTGGGAAGCAGTGCCCATTCAAAAGTTGTCTGACTTAGAAACTGCTTGTAAAGATGTCATCCTTTCTTACCCCAACTCTTGTATGTAAACCTCCTTCTTCTTGTATGTAAACACAGGGACTGCTTAACACCTCTCCTTCTCCAGCTCCAGGCCTTCTAGTCATTAAATACATTTTTATCAAGAAAATATATATAACTTCCCCAGAGGACTACTGGAATTGTCCACAGGACACAGGTAAAGAAGATAGGTTGGTGGGATGGGCACTGACTGATACTTGGGAGAAAGAAGCCCTGGCCATTGGCTTTCTCAAATTCTGATCTAGTCACTTATTATTCACTTTGTCCAATAAATTTATGAGTTCTGCAGTGGTCACAGATAATACATCAAGAAGAAAGAAGGGAAAAGTAAATGAAGGAAAAGAGACTCAGATTACATGAAATCTCAAAGAGAGCTTTCAATTCCTTTGGGGTCATCCTCAATACCCAACAGAGTACACATACAAGAAGTACATGACAATTGTCTAACTTGATATACCCACAAATCTTTTTCTATTTCAACAGGCAATTAGTGCTACTCAGTGCTTAAGACACGTGGGTCATAGTATGAGCTCACTAAAAAAATACACGATATTTGTACTGAACTGAGTGACTTTACAGGTTAGGATTGTTCTCTGAAAGATCATGTGAAATCCATTGCAAAACCATCACTTGCATATACCAAAGGATTGGTGAGCATGTTGTTTCGGGGGAAGAATTGTCAAGTAGAATGACTTCACAGAATTATAGAACACAATGCAGTCCTTTTTTCAATAAGCCTTGCTTCTAATTGGAGAGGTCACACTAAATGACAAGTTGAAAGGGACACTGGAAATAAATATGCTAAGAAGATACCTTGAGGGGATGGCAATCATTAAGTCTTACACTATTAATCAAATAAATCTTTCAGCAAGAGGTACATTTTTCAATGATACTGACAAACACAAGACTGCTTTTGGATATAGTTCAATTTGATTTCAAAGAATTCAATTAAGAGAGAGTTAAAAATGGGGCCTCCCTGGTGGCGCAGTGGTTGAGTGCTGGGCTGCGAAGCTGCCCACAGCCTCTGCAGCTCCGGTTTGATCCCTGGCCCCCTGGCGAGGGTCCCACATGGAGCACAGATCTCTCCTGCCGCACCCGCTGCTCCCCTCAGTAATGTATTTCATCAGTCTACCTGTTCTGTTCCCTGCTCTGGCTCTGGTGAATTCTCTCACCCTCCCGTGCTTCTGACTGTACCCAGTGCTTGTATAAATAAATAAATAAATCTTAAAAAAAAAAAAAGAGAGAGTTAAAAATGACGGAGGCTGACAAAAAGGGAAGCAATAGTGCTTGCTGGACACATTCGTTAGGGCACCCTCGGGGCCAGCCCATGAAGAATCTTTCAGTAGGAAATGAATTAAAATTAAAAGAATGACCACCAAAGAAGAGCTTAAGGGGCAGGAGAGAGACAATTTGGCTCCTGATTCTTTTGTTTCTCTAACACTAACATAGTCCCTGCCTGTCCTTGTGCCAATGGACCTGTTCTGTTGCATAAAGGTGTTCCCCCAGCACCAATGGGTGGTAAAGATGCCAACAAGGAGCGAAGCTTTAGCCTTCAATCTTCACTTTCATTCATTTCCTAAATCTGCTTATTTTTCTCTGTGATTTGGTGGGAGGTTAGTTTTTTTTTTTCTTTTTTCTTTTTTCTTTTTTTTTCCATGAAGAACAGGTTGGTGAAGAACAGCGGAAGCTACCAAGAACTTAATCTACAGGTCAGTACCTGATCAATGCAACCAGCTGAAAGTTCCATGGCCAGACGGGGCATTTCAGATCCTTTCACTTCTTTGCAACTCAGTTTGCATTTGTGCAGGGTCTGCATGTAAATCCCACTCCAATCTGGAGATTATGGGGCAGATGCAGCTTGTTTGTGCTGTAGAATCACAGCAGAGTCTATAATACACATGACCACGACGGAGCAATGGAAACAGGAAACTATGAGAGCCGGTGAGAGACACAAAGCCCAGATTCCAGTAGCTTCCAAACCAACCCTTGGGACTCATGGACAACTTCTTAATGAGCAGTAAAAATTTCAGTTTACTCAACACTATGAGAGAAAAAACAACTGGACTTTTGTTTATAGAAAAATAAGATGGGAATAGAAAATTCTCTGTTGTTAAAAGAATAAGACTAGTGAGAGGGAGATTTTGAAGAATGGAGAGAATCTGTTAGAATTAAAGTCAGAGTTTAACTGGTAGTAGCAAGAAATAATCCTCACATTATTTGTTTTTTAACTGCTGTGAGATTGATAGCTACCTTATACTTGAAGCAACACGTTTTAAAGGTGATACATGACTAGGAAAAGGTGAGGGACTTGGAAAATCTACTAGGTAAGCAATACCCCTACCAAAACACAGTAAGGGCATTATTAAAAAATATATTAAAAATTTGTATGGGTGTGCTGGGCTTTATTTTAATTGGTGGAAATTCCATAGACTGTGTTTCTATATACTTTGGAAATTGTGCTTGAAGGCATGCAGGAGATGAGCACGGAAAGGGACTCCAGCCAAGAGGGGGCTGAGGGTATGAAAATCCCTGTGGTTTGGCTCCCCCAATGCCATTATTCGCCCCCTCTTCCTATTATGGAAGCTGAACAGCTCCAGAGTCATTTTCCCACACACCCTTGGAAATGAGGGTGGCCATTTGACCCATTTCTGGTGAATAAGACACTAAGTCGATTTACAGAGGGACTTTTGAGAAAGATATTTTTCTTTCTGATTAAAAGAACAAAAACTTTCCCTTGCCCATTCCTGCTTGAGATGCTCAATTGAGGACAAAATTTTACAGCTATGAAGCAAAACCACAGGGACAAAAACAGCACTTTGAGGTTAGCTGAGCAGAATGATGGATACACATTAACAGTTCCTGAGTCACCCACAACCCTGGAAAGTGCCTATCTTCAGACTTCTTAAAAACAACATAATTGAAATGTGTTTTCCTATATATGCCACTACAGGCCTTCTTGATTCATCTAGAAGGATTAAGGAAGATGCCGGCTAGAAGGAAGATTTTCTCATCTTGAGCCTGCCCCTTCACACAAGCCTTCTCCTTTATCACTTGAATTAAGATAAATGGAAGTTACATGAAATCTACACAAATATGTGCTAATATTATATGAGAAGAGATTCATAACTAGCGTTCCTAATTTGTGAGTGCATGAACATCCTTAAAGAAGAAAAGAATTGAGGGAAAGGAATCGATTAGATAAACAGATCACAGAGGAAAGTTAAGGTAAAGTGTCTCCGTCTATGATGTCTTAAGTAGTTGTAGTCTTGGTGGAGAGCTGAGGGGTGAATCACCTGACCTTAGAAACCCACTTGCACTGCCAGAGGAGGAGCATGTGAGCACATGGGAAGCCATGTTGTCGGTTTCCTACATTTTGCCTTAGCTTTCTGTCTGCAGTGACCGCAGGCATCTGTGTTCCATGTTCTTCCTCTTGTTTTCCTGAAAGTCTTCCTCTGCTCTGCCCATTTTCTTTCCTGTTAATTTTTCAGCTCTCGCAGAGTGTCTCCTTTCTGCTACTGCTCTGCTCTTCCTCTACTTGTACTTTCCCGTCGTTTTGCTTATACACATTCTCTCCTTTCCTTTATTTATTTTATTATTATTATTTTTTTTTTTTTTGTGGGACCCTCGCCCACGGCCAGGGAACGAACTGGCGCTGCAGAGGCTGCGGGCAGCCTCGCAGCCCAGCGCTCAACCTCTGCGCCACCAGGGGAGGCCTTCCTTTCCTTTATTTTTGTCCTTCACTCTTGGTCTTGTCTTCTTACTTTTCCTTTTCCTTACTGTCCATCTCTCGCCTACCTTTTCCCCCCTCTTTGCACTGAAGGTAAATAAGAAGTAATAAACTGCAACAATGCCTTTTGAAGATCATCACAATTTTTAAAACAGATGATGAAGCAGAGAGAGAGGTACCAAACACAAAGATGAAATGATGAAATTCTTACACTTATTTCCATAAACTAGAACAATATTTACATGTTCTCTAATTAAAAATCTTGCTTTACTACAAAAAAGAAGCTGCTTTCACTCCTGCTTCATGTGTATGCTCTCTCCAGCTCAGCTCCTGATGCTTTTCTAGCTTTATTCCTCTTTAGAGAGGGCCTTTTGATGATCGAGAATGGTGGAGGGTAGAATTGACATTAGAACATCAATCAGGCTGACACCTCAAAGAAATTAAATCAGAATCTCATGATAGGCCACAAATATGGGCATTTAAAAATCACTGCCTAACTAATTTTAATGCAAACAGAGGTGAGAAACAGTATTCTAGTACATGCATTCTTGACAGGGTAGTGCCCATGAAAATTGTATAAGTTCAAGTTGAACTGGGGTTGTCAGGAAACCCCCCACTAAGCAGAGAATGGTAAAAGTAGCAAAAAAAAAAAGTGATCTCCTCATGAGGGTATTAGGACTTCCCAAAAGGGTAAGAGGAGGCTGAGATGACAATGTGTAGGCGCTGCCCACGCTCAGGGGTATGCCCAAAGTTAAAACTGTTTCCAAAAACCCCTGCGTGACCACAGACAGCACGGAGCTTGTCATACTTATATTTAGAAACAAAGCAATAAATACATGAAGGAATTCCATCAGACGTGATAAAATTAAAATAAAAAAGCTTCTCTCCACTCTACAAAGAAAAATGAAGTTTGATACACTAGTCATTTTGTTGAATAGAGCTAAGAAAACGTTTTTTTTTTCTCTAAAACCCAGTGGGAGCAAACACAACAAGTTCCAGGGTGGGTAATTTTGCAAAAGTATTTCCCGGGTAGTTTTGTAAAACTTTTAGGAAGTTTTTTGGTTCCATTTAATGATTCAAGTTTAGAGTCCTGGGGAGGGGAGGGTGTGTGTGTGTGTGTGTGTGTGCGTGCGTGCGTGTGTGTGTGTGTGTGTGTGTGTGTGTGTGTGTGTGTGTGTGAGAGAGAGAGAGAGAGAGAGAATGGAACAGACAGGCAGTTGGTAGTTCATATCAGAAAAGAATCCTTGGAAGGCAACTTGGCAATACCACCTTCTTAAAAATTAGAATTTGCATTCTTTTTTTTTTTTTTTAAGATTTATTTATTTATACATGCACTGGGGTACAGGCCAGAGGCACCGGAGGGTGAGAGAATTCACCAGAGACGGAGCAGGGAGCAGAACAGGCAGAAAGACTGAAATACACTGCTGAGGAGAACAGCGGGCAAGATGGGAGAGGTCTGCCGTGCCATGTGGGAATCTCCCTGGCTGGCTGGGGACTGCTTCACAGCCTGCACTCAACCCGCTGCGCTACCAGGGAGGCATTCTACATCCAGGAAATTTTTCCTGAGGAAATCATAGCAGAATGAGGGAAATTCGTAACTATCTATAGTCACAATCTGTATGCAACAAAATGAAAGAATTTAATTATAATATACACATAGTGCAACATTCATCAAAAAGAATGTTGTGGAAAAATAGTTTCAGTGATGTAATAATTGGCTACATTTATTATTTATGAAAAATAAATAGGTGCATGTATACCATGACCTTATTTGTATTTAAATATATATTTATTATTAGAAAAAGACCGATAAATATAAAATCAAAAAATTCACAGTAATTATTTACTAGAAAGCAAACTCCTTGAAAGTAGGTAATAAATATCTGCATTTGGATATATTGTGAGTTAATGAAAATATATTGTTGAATTACACTAAATTGTGTAACAAGTGGTTTTGATTTTCTTGATATGTCTATTTTCTACGGTTTTTTTTTTGTAGCTAATACATAAAACTCAAAAATGAGAAGACACAATATCAAAACTTATTCTTTACAAAGTCATGTTAGGAACAAAGAATAAAATAAACATATAAAAATGAAATTAATTTTTGCTTAAGCGGTAATATAACAGGAGGGATATCTTTAATTTTTAAAGTATCTTTGTATACTCACACACACACTTCAGATGATATAAATGTATTCATGTAGAACCCAAAACAATCTATAAAAAACTTATCAAAACACAAAATATTTACATAAGCAAATTGTATTTTTATATAATGCCAAATAAAGAAAGTAAATTTAAAAAATTGCTTTTGTAGTCACAGGGGAAATAAAATCATAAGGTACATAGAAATACCCTTTTCAGAAGAGAAGCAAGAATGTTATGAAGAGTGTGACAGCATTTTAATTATCAAACCCAGTTGGTCCAGCTTCAAAATACATGGCTCCCCTGAATTCAAGGAGAGAAAAATCCAATCAAATTCCTCTCTATTGTCTATCATATCCTTAAGTTAATTTCAATGATATTAAATATTTAAATATGAAAAACAGCACTGAAAAATGTCTAGATGAAATTATAGGACAGAATCTTTAAGATCTCTGGGGAGAAAATGGCTTCTTATATAAGATTCTTACTGATAATGGTGAAAATTTAAATTTGGCCACATTAAAACTAAGACTGAAAATTCAGCCAAAAATTTGGGGAAGGTATTTGCAACATATGTTTAATGAAAAAAAAGTAATAAAAAATATAGAAAAGTGGCCTACAAATTAGTGCAAAAATGACAAACAGAACAATGAAAAAAATGAGAAAATGGGCAAAAATACAAGCAGGTTTGTCATAAAATACGAAGCCTAATGATCAATAACCATATGAAAATAGTTTCAAATTCATTAGTAATCAAGGAAATGTATATCAAATTAAAGTGAGCTTCCATTTCATACCTGCCAGATTGGCAAAAAATGAAAGCTCGTTTTACATCAAGTTCTGGTGAGAATGTGAACTAATGGGACATCTCAAATATTATGGGTAGAAATGTAAAACTTTCTTTGAAATACTTTTGAAAAAATAAATTTTCAAATCATGCAAGATTAAACATTCACATACCCTTCAACCTGCCAATTTTACTCTTGGCTATAAACTCAAAGCAAATTAAATTTCAACATCTTTACCAGAGAGCAGCAAGAATGTTCCTTTTTTTTTGTAATGACAAAAATGGGAAACAACACAAATGAAGATAAAGGAGAGAGTGGAGAAATAAATGTGGTATTTTCATCCAGCTGATGACTAGGCAGCAGTGAACACGAAGACCTAACGACCCTCTATACTCATCCTCTTCGATTATAGTGAATGAAAAGAGCAAGTCACAGAAGAATAATTATATAAAATTCAAACTCAAGAAGAATCAAGCAGTGCATTGTTTCGGGGTAAATTCCTATGTGGTAAAACCGGGAAGAAAAAAGTCATAAACCCAGAGTACAACACAGTTCTTTTTTCAGAAAGAGTCTGCTCTGTAACGGGGGCAACCTACCAGGAATTGTGCTCACTTGCACACACTAAGATCTCGTTTCTGGAATGACAAGGAAATTGAGGGAAGGGTGGAAGCGACTTCAAAGTGCTGCTAATGTCTAATGTCTTAAACCCAGTGGTGTGTATTTCAAGTATCGATTTAATCATTATTCTTTAGACCGTTCACATGTTATAAACACGGCTTTTGTTTTGAATATTTATTTACGGTCTTTTGTCAAGGAGTAAAAACACTGAAAGTGGGGAAAACTTTCCCAAAGCTAGTTTGGGAAGAGACAGTGAAACACAGACTTTTTAGGTAAGTGGCTTTTTAAAACTCGGCAGTGTGAGATCTGTATCTATCCCCAGTTCATGGACTGCCTATAAAAAATATGCAATACATGTGGGTTTATTATTATTATCAAAATATTATGCTACACTAGTGGAGGATCCTTTAAAAATAAACAGAAATAGGAATTACAAGTAGTCATTTAAGGTTATGTTGATTCAGTGCTGCATTATTTCATAATACGGATCTCAACTTGGAGGAATGTGTTTTATCCAAATAGCTGAAAAATAACTGCTGCCCATCATCTAAAATCTCTCATAGTCTGTTTGTACCCGATATCCACAAGTAACTTGCATTTTGTCCACCACATCAGGCGTATTACTAACATTACTGTGGGTCTTTAGGCAGCAGGCATGGTACATCATTCATGTTAAAAGTTCACTTTCCGTTAAAAAAAGATAAAGGAAAAAAGTGAATGACAAAAAAAGAGGAGACTGAAGGTGACAGGTCTGAACAGATTTGGCTGAAAAGAGCGGCTTTAAATGACACAAGGATTTAGAGGCAGGCAGGCACCGGCTGTCAGAGGTTAAGCTTTTATGTGCTACCCCACGTGGGTGACATCATTTGATAAAATTGTATCAAAGCAAGTTGGTTTTACAGCACCAGAGAGGTGGGCTGGGGGTAACTTCCACTGACAAAAATCAAGCTAATAATAATAATAAAAAAAAATAATAAGTGACATTGCTAAAACTTCTGAACCAAAAGAGAGTTTCCTCCAATCAAAAAGAAACAAGAGAAAGATGACATTTCCTGGCTGCCCACTCAACTTACCACACCCCTCCCTCAGCGCCACTTGAGCACCGGAGAAAGAAATCACAGTGGTGAATTAATAATTCTGTGAGACAGACTTTCCTCTTTCCTCCCCCCAGGGTGATTCAGCCTAGCAGCCGAGGAAGGGTGGGCAGTGAGCCCTTTAACTCTGCGTTCTTTGGACTGGCTTTCAGTATTAGACATCGGAGTTTTTGAAAATTAACACTGGAACAAAAGTGACTACCACACTCCATGTCCCCTATATCCGCCCTCGTCCAAAACTTTAGGTTTCTCATGGGCCACTTTTAAACAAGAAAAAGTAATGGGAAACACTATGTAGAAAGGTAGAAATCAAACCAATACTGGTATTGTAGCAATTACCACCATCTATGATTGATTTTACTACAAACTAAAGGAAAATTGTGTTTTACCATAAATGACACTCCTTAAACACTACCATCAGCCTCCTTCCTCTCTCTTTCCAGCATATCTACTTAATCATGCATGACTGCAGCAAGGTGATGCAATAGTTTCAAAGTAACTGTCTTATCTGGGAATGAGAAACCTCTGTCCTGGAGGAGACATAGACGCTGCCAGCACAGTCCCTTAGGCATAAGATTAGCAAGTAGAGTTTTCCACACGTGTTTGCAAGGCGCGTGGTACCTGATCCTCTTGGGAAGTGGCCCCTCCCCCCTCCAATAGATAGAAACTCCATAGTCTACTGTGCTGACTTTCCTGCCCTGCATGTCTCTAAGATAAGAATTCAATAATAAATTCAATTTCTAGTCCCCTCAGATGCTTTCTGGTTTTCAGAATGCAAAAGCCTTCCCTAAAACATGTGCAGAGGAAATCCTATTCACCTGCAGTGGGACTGAGGACTCTGAAATGTTCCAGTGATTTGTTTTTTGTCTTCCATTGACATTCTCGGGTCTGTGGGAGTTAAGCTTCCAGTGTGTGAGCCTCACACTCATCTTCAGACTACCAGAGAAAATCAGTACTTTATGCTAAAATCTCCGCAGGGCTTCCAAACCTAGGGAGGGTGAATTACTGTATTGACTGGGTGGGATGGCTGCTTACCTAAGCAGAGAGTGAGAGACTCCTCACCAGGACATGATAGAAAATTCTAGAAAGATCCTGAAGTCTGCTTGCTCATAAAGGAATAAGAAACCCCAGATATGACTTGTAGTTCAAAGATGTTTAGATGACTGCCCTCCTCTGGGGAGGAGAGTTTGAGTCTTGGTGCTTACAGCTGAGATCATTTGTAGGGAAAGAAAATATCAGGCTTTTTTGCCCTTCCACCATCAGGATAGATGATGGATCCTTGTCCTGAATGCATGCCTGATGGCGGGCACCTGGAATAGGGTGTGGGCATAGGTAGATGGGGTTCAGCTGAGCTAAGACTGTGCTTTTTAAGGGCGGCATCACGGGGACGCCAGCAGCAGCAGGAGAAGCCGAAGCAGAAGCCGAGAAGCAGCAGAACGAACACCAGAGAGCCCAGATAAAGACTTGCTGGGGGCTGGGAGGCCTGTCAGCCAGCCTCCCAGCCCCCCAGCCAGCACCCCTGCCTGCCATATGCCTGGTGAACCCCAAATAAAAAACCTGCAAAACTACTGAGGACTCTGACTCCTCCTTTACCCGGTCTGCATGGGATCAGAAAACCTGCACTGTGGTCCATTCCTGACCTTTACATCATTTTACCTCTTTTCTACCTCCTTCAGGAAACCTCTGCATTATATTTTGATGTGACAAACTACATTTCACAGAAGATACATGTAAAATATTTGAATATAGAATGTTTTCCTTTTAATAGTCTGTTTTCTTTTTCTTTCTTTTTTTTTAAAGCTATATTTATTTATATAAGAACCGGGATACAGGCCAGATGAGCGGGAGGGTGACAGAACTCACCAGAGACAGAGCAGGGAACGGAACAGGCAGACTGATGAAATACACTGCTGCGGGGAGCAGTGGGCACGACAGGAGAGGTCTGCTGCGCCATGTGGGATTCTCGCCGGCCAGCCGGGATTGAACCCGTGCTGCAGCGGCTGCAGACAATTTCCCAGTGCGGCGCTCAACTGCCTGGGCCACCAGGGAGGCCCTTTACTAGGCTGTTTTCAACTATTAAAAAGGAAAATCAACCTAACCTTTTCTTAACAATGTTAACATTTACTTGAAGAAGAAAATAGATCTAATCTTCATGCACTTTGTTCTTTCCCACAGCACTCCCCAGAATGGGGATAAGTGGACAAAAAATATCTTATGATTTAATACTGCATTTAAAAATAGATATTCTACTGAATATCTTTGCTATTTATAACTTCAGTGCCTTTTATGAAGGATGTATGCTAGTAACAGAAGGTACTTTCAGTTTGTTGCACAAGACGGTGGAGTCTGTGCTTGGGACTTTAGAAGGAGGAGCTGGAGCTGAGTGTAATAGGTTACCAAATTTTTTAATCATTTATTTTAGGATAGTGTCATTGGTGTGGCTTAAGAAATTATATTTTATCCTCAACACAGAAAATATTTACCTGTATTTTCTTCTTCTGAGTGTTTTCAAGTTTTGCTTTTGACACACAAATCCTTGGACAATCTAGAATTGATAATTTTCTGTGGTGTGATCTAGGACTCCAACTTCAATTGGTCCGTAGTTAAATCCAGTTTTCCAACAACATTTTTAAGGTTCCTCCTTTTCCCTATAACCCAGCTATGGCACCCCTACCATGTAACACTTTCAGTGGTACATGTGTCTATAAAGTGTTACTCGACCTCACTGGTGAGTAAGGAAATGCAAACCAGGACTATTGAGATATTACATACACCCATTTAATTGGCCTCCATAGTCTGTTCCACTGAGTATTTGTTTGTCCCTTTGTCAATAGCAAATTTTATTATGATTATAAATTGTTCTTCTAAGATAGCTGGTATATTGTCTTTCTATACATGATTACATATGGCTTTCTAGTAGTTATTCCACATTTGTGTACTTATATGGATGCCTGGGTTGAACAGAAAATTTTCCTTTTCATTCCATTCTTGACTAATTTTGGTAGGGAAGTAATATTGAGTTCATAAAATGGGCTGTGAAGTGTTCTTTCCCTATGAATTTCTCAGCTAAAATGAGAAATACATATAATATTTTAAAATATATATAATCTTCTTTTAAAAGATGATAGAAGTTGTTTATATATACCATTGTCAGAGATTGCAAAAATACGCAAAGCTATAAAGAAAAATGAATTTATAACATTATTATTATTTTGTTATATTTCCTGCTAGAAATTCTAGTCAATTTTTGCAGGACTTATCCATTTCCTCTTCATCTATCTATATATCAACACACAAACACACACACCACACACATTATGCACATTCACTGAATTATAATCATAACAACAGTATCCACTTCTTTCACTACTTCATTAACATTTCCCCATGCTATTAAATATTCTTCAAGACCAGGACTTTTTTTTTTTAAGACTTATTTATACAAGCACAGGGTACAGTCAGAAACACGGGAGGGTGAGAGAATTCACCAGAGCCAGAGGGGAGAGCAGAACAGGGAGACTGATGAAGTACACTGCTGAGGGGAACAGCAGGCAGCAGGAGAGGTCTGCGCGCCGTGTGGGACCCTCACCTGGGGGCCGGGGATTGAACCAGCGCTGCACAGGCTGCGGACAGCTTCACAATCCAGTGTTCAACCGCTGCGCTACCGGGGAGGCCCAAGACCAGGACTTTTAATTGAGATATATTAAGCTAATTATGAACATAAATCCTTAGTAAACTTTCTCTGGGTCTCAGACATTTACATTTTTCTTAGGTGAGTAGTTAATGTTTAAAAAACTCAGTACAACAACACACTAATGTATTTTTTCACTTTCTGTTAAGCTTCAGGCACCTGTCACCTTCATTCTTAGCCCCGCCCTGGTCCTGACCCAGCTAGCCTGACTGTGTCTAGAAGTGGATCAGGGGCTCCTCCCCCACCCATAGGTGCAATCCTGCATTTGCTTGGGAAGCAAGTCATGGTGCCTGAGGCGGGCTCCTATATCTTCAACCCGCTGTGCTGAGTTCTTTCTCTTCTTCCTGGTTTGTGCTGAGCTTGCTCAGCCCATGTCACTGGGCAGCTTGTCCTGGTTAACACTGAATCCTCAGAAGGGCTTGGAGCCAGGTCATGAATTGTACTCAGCTTTTTGGGGGGCTCTTAACAACATGACTTCCTATTCTCAGATATTTATTCATTTATTTTTAGTCAGTTGGACAAGTGAATGAAAAGCTAGTGATTGCCTTCTCCGTGCCAAACTACTATGTGGGGATGCAATTTCATGCAACAATGCCAGGTGTCTGATTCTGAAAATCAGCATTGACAGAATAACTCTGTTTTACTTCAAATTGGATCTCTTAAGTATTAATGCCTTGTCAAGTTTACTACATGTCTTTGGACACGTAATTTTAAAACATGGCCACACATCTGAAGACTTTGTTTTGAAGCCAGATTAGCCCCCAATCAATTCTGATTTCTTGTCTTCTCCGCAAGTCCCCCTTGTAAATGTTCTGGCAGTCTTCAGGCAAGCCTTCTTGGGTCCTGATTTTCATAGCATCTGTACTTTACAAAAATATCTTCATATAAATTCTCCAATTCTAGTTTTGAATCTTAAAATAACTGTGTGAGGTAGGAGGGGAGGCTTGTTAAATTTGTTTCACTGAAGAGGAAATTGGTTTCATAAGTTTATTATATTTCACATATCTATTTATTTTATCTATCATCTATTTATTTATGTTTATGTTCAAGTAAATTTCACATTAGGAACCCAGACCTTTGGCTCATATTTCAGTCTTCCTTCCATTTGAAGGGGAGATGACTAACTTTCACTTTCAGCTGACCTTACAATTCACTGCAGGATGCAGCCAACTTTGCAGTGGGAAAGATTAATCTACTAGGTAGGCCTCCTAGGACAAACTTAAATCCACAAATAATTCTCCAATAGGTATAAATATCAGGGACTTCACAGTTAAAAATGAGTGGATATGAAGGAAGTTCCCTTTGAGAAAATATCATGGTACCTTGTAAGTTAGATCAGTTCTCAGTGTTAGAGTGTGGTTCTTAGGTAGAGACACACCTGTCAAGGGGTAGCTCTGTACTGCATCTCTGCAAGCTGATTTGACTATTTCACATTTCCTATATTAAATCCCTTCCTGCTTAGAATGTCTCATGTGGTATTTTTTTTTCCCTGACCTGATTTGGACTAGTTACAGCCTTTTGCCCATGGTGTTATAGTTTTGGTATTCATGTTTGTTTCTCACTCTGGATGGGAGCTCCAGAAAACATAGGTGTGTCTTATTCATCTCTGTATCTCAAGGCACTTTGTACATGTTGATAAAAGACTACATAGAGAATAAATTTGTGCAGGGGGAGGATGAAAGACTTTTAAACAAGCTAAGAGCACATATCCTTAATAAGGAAAAAGGAAATCTTCAAAGTATTCCTCTTTATCTCTAGACTTGATTTGTGTAAGTCAGCTGGTTGAGTCACATTTCGAGCACTATCTTACAAAATTCAGTGCAAAAAAAAAAAAAAAAGACTTCCTTATAACAAAACTGAACCTCTTAAGAAAACTAAAAAATATTTGTTCAGCATGCAAATTAGCACTGACAGTTTTGTTAGGGTTCAACTCAGTGATGACATGCCTTCTTACTGTGGTTCATTGGTGGTGATCACCACAATAGAAATCAAATTTATGTTTCATTTTTCATCTCTTGTTGTAGGACTGACCCCAGGCAAAACATTAAACTGATCATGAACAAACATATTGTATCTTATCCATTGACTCAATATTTGCTTCTAGGGAAAGTTCAAACTGTGTCAGACATTGGGTTAAGCACTTGGAACACAGGAAAAGAAAATTTACGTGTTTTAAGAAATCCACTTTGATGGTAAACCAATTATAATTATATATTAGTACAGAAAGTATGCAGATTAATGAGAGCATCTAGGAAAAGCAGCAAATCAGACGGAGAATATAAGATAAAAGGTATTTCTTGGATTAGGGGACTTGTGTGGCCTCCTGAAGTATGTGAAGGACTTGGCTAGGGAATAAGGGTGGTACAGGTAGTGGAAACACCGGGAGGCTGAGTTCATGGCTTAGCTACATATCTGGATTCTTTGTGGATGTGCACCTATGCAGAGAATCATGGGTTCACATCCAGGGGATCTTGTGGACCACACCAAGGACTTGGGAGTTCACTGAAATTCCATGAACCAAAGCTGTGGTTCAATGAAATTTGACTCAGAGTTTAGGGACCTGAACTTTTCCCTGAAACACTTGAGGTTTTGAGTGTTTCACTGGTCTCAAGGCGTAATGCGATTAGATGGACATTCAAAAGGTCCCACTGTCTGCACCCTAGAGGATGGTCTGACGGGGTCATGATTGAGATCAAGAGTATCAGTTACCAAGTCTGGTGGTGGTGGTAGCGGGGCAGGGGTGGGGGTGGGTTGGGAGGAGAATAGCCTTGGAAAGAAGCAATCCGATTGGTGGGTATGGGAGCCTAGAATAATGGATTGAATTCAAGAATTTCCAAATGAATAGAATTTAACCCTTCTTCTTTTCTTTTCTTTTTAAAAATGCAAATAATTTTATTACTAAACCAGCAGTAATTTTGTGTATTTTCCCTTCCAGTCTGTTCATAGGTATGGAATCCTTTAATGGCATTTATATCCAACAATATTTAATAGCATAACCCCTAAATATCAGATGCCCACTCTAGTAGGCTTACTAACATAGGCTTACTATAGTATTATGAACTCTGTTACCAAGTCCTCTGACAATCAGGTGTCTTTAATGTATTTGGGGATTGGAAGAGGCACCAGGTTATTCACTCAGACATGGTATACCAGGTTGTTTTACGCAGAGAATAAAAGAAACATAAAATCAGTCAAGATAATGTTTTTAAGCTCTGTGGTTAAATAAGTACTTGTTCCCAGATTATTCTGCTGCCTCTAAGGCAGTGTGTAGCTTGGGTGAGATCAATGGGGCTATCCTCTTGTGGATCCAGAAGCTTCCGTGTCAACAATTTCCTTTCCTCTCAAAAGATAAATACCAGATGATATCACTTACATGCAGAATATGGAGAAGCCAAACAAAAAGTCAAGAGAAAGTCAAAACTTGTCAGCTGACTATACAACTGAGGCAGGGGAGGTCAAACTGGGGAGGCAAGACACAAGGGGAGCACAAGGAAGTAAGAAAAAAAATTAATTGATAAAAATAAAAGAAATATAGAGCAAATCTCAACAAGAAATTCTGTATAAATTGTCCAAAATGCAAAAATATAGATATGAAAATGAAAAAAAGATGAAAAATCATGATCTGTAATCAAGAGGAAAATAGTCAATATATTCAATAGGAACAGACCCACACATAGTCCAGACACTCCAAAACTTATAAGCAGCAATTTTATATATTAAACAATTGACAGAAGAAGATGAAAATAGTGGGTGAAGAGATGAAAAATTTCTAGAGGGAAGTAGAAACTTTTAACAAGAACCTTTTTCTTTAAACTCTTCTCTTTATTTCTACTCTTTAGATTTAATTATTTAACTTCCTGTGATGTTTAAATCATTGATTTCCATAATCTTTTATAAATATATGTATTTTAGTTTCCTTTAATTGTCTAACATTATTTTTTTTTAATTCTTGGGTTATTGGAAACATTTTATTTTTGTTTTTATATAAGTAAAATTCGTTTATACGATGTATAAAATGCATTTATTTCAAGTATACATTATAATTCAGCATCTGTATATACAATACTATGTTCACCACCAAAAGTCTAATCCTATCCCTCACCATTTAATTTCAATTTTTCAAAAATATGCCATTTGAACATAAAAAAAATTTCCTTTCCTCTCTATGAAACTACTCCTGTTTTTTTCCACTGTGAAAAACACTTCTCCTTTTTTTTTTTTTTTAAACCAGCAGTAATTTTGTGTATTTTCCCTTCCAATCTGTTCATAGGTATGGAATGCTGGAGGTCTCCAACACAGATGAAACCCACTATCTGTCGCCTATTTTGAGATTATTCTTCATTTTGAATATGGTGTTTTAAATAAAATGGAACCCAGACATGAGTTAGAAAATATAATAAAATTGAGGAAAACACAACTGGTTATATGATACAGTTATCTTTAATCAAGTACACGTTTTGAAATCACAGACCTGTGGCTGTCCTTAAATCTTCAAGGCATGAAATAACCAGCAGACTTCTAACTAGTCATTTTAAGTTTTATAATTTGTTATTTTTAGTGTAAGTTTTCTAAAGATTGTCATGAAGATTGTGAAGTGCTGACAACTTCCTATTTTCTGACACATAATTCTACTGGAAAATGTAACTGTAAAACTGGAATTCATCAAGAAACATTATATACTTATGAAATGAGTTCAACACAGCCCCATTAATCACCTACATAAAACTGCAGTGGGACACTTTGGACCTTGAGGATTTTAGGGGCAAGAACTTGACTGAAGTCCAGGTCCTTAAAACCTGAGCAGAATTCCATGGCATCACAGAACTGGGAGATGTTAGAACATCCAGATAAACGGATGAGTAGTGATTTAAAGCCAGTGGACCCTGCCTCCCGGTGGCACAGCGGGTTGAGCACAGTGCTGTGAAGCTGTCCACAACCTCTGCAATGCGGGTTCGAGTCCTGGGCAGCCAGGGAGATACCCACATGGCGTGGCAGACCTCTCCTGTCTCACCCGCTGCTCCTCTCAGCTGTGTTTTCTATCAGTCTGCCTGTTCTGTTCCCTGCTCTCTCTATGGTGAATTCTCTCACCCTCCCGTGCCTCTGGCCTGTACCCCAGTGCTTGTATAAATAAATAAAAGCTTTAAAAAAATAGTCAGGGGACAGAGGATGGGGGTGGGAGGGAGAGAGGGATTTATTTCAGGACTCCAAATTTCTTAATATTGGGACATTTGTGCTTGTGTTTGCCATGAGTTATGATGCTGTAAATAATAAACCGTCTTGTTTTGATTTCTGTGTAGATTGACAGGTGTCATTTTTGATAAAATAAAGCATGATAGTAATACTTGAAAATGCCAAATCTCATTTTTTAAGATTTATGTATTATTTATTTATACAAGCACTGGATACAGTCAGAAGCGCGGGAGGGTGAGAGAATTCACCAGAGCCAGACCGGGGAGCAGAACAGGCAGAAGGACTGAAGTACACTGCTGAGGGGAGCAGCAGGTGGCAGGAGAGGTCTGCGCACCATGTGGGACCCTAGCCCAGCGGCCAGAGATCGAACCAGCGCTGCAGAGGCTGCCGGTAGCTTAGCAACCCAGCACTCAACCACTGCGCCACCCGGGAGGCCCTATATTTTAAAACATTTAACAAGCGCTTTATAGATGAGGAGCCTGAGACTCAGAGACATGAGGCAACCTGCTCAAGTCTAGCAAACAGGAGTGGGGCAAGGGTTGGAACTTCAATATTTTTTTTTTACAAAAGACCATATTCTTTCCATGATATATGAAAGAATGCAGAACAGAAGCCAGACTCTCTGCCAGATTCTGGTGAAGGGAGAGTAGCAAGGGAGTGCAAGGCAGAAAGTGTATTCAGAAAGACTTCCCAAGAAAGAGCAAAGAGGTAGAGAAATGTGCAGAATGTCCCCCAGGAGCTGTCTCCGAAGCAAATGCAGAGGACTCCCTGGGGACATGACAGGAAAATAACAGAATGTCTTTTACTTAGTTTTTATCTCTTATTGATTGCGTGCATATTTTACAAAATACAATTGATCTTTGAACAATGGCGGGGACTAGGGACTCTGATGACCAACAGAGTGCAAATCCATGTATATCTTATCATTGTACTTTTTTTAAAAAAGATTTATTTATTTTTATACAAGAACCGGGGTACAGGCCAGAGGCACGGGAGGGTGAGAGGATTCACCAGAGACAGACTGAGGAACAGAACAGGCAGACTGACGAAATACACTGCTGAGGGGAGCAGCTGGTGAGACAGGAGAGGTCTGCTGCGCCATGTGGGATTCTTGCCGGCCAGCAGGGATCGAACCAGCACTGCAGAGGCTTCACGGTGCGGCACTCAACTGCCTGTGCCATCAGGGAGGCCCATCATTGTGCTTTCTATACTCGGTTCTGTACTCAGAAATTTAATCCACCAATATTCACCGATGGTTGTATTCATGAATGTGGAGCCTGCAGGTAGAAAACAAATTGCGTATAAGTGAACCTGGGCAACTGAAATCAGTGTTGTTCAAGAGTCAATTGTATCTTGATATGATAATATGTACATGAATTATAAAGAAATAAATATAGATAGAATGGGAATTCACGCTCAATTATTTTTACACTGGTAGGAACTTACAGTCCAAAAATGCAGAGTCCATTGTTTAGAGATTATCTCAATCAAGGCTTGGTGGAGTGGAATCCAAGGGCAAGTTAGGGATAATCAGGCAGCTTTAGGGACAGTGCAGGCAAGGACTTCAGGAGAGTTAAGGGAGGCTCCAGAGATAAGGACAACAAATTCCAAAGGGGACTAATCCAATACCCCCAGGATTAGGGGCAACAGAACATTCCGGAACAAGGATGATAAAAGTATGCTAAGATCAGGGCTGGGACACACACTCTTAGTTCTGGGCACAGAGACATTTAGGCAGTGAGTGAGACCACCAAGAACTAAGCAATCACAAGAGACTCATGGAACTTTAGAATAATTAGGGAAATAAGGGAATATTCCCTGAGGCATGACTCCATTTAGGCTTCCTTGCCCCTCCCTGGCCTGGTTCCACCAGCCTGGGAGTCCCACTTTATTTTTGTTCCTTTTCTCCTCAATAAACTTTTTTTCTTTCTCTAAACAAGCCTGCCTCTTCTTGCTTGCTTGCCTGAGCGTCAGTGAAGTTCTTGCTGAGGCTTCTTGAGACACCAACACATGTGGTCTAGTGGCTGTGTCTTAGCGCTGCCACTGCAGCCTGGGATCCACTCCTGGCTGGGAGACTAGGCCTGAAAACCTAAAATTACAGTATCGTGGTGGTAGACACTGGGCTCCTAACCCCAGGAACATTCTGTGTACAACATTAATGGTGTCATGGTGGGAACTCTTGGTTAAAAAATCACTTTTCTAGAGCTGAAAGGTTTTTAAAACTCTGATCTGGAGGTCTGTAAGACTCAGTCAAGGATTCCATGAGGCCAAAAAATATTTCAAAAAAATACTAAGCTGTTACCTGACTTTTTTGCTGTTAGTGTCCCCAGTGTGCAGTGGGGTTTCCCAGAGTATCCATGACATGTAATGATGTCACTTTTCTGGAAGCTAATGAAATATTTGCTTGTCTAGTCTACATTTTGAAAGTTTTTATTCACTATATCTAAAATGATAAATATAGATATAAAATTCATAAACAAAAACTCCCTGCGGTCCTTTAGTAATTTTTAAGAGTATAAACAGGCCCTGTCACCAAAATGGTGCCCTGTTCTAGAGAATATAGAGAACATAGAAGGTCATGGTTATATATCAAATAGTGGCACAACACAAAAATGAATGCTTAAGTTAGTTCAACCTGTTCAAAAGAGTATTGCATGACATGTTAGTAAATGGATTCTGAGTGTTTGATCTCATACCATTTAAAAAATATTTTTGAGTATGCATATACTCAAAATATGATTTCAAATCAATTGAAATATTAAATAGAACATTAAAATATTATTAAATAGAACATTAAAAATCACAAACTATGGAAATTTTAAAGCAGTGAAAAATATTTTTAAATATTTTTATTAGTGGTAAAATCCCTTTTGCTCTCAATAAAAAACTAACAAAATTGGTAAAAATCCTTCATTATTTAAAAAAAAATTGTCTATCACCTTGTGATAAGCCATTCCAATGTCTGATTTTAAATTCACTTTACTGTGATCCTTGATCTTAATATCAAAGCCCAAAAAGTCACTCAAAAGATAGAAAAAAATAGAAGGTAGATAGAAAAAATCATTGTCTGAAGCTCTCCTGAAAAAAAAAGAAGGGAATGGAGGCATCAGACTCCCAGACTTCAAACTATACTACAAAGCCATAATCATCAAAACTGCATGGTATTGGAACAAGAACAGACATACAGACCAATGGAATCGAATAGAAAATCCAGAAATAAACCCACAGATTTATGGTCAACTAATCTTTGACAAAGGAGCAAAGACTATGCATTGGAGCAAAGAAAGTTTGTTCAATAAATGGTGCTGGGAAAACTGGGTCGCTACATGCAAAAGAATGAAGCTTGACCACTACCTCACACCATACACAAAAATCAACTCAAAATGGATTAAAGAACTAGACATAAGACCTGAAACCATAAAATATATAGAAGGAAATATAGGCGAAACACTACGTGATTTGCACATCAAAGACATCTTTACAGACACATCACCCAAAGCAGTGATAGTGAAGGCAAAGATAAACAGCTGGGACTACATCAAATTAAAGAGCTTTTGCACAGCAAAAGAGACAATAACAAAAACAAAGAGAAACCCCACCAACTGGGAGAACATTTTTGCACCCAACACTAATGATAAAGGACTGATCACAAAAATCTGCAAAGAGCTGATGAGACTCAACAACAACAAAGAAAATAATCCAGTCAAAAAATGGGCAGAAGAGCTTAAAAGAAACTTCTCTGAAGAGGAAATGCAAATGGCCAACAGGCATATGAAAAAATGTTCAACATCACTTGTCATCAGGGAAATGCAAATCAAAACTACCATGAGATACCATCTTACACCAGTGAGAATGGCACATATTAAAAAAACTAGCAACAACAAATGTTGGCGAGGGTGTGGAGAAAAAGGAACTCTTCTGCACTGTTGGTGGGAGTGCAAACTGGTCCAACCAATGTGGAGAGCTGTGTGGAGATTCTGGACCTACTAAACATAGAGCTTCCATATGATCCAGCAATTCCACTCCTAGGTATTTACCCAAAGGACACAGAAACATCAATTCCAAAGAACACCTGCACCCCTATGTTTATAGCAGCACTGTTTACAATAGCTAAGCTTTGGAAACAACCCAAATGCCCAAAAATAGATGACTGGATCAAGAAGATGTGGTCCATATATACCATGGAATATTACTCAGCATTCAAAAAAGATAAACACATGCAATTTGCAGCAACATGGATGGCGCTGGAAGGGATCATGCTCAGCGAAATAAGCCAAAAAGAAAAAGAAAAATACCGGATGGTCTCACTCATAGCAGGAATCTAGAAAAACTTAAATAAGGGACCAGGAAAATGAATAACTATAAGAAAGTGAAAATCAAAATCAACAAAAAACTATGAACCAGAGACACTTTTAGGGGGGCGGGGGTGGGAGGGGAGGGATTGGGTCAGAATGGGGGGCTGCAATTGTATGGGGAATATAACAATAAAATTTATAAAAAAAAAAAAGTACTAAAAAAAAAAAAATAAAGAAAAAATCATTGTCTGTGCCTCCTTATTCATGTTTAATTACATTGCACGTCCAACTACTAGCTATACAAGTATTTTTGTTGAAACTCAGCTAATAAATTCCAGTCTCTTTTGATTCTAATAGGTGGGGAAAGTGTAATAATAAATGAATTCAAAATCCCTGAAGTTTGTAATTTTTAAACACATTCGAAAATCTGGTTTCCAAGTTTAAGTGTGTAGATAAGTTTAAAAGTGGCATAGATACATTGGTTTTGGCAATAAAATCACGTACCAAGGGATAAGTAAAATGTAATCTGTCTCAATTTGTAGGAAGTAAATGAGTGAAGGCCACCATGGTTATTCTTCCGAGTTGAACAACCCAGAGTGACCCCCTCATGCTGACAAATGGGGTTAACCAGTATTAACGCATATATCAAATATTAGCAAAAGGAATTCAAATTTCCTGTTTTCTTCCTGCATCTCCTGGTTACATGCACCCAGTGTTGGGAGCAGTAGAAAGTCATCAGGGAGTTTTAGTTGGTGAAGAATGGAGTTAGTTGATTTAATACCATTGATCACTAGAAAACATACAAGTGAGTGAATGAGTCAGGGAAGACTAAAGGCAAAAAGACAGAAGGTACAAGCTGGACCGGTGTGAGAGGGGAAGGAATGGCATTGAGAGACTTTTTGGAGACACACCCATGGAAGACTGGATACAGAGAAGAAGGAGAAACCTAGAGGTGCTTGGAGGAAAACAATGCCCTTCCCTGTGCAAGGGAAAAAGAGGGCAGGGAGAAAACTTGAGTTCAAATTTGGATGTGATGAGCATCCAACCCCTGTTGGTATGAAGGTGCCATTTGCAGCAAGGGAAGTGGAAGCAAAATTCTCTCCAAGTCTTAATTTTTAACTGTTTCATTACTTTTTGAAAAACCATCTATTTCTCTGAGACTTCAAATAAAACCACTTCAGAAAAAACAATGTACATGTCCCAACATAAACCAGGCAAGTGCTTTATAGGGGCTGCAGCACCAGAGGTCCATCCTTGACATCCCATCAGAACCTGCCTTATTTGACTTCTCGTTGTCCTCCAAACTAACCCTGTTTCCTTGTCTGTGTACAGGTCTACTGAGTCAGAGATAATTTGCTAATTTAAGTCACTTCCTCCTTTAGAAATTCTGATGACTTATGGTCAAATGCTTAGGTTCATCATGCTGATCAATTAGAATTTTTAATGTTGGGTGAGAGATGCCAGAAAGAATGGACAAAAAGGTCAGTTTGAGGCTTT